>NC_044317.1:28568347-28913740 GCF_007474595.2 Lynx canadensis | reverse complement strand
TATCCTTCCACTCTCCATTCATTCCCTCCTTCCTCTTTCTCTTTATTTCTTCTTTCTATCTCTTCTGCCCATTCCCTCCCTCCCTTCCACTTTATCCCTCCTTCCTTCTTTTCCATTACAGTGTTTGCATTCTCCAGCCAGTTCTTAGACCGGTTTGAATAATATTTGCTGGCAAAGAAAGAATATATCCTTTGATAACTTCACAAACAAAATGGCTAGCACCTGGTTTAGAATAGCTGAACTGGTAAGATTCAATGTGTTTGAATTGTGGTGCAGGGCAAGAGGATGGGACTCTGTGGCCTTCACATGTAGTCTTCTTATTTTAATTATATTTATTTTAGATTCATGATGCTACCTTTCACCTTGGGGACTTCTCACCACTTTATGACTTTTGAATATTTTAATTCCCCCCGGTTGGGCACAATTGAAAAATGTATCCCACAGCCCGTCTGGTGCTCTCTGTGTCCACACCCTGGCTCAGGGCCCTGGAGAGTTGGGCGCTGTGTCAAGACTCCGGCTTCTGCACCACATCTGGGGATGCCCGACTTAGCTGCCACACATGTAGCTTAGTTAGAAGGCTCGGCGTGTTTAGTTGTGCCAACTACAGTCGTGTTGGTTGTTCAGAAGCAACCCCTCCCAGCGTCCATGTTCATTACAACTGATGGAAATCCTAGTTATTATTTTTTACTATGTTTTTAGAACTTTAGAACTTCTAGTAACCAGTTAAGCTTAATTAAGATGTACCGTTCAAGAATGTGGTCTTACGTTTTGCGGTTTTTATTTTTATTTATTTTTTATTTTTTTAATGTTTATTTATTTTTGAGAGAGAGAGAGAGAACAAGCAGGGGAAGGGCAGAGAGAGGAGGGGACAGAAGATCCAAAGCGGGCTCTACAGTGACAGCAGCAAGCTCGATGTGGGGCTCAAACTCATGAACCGTGAGATCATGACCTGACCTGAAGTCAGAAGCTTAACCGACTGAGCCACCAGGCACCCCAAGTTTTGCAGTTTTTTTTTTTAATTTTTTTTAATGTTTTTATTTATTTTTGAGACAGGGAGAGACAGAGCATGAATAGGGGAGGGTCAGAGAGAGGGAGACACAATATCTGAAACAGGCTCCAGGCTCTGAGCTGTCAGCACAGAGCCCGACGCGGGGCTCGAACTCACGGACTGCGAGATCATGACCTGAGCCGAAGTCGGCCGCTCAACCGACTGAGCCACACAGGCGCCCCTAGTTTTGCAGTTTTTAAAATGAACTTGAGTGGATCATTTGGTATCCTTTTAGACACTGCACTGGTGAGTCATAGGACATCTCTGGATGCTGAAGGCTGTATTCTTTCCTTTTACAACTCACTCCTCACTGATGATGATTTTCCAACTCTGTAGTTACCAAAACCATTGGGTAGCTAACACCTAGGGAGTGTAATGTCTCCTCCCCTCACTCCCTCTCTGCTTTCTCAACAGAGACTTGTTTTTGAAAAGGCCATTATTTCCTTGACTCTTGAGTCTTAAAAATACAATCAGGTCCAAACCTCACACCCTCTATAATTGGTCTTCCGGCATCCTTGAACAATGATGCCATGTGTGTCTGCAGAAGGTTCTCCTGAAAGTTATTCTCTGGATCATAGTGGCATAGTGGATGTGTTTAAACTGTCTTTGAGTGGTTACTTTTATTGGCCAGCTACCTCACACATATGTCTTTATAAGCATCTGGCTTAGGGGCATAGGGAAGAAGATAGCTAGTAGGAAACATCCCCAAGTGCGACATAAATCAACAGCCTGCTAGTGAATCTCATGAAAGAGAATCCATGCAAAGCCAGATTATAGGGCACTATGTGGACAGCAGCTGTTTTATGAATGGAAACAGGGCATTCACAGTGATCATCAGTCTGTTTCCTCCTTCATAGGTTACATCTCTATTTTTATTCAGAGCTATCCATTATAGTACAGGTACAGAAAAATGATTTGTAGGCAGACAGAAACATTTTGTTTTAGTAAATTCTTTTGCAAAGTTTAAAGCAAGCTTCTAGCGGCTAAAATTGGACTTTATGGCGTACTTTATGGTGGGCAGTCCATTGTCACAAGTAAGAGAAGGTGGTTGTTTTTTTATTAAAAAAACAATTCTGATTTTGGAAAGGATTGTAATAGTGAGTGTTATGACCAATCCCTGTAGATAGATACAACTCTTTATTTATTAAAAAAAAATTTTTTTTAATTTTTATTTATTTTTGAGAGAGAGAGAGACAGAGCGTGAGCAGGGAGGAACAGAGAGAGAAGGAGACACAGAATCCGTAGCAGGCTCCAGTCTCCGAAATGTCAGCACAGAGCCCGACCCAGGGCTCGAACCCACGAACTGAGAGATCATGACCTAAGCCAAAGTCGGACGCTTAACCAACTGAACCACCCAGGCGCCCCAATACAACTTTTCAAATCTCCAAAGAGTTTATTACTTAGGGAAGGTTCAGATATGTTTATGTAGTTTATTTAATTATCCAAACACACTCATATGACTTGTAGTTTTGAATCTAAAACAAACAAGCCTTTTAGAAAACCTCTATCGTGCAAATACACACACACACATAAAACCTATATATGTGATTGTTTTAACAAAGCTAATTTCTTCTGGAACTCGGTAGAATTCTGAAATTTCTAAGTAGTAGCAGAGAAGTCGAATATTGTATGTGGTGCCTAGGTGGCTCTGTCAGTTAAGTGTCCGACTTTGGCTCAGGTCATGATCCCACAGTTCCTGGGTTCAATCCCTGTATCGGGCTCTGTGCTGACAGCTCAGAGCCTGAAGCCTGCTTCTCATTCTGTGTCTCCCTCTCTCTTTGCCCCTCCCCTGCTCACACACTGCCTCTCTCTCTCTCTCAAAAATAAATAAACATTATTTTTTAAAAAAAGAAATAGAATGTTATATAAAGAATATTAGCTGGGGTTTTCTTCCAATTCTGCTGCTACCAACCTGTATGTGCTCGAGTGAATGACTTAAGCCTCTCCTGGCCTGTGTTCTCAGTGGTAAAATGGGGATAATGGCACCTCTTTTATAGGGTGGTTAGCATTTAATAAGGTTACTTACGTACTAGCACGTGGTAGGTGTTCAATAAGCATTCACTTGTATTTCCCTTATCCTCTAAACGTCTCTGTTCTTCAGGGAAGAAAGCAGCGAATGTTAGTTCGTAAATGCCTTCCTTGATTCGCATTTGCTCTTTCTTGAAGACTTAAAAGAAGAGTCACGAGAAGAGCCAGAACTCCACGTTTGTTGAGAGTGATTCGTTAAAGTCCTTTCCTGTTACTTGGAAGAAGAAAAGACTGATTGTAGTATCGTCACTCATCAGTCTTTCTCTTTTTCACGATGGTCCATTTAGTAGAAAGGAATGTGCCCTGCGTGGTCAGGAAACAATGAATAAGGCAGTTTTGCTGGGCCTGAGTAGCCATGTAAAGGGTTGGCTCTGGATATCGGATTGCCTTCAAAATGGGCTGAAGAATTCTGACTTTATCTTGCGTGCAGCCTAAGGCCCTGGAGGAGGTAGGGCACTCCCAGACCAGCAGGACAAATGAGGTGTTAGCATGGGAAATATGTCGGTTAGCCTCCCCTTAGATGGGGCAGGGTGGTGACGAGCCTGCGGGGGGAGGAACAGAGCACATTGAAGCGAGGCCCAGAGCCAGTCTCGGGGGCAATGGGAAAAAACTGGGGAAGCTCACTTGGGCTGTTGTGGGGAGGCAGTGCCTGCCGTCTCCCCACCGAGGTTCCATAGCTGGATCTGTGAGATAATCTCATGGCGGGCAGATTAATAGGGGAAAGGATACACACATCTATTCATTTTTAATATGTGTGCAAGGCATCATGGGGAATAAAAAGTGGATACCACAAAAAGTAGTGAGGAAGGGGAGGGAGGGGGTAGGCCATGCAGGGGAGAGTCAGTGGTTTTTAGGAAAGACTGGTGGGCCCTGGGAAGAATAGACCGGGAGCGATGATAGCGTGTGATCACGTTTGTCTGTGTGTGATGTCGAATTCCAGTCGTGTCACCTGCGGTAAGAGTCCATCTTCCCTGTTGGATGAAACTCCCCAGGAGGGACTTGAGGACAGATGAGGGACAACTGAGTTCCTTTCAGAGTAGCTGACTTTAGGGAGGTAAGGGAAGTTCAGAGAAAACGTCTCCCCACATTGGCTATTTCCCAAGTGCCTTCAGCTCAAAATAATCAGTATACCAAAGCGGTATGTTTTGGGGTCGCATGTCCTTGACTCTTTCACTGTCTTCCTTCTAAAGTTGAGCGTGAAGTACCATTGGGGTGAAAAGCAGGACTGCAACCTGAGAAGCACAGACCGTGTTTGAAACATTTAGATATGACGGCAGCAGGTGCAGCACAGATATCCAAGCCGCAGTGAGGTTCATGTTAAGTAACTTGATCCTCACCTGTCACACAGACACTAAGGAAACAGACTCAGTATTGAGATCACATTTGGGGGCACACTTGCATGATTAAAAGGAAAAGGGAAGACCTTCAACAAAACAAAACTATTTCTGAGTCTGGAGGCGGTATGGTCACCTGGGGAAAATCACATAATTTTCAAGCAGCTGTAAGGACCCTATGGAGCTTCCCATGGATCGGAGGAGCCTCAGCCCATAAGATTGTGCACCTTTCTTTAGCATCCCGCAGTGGTCTCTAGCAGGGATGGGAAGGCAGGAGCAGGAGAGGTGATCATGGGTATGTGGTTGGCGCCATGGGTGTGGCAGAAGGGGGAGATTCCGGATGACAGAAAGTCCACATGGAGGTGTCTGACTCCTGAAGGGCAGTGGGGACAGGCGGGCAGCTGTTGCCAGGAAGGGAGGGACGAGCATGTCATGAGGGTCACCAGCACGTTCTTACAGTCTGTGCCGGACCAGGTTAGAGAAGTAAAAGCTAATAGGCGACGAAGGGAAATTCTCATGGAAGAACTTGCCAGAGAAGGTTAGCGTCCTATGTTTGTCGCCCTGGCTGAGGCACAGCTGAGAACACCTGTGGCCAGGTGGAGAGCCGTGAGATCAACATGTCTGATGAACCGTCCGTGTGGATACTCGGGATGGTGAGAGAAGGTGAAGGTAGAAAAGAAAATTTGGGGTCCTGAAGACCCTGCAGTATTGAGCTGTTTATTAGGGGACAGTAGCAGACAACAACAATCACGTTTTTCTGTCTTCAGCCAGTCTCCCTACCCGCATAGAGGACCCGTATATGCTGTGAGCCTTGAATGTCTACATGCAAAATGGAAATGTGCTAAAGACGGCTAGGTCCGCTCCAAGGAGAAGTGACTTCTTACGAGAATTTCCATTGAATTGCTTCTCAGGAGGCATGGGAGGCCTCCAAGGCCCGTGCGGGTCAAATACAGGCTTTTAATTATTTTGTACTCTCAGTGGGATTTTCTTCATTGAGAATAAAATGCCATGCCAATATGAGAGTTATTAAAAATTCTTTCACGGGAAATATTACCTGCAGTAAAAGGAATTAAACCCACAGTTCGTCGTATTATGTTTGGTTAACGGTGTAGCCGTAATTTATTTTTCAGGGTTTTCAAGGATGTGCTTTTATGACCTACAGATTAAGCGTGTGTCAAATGATCGTGTGGCTTTTTTTTTTTTTTTAAAGTGAAGAATTATATGGCAATTTAAAACGTTTTTGTATTCTTTTGTTAGAGGTTTTATGAACATTGATTTTTAACGTCCTGTTTTCTTCCTTGGATTTCCTACTAAGCACGCATAAGAAATTCAAATCTAGAACAGGACGGAGGGACACTTGAGAAAGATTTATCTGCAAAGATCAGATGTTGCTCTGGATACATAAGTGATGTGGGGACCTCTGGTGGCTTAGCGTGTTTTTCCATCTTAAAGAATAACGATCCTAAGTGGAAAGCTAGCCGTCGAATTCCAGTTGGAGAGGGCTTTCGAGAACATCGAGTCGAACTTCCTCGCTTGACAAGAGGGGGAACTGAGTCTCATCAGGGCTGAATGACTTTCCCGGGACCTCACGGCAGAAACAAGACAGCAAGCGGCCAAAACTGTTCTTTGCGCAGCATGCCACCGTCCCCTGGGAGAGGCTGTGTCACATAGCGGTCAATGGCGGTCAATGTCACCTAGCGCACGGTCCTACGATTCCTTCCAGTTTCTCGTCCCGTACCACTTGCATCCATGCTTGCCTCTGCACCCTCACTCCCTCTGTTCGTGGTCCTTCCTTCTCTCACGGGGCGATTCCAGACCCTCCAGGGCTTCTCCCTGCTCTTAGCCTTTTCCTCTTTGGTTTGTCCACTCCTACCAACCAATGTTTCTGCTCAAAAGCTTGGACCTGGTCACCACAGCCCCTGGCTCACACTTCATCTCTGAATCACCCTTGCCCAAAGGCTTCTTGACGTGATTAACAGGATTTGAAAACAGGTCGACACGAGTCCAAAAGTGGTGTTCTTTATACAGTCTCCTTTCTCTTTCAAATCGTGATCCTGCCGCTGGTGTGTGGTCTTAACCTCTTCAAGCTACTTTCTTCGCCCGTCAAGTGCAAGTGGTAGAACTGACCTCAAGGAATTGTGGAGAGTTGATCTTATAAAGCCCCTAATATACAGTACCCGGCACGTACCCAGCCTATGGTACGTGCTTAGTGGATAGTAGCTCTCATTGGTAGACTGCACTCATCTGTCATAACTTTTACCCCACCGCATGGAGAGCTCCTTGAGGGCAGGGGCTTTGCTGTCCTGTCTTCTGGGTTTAGTGCAATGCCTGGCACACAGGAGGTGCCTCAGCAATATTTATTGAATGAAAATGGGCCATGAAGTCTTAAGCAAGTCTTTTAATGTGAGTCCCAATCCTGTGACTAAAATCAAGAGGACTGGTGGAATGAAAATAATGCATATAAAACCCCTAGCATGGTGCCTGGTCCATAGTTATAATTCAATGAACAGTAGCTATTGGCGAGATCATGTTTATCCTTAAAAAGCCAAGATCAAGTATTAGCTCTTCTGTAAAGCTTCTTTGGCTGCCTTTCCCTGCCCCCTGCCAAACTAATCATTTCCTATCCCTTGCTCTCATACTCCAGGAAGGATGGTTGAGTGGGGAAAACAAGGGTTTTAGAATCTGATAGGACTTGGGCTGAGTCCTGGTCATGTGACCTTTATAACTTGAACCTAAGTTAGTTGGTCTATCCTAGTAAAATACAGATCTTTTTTGGAGCAGGAATAGAGTCCTGTTAATCTTGCCTGGTATATAGTAGGTGCTCAAAAAATATGCAATGAGTTCAATATAGCACCAAAATCTTGTTAAATGTTAGAAAACTGTAAATAAAACAAGAACAGTACAAATGAGACATTACAGAATATCAAGTAGAGAAAAAAAAGTAAAATTTAAAATGATAACACATGATACTCTGCAAAAGCTAGAAAGCCCCTGCTAAGGGTTAAAAGAGAGCAGAAGAAATGCAAAGCATGACATTTGAACAAATGATAAAAATATGGCCAACACAGGCGTGGGTAGAGAAGATAAATCATAAGAAACAGGTTACTTCTGGTACTAACATTTTCACACAAAGGGCTGGAAGTGGTAGGAGGTACAGCTTGGAGAATAAGATCTCAGAACCTACAGCTTTACAACTTCCAGAATATTCCAGGCACTGGCTTCTTTCATCCTCATCGCACTGAAGTGAGTGGGTGATCACAGCCCTCTTGTTAGGGTCCAGGCAACAGTGAAGAAAACTCCAGAGACCTACCAGTTAACACACAGAAAGACCCAGGGCTTGACTATGGATCCGCTGAGTCTGTACACAGTGTTGTTCCCCGTCTAGCATGTAACCCATGCGCCAGGAAGGTGGGGGATTTAATATAATGACAGACAGCTTATAAATTAATGTATGTAGCATTTAATGCTTAGGCCTAACAGTTGTAATGGAAAGGTATGTTTGTCTTTCAGTTTATGCCTGTTCAAGTACCAAATGATGAAGAAAAAAGCGATCCCATCCTTTTTGCCTGTAGAGTCCGGAGTCTAATGGCAGAGTAAGTTTCTATATATCATCATAATTAATAAATAGTTTTTAAATGATTGGTAAATATATAGTTTTTATATAGTTTTAGGATTTGTTTTTGTTTGTTTGTTTTTTGTTTTTTTAATTCCGAGGGTCTCAATTCTTAAGTCATTCTGGTTAGAAATTCTAAATGTGCCCAGGAATGTGGTAAAACAATCTACGAATATTTTCCCCAGATGCAGCCCCAAACTAATGGCTATGTGTCTTTGCCAGAAAGGGAGCAGGGAGGATTCAATAACCAGAAGAGACCAGCCAGTGACTTCCACGGGGTGGATTCTCCTAAGTTGGCCTGTGGCTGTCTGACAAAGCCTTGTGACGGTCTGAGCCCTTCATGGTCCGCTTCCTATGGCCCAGCCTCCACAGAGCTGCCAACGCTGGGTGTTTCAAAGGCATTAATGAATACAGCAACAAAAAGGAGGAAGTTTGCAAGGGAACGTAATGGAGGCACAGAAACGGGGGGAGTCACCCCCATTCGGAATGGCTATAAGTTTAGGATTTGTAAATCGCAAAATGGGAGGCAAGTATTGTCCTGCGCTTAAGGGAGTTTTAACTGCCCATTACTCTGATTAGATCAATCTCCTCCCGTCCTGTAATGAAAGCATGCATGTCATACTGTCCGACCTCCCAGGCAGCCCTACGGGGTGCTCACCCTCATTCCAGGTGCCACCTCTTTCCGCCATTCCAGTAGGAGGGTTGACGCTCATAGGCCGGCGATATTTATCCCCAGTAAACATTCAAATGAGAACTCTGATTTTAGCTTCATGACTGAATTTGGTATTATAAGCAAGATTATATTTTTTATTACGTCTATATTATATATATATTAATATTTCACAGGAGAAGAACTTTATTTTCAAAACAATAAATTTTCAAATGTTCAAAAAAATTTTACTATGTGTACCTATGGGTACTTGATTTTCCCAGTTTCTAGATTAGCTACAAAATTTGCTTTTATATTGTTTTCTTCCCTTTCTCCTTATGTTTTCATAGGAGCTCATGTCCAAAAGTTAGGAACTAAGATACATTTGGGGAATGGAGGGAATTTATACCAGGTATCTTGACCTCCTAATAATTTGCCTAAAAACAGAGCAGGGATTTGATTAGGCAGCCGTTTTGGTTTTTTTCTGAATTTGGAGCCGTGGAGATTTAAGGGTCTTGGAGAAAGAGTAGGAAGGACCTCCATTAGCTGCACAACCATGGACAGACAAGTCCCTCGAGGGGTCCTTTTCCTCCAGTGTAAAGTTGGAGTTGGAATACTCGTCTCTCCTCTCTGATGGTTTTGGTTATCCTGAGAGTCACCTAGGAGAGTGTATGACAGAAGCATTTGAAAGTGGTAAAGTGGTGGTGCTACTACTCTTGATAAATACTTACCGAGTACTGTGCCAGGCTATTACTCTGGGTAGCTAACGTGACCCTCACAGCACTTCTAGGAGGCAAGCGAGGGACCTGAGATTCAGAGAGGGAAGTCGTTTGCCCAAGATCATAGCAGACAGTGAGGGTCTGGGCTGGGACTCACATCCCCACTTGCTACCCAAACCCAAAAGCTCTTAACGAGCATGCTGTACCCATGGAGCATGATAAATTATACATTCCTGAAATAGTTAAAATGTTTATTTTCCCGCTTACGTATCCTTATACCAGAATGTTTACTCATCAAAAATAGCCTAGTTGTAGATAGAAAAAAATATTTTATTCGTATCCCATTCATTGAAAATGTCACGTTCTTCACGGTGATTCAACAAAACCAAATACCGTTGAAGATCTAACTTCATGAGTCTCACTGAATATTTGTGAATGAAAGTTTTGTGAAGAGGAATCTTCAGGAAATTATTTCATGTTCTGGCCAGGCTTCTCTTCTCAGTACTGTTTTTTTTCAAGTCATTTTATATATATATAAATATATATATATATATACACACACATATATATATATTTCCAATACATATATATATACATATATATATACACAATACATATATATATACACACACACACATATATATATATATATATATATATATGTATTTCCAATCTAATTCATTATCAGATCTCTGAGCAGGAGGGAGCTAGTAGGGGTTATGTGCTCCTTCGAGGGTGAAGGATGTTTAGGTTTGGAAGAAATCTTGAGCTTATTATCAGTTCTCTTTAGTATTTTCAGAAGATTATGTATCAAGAAGTCATCTCCAGTTTCGAGAGATGGAAAAACGCAGATGGCTAGCGATTTGGGTAGATTACTCACTTACACTGTGTACAGACAAATGTATCTGTTCAAATGGTACTCCCACAGGCATTTTCGGCCCATCTTTACAATAGATAACCCTGTAGAGTAAGTAGGGTAATTATTCCTATATACAGATGACAAGAGCGAGGCTTAGGTTAAGAGCCAAAAGGTCCACAGCTGGTGAAAGACTCCACCGGACTGGAACATAAGCCTTATTCCTTTCCCTGAGACTGAAGTCAACTATTGTCACAGTTAAAACACAAAACAACCAGGAAGTCTGTGCAGAAGGAGAGAAATACGTCTCTTTTGCAATAATAAGCCAAAGCTACTGGTTTAAAAAGTAGTAAATACTTTGCTGTTTACTGTTGTTCGTTCACCAGCTCAGGCCTAATGAAAAAATCATTACCTTTCTTAAAAACAAAAAAAAAAAATTGAATTTGTTTGCTTTGAAATGCCGTTTAGAGCTTTGGGAATTCCAGTAACAGACCACACCTATGAAGACTGCAGATTAATGATCTCAGCAGGACAGCTAACGTTGCCCATGGAAGCTGGGCTGGTGGAATTTACCAAAATTAGCCGGAAATTAAAGTAAGTATACCTTTAAATTGCTACAGTTTTGTAAAGGTGTCCCAAAGAGATCTGAACTCCTCTACGCTTATTTTCCCTGGTTTCATTAATGCTCGGCTCTCGAACCTCCATGGTGTTTATTAAGGAAGGCAGAGTTGTGAATTTATCTCCTACTTAGTTCATCCAGTTGTGTTTTTTCAAGGACAGTTAACTCAGAGACATATGTGTTGGTCACAGGAGGAGACTGAGAGAGAGTGGATATGGACCAGCACAGATCTGCCTCCGCCCAGAAGGGTCTCAGAGCAGTCAGCCTACCCCGCTGCCCTTTGCAAGGATGACGTAATTAGATGGGATTGGCATGCGGCGGTCAGAACTTCTCATGTGAAAAATGAATTGACTTGTAGAGAAGCAATTCTGACCATCACTGAATTTTAAGTACTTACCCTCAATCTCCTTTTTCTTCTGGGTACATACTTTTTTTTTTTTTAAGGCCAAAACACCCCTTTGTGCTTTTATGAACAACCCATTTGAACCATCTGCTATGAAAGGTGTCACCCCTGGTTTCCCACTTACTACCATTCACTCTGTTTTCAGCCCTATTAGGGATTTGCAGAATGTATTGATTCCCTTGGCCTTGGCATCCTCCTTAGGAGGGAGCTGCAGAAGCAGTTATTGTGTTAAAGGTCAATATTTACTTATTTTTTTAAATATTTTTTTGATACGTATTTATTTTTGAGAGAGAGGGACAGAGTGTAAGAGACAGAGAGGGAGACCCAGAATCTGAAGCAGGCTCCAGGCTCTGAGCTGTCAGCACAGAAACCCACAAGCCACAAGATCGTGACCTGAGCCAGTCGGATACTTAACCGACTGAGCCACCCAGACACCCCAGAGGTCAATATTTAAAGATAACAGAGCAAGTATTATTTATATCTTCTAGATAGCAAACACGTTTTGATGTTATATTTACAAAATTCGTATAAATTTGAAAAGTTTAGATAGTCACTGAAATTGGATACAGAAGAAAGCAGTTATGTGTTAAGTCACCTGTTTAGTAGTACAAGACAAAGGCAGATGTGCTGTAAGCTACGGTACGTTTTCTGGTGTTTTAGTGTTTTTATAACTAACATCGGAGGAAGTGTGTCCTATCTAATGAATCTCCCTGACACAACATTTTGTGAAATGTGCGCTCATTATCAGCCTGGAAGCTCCTTAGAAATTAAGAGTGGTATTTTTTTTTTAACAACTCAATAAGTACTTTTGACTTAATTAGTAATATTTGGATTACAATACGATTTCTTATTTTCTTTTCATGAGTCATTTCTTGTTCTGTCGCATTGCTCTTCTCAGTTACTTTTCTTTCGCACAGATATTTGGGGGAAATTAGTCTTACCGATATCTTTTAAAAGACTCAGAAGCCTGGGGGGCGCCTGGGTACCTTAGTCGGTTAAGCGTCCGACTTTGGCTCAGATGATGATCCCATGGTTTGTGGGCTCGAGCCCCGTGTCAGGCTCTGTGCTGACAGCTTGGAGCCCGGAGCCTGCTTCAGATTCTCTGTCTCCCTCTCTCTCTCTGCCCTTCCCCCTCTTGTTTTCTCTCTCTCAAAAATAAATAAACACTAAAAAAAAAAAAAAAACCCTCAGAAACCTGTATACATGTTCCGTAGCTATCCCAAAATACCCATTTTATCTTCATTTTCAAATGTAACGATGTACAATATTTTTTCCCTCAGACAAACGAATGTTCGTAAAATGTCCTTGTGGATTGTAAGGGGCTGACAACACGCATCTCTGATTGTTTGTTTGCTTAGGTTAGATTGGGATAGCATTCGTAAGCAGTTGGACGAGTACGCAACCATTGCCTGTTGTTCCAAAGGAGGAAGAATCGGAATTGACGAATTTGCAGAGTATTTAAAGTTGCCTGTTTCAGATGTCTTGAGACAACTCTTCACACTCTTTGACAGGGTATGTTAAAACGTGATCTTCAACTTGCTAACATTCATACTCTGCCCGTCTCCACGGGGCATAAATCAGTACGGCATTAGAAGAACTTGGCAGGTCGCTGTTAGAGGAAGCGAGGCCGAGTGTGTGGTTTAATTTCATGATTTTGTTTGTTCCCCTTAATAAACGAGAGCAGTAGTAATATCATGATGTGCTTGTGTGCGTGCACGTGTGTGTTGCAACAGTTATGATAGTATCTATTTATTTTAAACACTAAGTCAGAAGTAAAGATTGTGACCATACAAACCATGTTTGTAATACGGAAATTGCCAAGGCCTCTTTAACTGGCAGGAACTTAAATATTTATGTCAAAATTCATACATTGATGACAGGGGTGGTACTGTTCTGTTCTGAAGGTTTTGGACTTCCCCAAAAATGTGTGACCACCAAGTAGATTTTCTTTTCAAATAACATTTTAGGACAAAGGCTTCAATTAAAGCTTGGCTGTTAGCCATTGTATTGGGGGTCCAATTTTCTGCTTATGAATATGTCAGTACACACAGTTAGATAACTGAATTGTCACGGAGTCTCCTTAGGAAAAATGTATCAAGGTTTCAAGTTCTCTATTTTTAATGTGTTTTTTAACATATAAAATTGACAGTGAAGTTTACTGTCTTGGTTACAGTTTTACGAGGGTTCATAAATGCATCGAGGCATATAACTACCACTCCGTTCAAGATATATCACAGGTGCAAAAAAAGTATCCCCTGGGGCTATTCTTTTATAGTCAAATCCTTGCCCTACCCTTAACCCCCAACAGTCACTCCAACCCTACAGCTTTGCCCTTTCTAGACGCCATATAGATGGAATCGAAGGGTACATATCCTTTTGAGTCTGGCTTCTTTGGCATAATGCATCTGAAATTCAGCCGTGCTGTTGTGTGTATCAGTAATTTGTTCCCCTTTCTTGCGGAGTGGTATTCCATTGTATGGACACAACATTCTTGGCGTATCTGTTCCCCAACTGAGGAGGGTTTGGTTTGTTTCCAATTTGGGGCCATTAAGAATACAAACTGTGAATATTCCTGTATAGGTTTTTGTGTGAATGTAGGCTTTCGTTTCACCTGGGTACATACCTAGGACTGCGGTCTTGTTATTCCTTATCTGAGAGTGACTTTATGTTACGTGGATTCCTGAAGGCTATTTGCGTGGTGAATAGAGCTGAGTTGCTAGCTCTTCCCTTTCAACAATTTAATGATGACGTCATACTGCCTTCGGTCTCCCACAACTTTGCTGCCTTACACTCCTTGTTCTTTCGCTGTGGCTTTCCTCACCAACCCTCCTGCCGTGGTGTCTGGTCCAGAGGTAGTTGCTTTCTGTGTTTTGATGAGAGTTTCTAATTATAATTGGAAGGAGAGGGAGGCCCAACTGGACTTAGTCCCTCCTGGCTGGCACCGGAAGTCCCCGTTCTCTATTGACCGCTGGGAAAAGATACTTCACGAGGAAATGACAGCCTGATGACAGCAACAAGGACACGGCTTCTTTTTCCCTTTACCTAGAGCACACTAATGTTCCTAATGAACTAGTCTGTGATCTCTAAGACTCATCATTCTTTAACGTGACTCACTTCAGCCACCTTCTCTGGGTAGTGCCCAGTGCCCTTTCCTTGGCTTGCTTGCGGCACACAAGTAATCTTTCCCTGTCCCTGACACTGCAGTGGCACTACTAGAAAGCATGATGAAGATTTAGGAGAAAGGAGAAGTAAGTCATCAGCTCCACCCATGCAAGTTGGGAAAACAGAAGAACTTCTCGATTGGACTGTTACAAGTCTTTCTGTGGGATTTGTGTCGCATCCTCCTCTTTGACTCTAGATACCAGGCAAGTAATTTTAAATGAAGCTTCTATAAATATGAACGTGGTGACAGGAAAGAATATGGCAGGGATGTACAAAGGAGGACAGGAGATGGGGAAATGGGAAGCGCCGTGAAGCAGGAACCAAGGAGGAAGTTTCGAGCACATCTTAGACCTTGTGCTCGTCGGGATATTTGATCAAAATTAGAAACAATGTCTGTCAAGGTGGCCCTCCCTTCAGGTGTCAAACTGTCACTGCCAGCAGTTCCGGGGTCGTGAGGACCACAGATCATGAGGATCTGGCTGTCGATCACTGACAGTCCCTGCCGGCCGCCCCGTCCTTTCTCTGGCAGTGTTAAGTATGGGCAGATTGGAAGTGGGGAAGGGAGCAGCACAAGGGTCACAATAACCCCCCGGTGAGCCGGTTCCCTCTGAACTAGAGGGTACAGTGGGCTCCAGGCACTTAGGAGACTGGTGAGTGTTGGCAGCCAGTTTGGGCAATCACATTCCCGCGTGGACCGCTTCCACGGGTTCACACATCACTTACAACTGGGTTTGTCGCTTCTTTGTATAGTGTGATTTGGCTTTCGCTGCAGACAGTGAGATGGTCTCTCCAGCACTTTCCTTTTGATCTCCAAAGGTAGACAAAATAGTCTGGGGAATTAGTGACTAGCGCCCGTGACCTTCCTTTCCTCTTTCCCTCTCTTCTCCCCTTTCTGTCTTTGTCTTTCTTTCCTTTTTTTTTTTTTTTTTTTTTTTTTTTTCTTTAACACATCCGCATGTCTGTGCCTGTGAAGATTTGCTTTGTTTTGAGAAGGCGAATTATGCAATTGTTGCCACGCCCTGTGCGGGTGAGCTACTCCCACCCTAGGCTTGTTTTCTCAGTCTCTCTAAGTGATTTAGCTGGGGAATGTTCCAGGGGAAAGACAAGAAGTTCAGTAACGCCATAGTTTGTTTCCCTCAGAGTAGCTTATCTTGCTAAACTCAATGTTTCTTGGGGGGCGGGCGGGGGGGGGGGAGGAGGAGGGGAGGGGGAGGAAGGGTGGGAACGAGAAAGGGCGGGGTGTTCCTGTGGCTCTTCCAGCAGCTGGAAATGTTTGCAGTGCAGACAGCTGCCCAAAACCTCTCTCAGTCTCTCCCAGAGTCTAATGTGGTTGTGTTGGTATTTGGGGGATGGGGGAAGAGACCTATCTCCCCACATTCCCTTACTCTTTCTATGTGCATTCTTGGCTAGTCTACAAAAACTTTGTAATTTTTTTTTTTTAATTGAAATTCAAGTCCGTTAACATACAGGATAGTATTGCTTTCAGAAGTAGAACCCAGTGATTCATCACCTACATGCAATACCCAGTGGTCATCCCAACAAGTGTCCTCCTTAATGCCCATTACCCACTTAGCCCATCCCCCCACCCGCCTCCCCTCCAGCAACCCCCAGTTTGTTCTCTGTATTTAAGAATCTCTTATGATGTGCCTCCCTCTCTGCTTTTATCTTATTTTGTTTTTCGTTCCCTTCCCCTACTGCGTGTTTCTTAAATTCTGTTGTGTTTCTTAAATTCCACATGGTGAGTGAAATCATGCGATATCTGTCTTTCTCTGCCTGACTTATTTTACTTAGCATAATGTACTCTGGTTCCATGCATGTTGTTGCCAATGGCAAGATTTCACCAAGTAGTATTCCATTGCATATAGATACACCACATCTTCCTTATCCATTTGTCAGTCAATGGACATTCAGGCTCTTTCTATACTTTGGCTATCGTTGGTAACGCTACTATATACATAATGGTTTTGTCTCAGTTTCGTCCCTAAAAAATACACTGTTGGTCCAGCCCCCTGTTGACACTCTGACAGGTCCCTTCAGACTCCCAGGTATGTATGTGGCAGCAGGTAAGGTCCCACAGAAGCATGGCATTCGTGATCCAAAGAGCACCAGAGTTACCTAGTTTAGGGTCATTTCCTTCGGAGAGGTCTGATCTCTTTGAAAGATAGAAAAGAACTTTTTCATCTTGGCGTCGAATTTAGCTTCTTTATTTTTATGAATGCACACTGAACTCTGACTCCGATGAGTCGGGTGTCCAGATGCGTCACAGTCGAAGGCTGAGACGATCGTGGTGTCTCGACATTTTTTATATTCATAATCCCGTTTTCAATACTAGGGTTTTTTTTGCCAGCACTCTTGAAGGGATTGAAGTGTACTTAATGGGATTCGGAAACCACACTGGCTCAACCAGAAATCATTGGAACGCCGTCGTGTTTACAGTTACAAAGGGGTCTCGGAGTTGTCGATTTCATCCTCCTCCAGCGCGGCGTCCCCAGCAGACCCGTGTGACGCCGCCTCACCAGCAGTCTCTGATGTACCTGTGAGACGGAGTCCTCACGTCCCCCACAGCACAGCTCATCTTCGTTGCTAGCTTGACAGTGTGCCATGTCATCTGCCCTTTACCTCTCACTGGTAGCAAGGCCGGTGTCTCCTCACCGCATCTCGTGACACACTCAGCTTAGTATGTCGTCGGCATCCACCACTCCAATACTATGCAAGCTCACTGGTGGCAGAAGCTGTATGTCAGGGGTCAGCAGACTTTTCCTGTAAAGAGCCAGATGGTAAATACTTTTTGCTTTGCGGGGCTTATGGCCCCAAAGTTTCAGGGCAACTTGTACAACGGAACAAAAAAGTTCATCTCATCCTACTCAGAAAGGTTTCTCTATTTACAGCCAGTCACGTCAGCTGCGCAAGCGCCCGGTCCTGACTCTCAGCGTGAGCAGAAAACCCGCATGCTGCAGCACCCCACCTTGTCGGACAGGAAGGGGCAAGCCGAGATGCTTGTTATTGTTGGCACTCGTGATTTAATGCTGGCACTAATACCGAGAACCGGGCAGACAGGAAAGAACTCGGGATAAAGAAACGCATTCATTCCACATAATGTGAAACGGCAATAAAAGATCTACAGAAGCTTACAATAGCCAAAAACGCCGGAGTGTCAAAGAGCTGAAGTGCACACACGCTTTTCCTGTCCAATATTTCAACAAAGGACATAGTGAATGCCAGAAGAACTAAGTACCAGTTAGAAGGCGGACAGAAAGGGGAAAAATCACGGCAGTTTTCAAAACTTTTTTACAGAATTGAAAGAATCACCACCTACCTAAATTTTATCAGGTGGTGGTCTGCTAGGCAATGTTGTTGGTAAAACAGATAATGAGCTCATGTTGGACTATCTATAGCTGAGGAATTCGAAATCAGTCTCTCTCATCTATAAAGACAAATAACACGAGTAGCACCAAGGGAGGGTATCAGCAAGAGGCAGACAGAGGAGACGAGAATAAAGATTCAGAGTGATCGCTTTTAAGTCAAATGTGGGGCATCCTACAAATTAATATTGGGCACTCTAAGGACGGACTCCAGTCTCTCAATCAGTCCTTAGACCTTACCAACATGCTTTGTTTTCATCAGCTTAGGAAATAGAGCAGTAGTCAGCAGACTACAGCCGATGGACCAAATCCAGCCTGATGCCTGTTTTGTTTAATAAAGTTTTATTGAGACACAGCCGTGCCCATCCGTCTATGGATTGCCTATGGCTGCTTTCTCTCTACAGTGGTAGAGGTGAACGCTCACCAACAGTGAAGTCTTCTATCCTTTAGATTTCCAGTTCTGGTCTGATTTGTAATGTAGTTTCTCAGAGTTCCTGTCGATTCTAAAGAACTCCTGTTGATTCTAAATCTCAGTTAATCAGGATTTGTTATACGAAATGTACCTATAGCGTATATGACACAATTAACAGAAAAAGGCCATAACCTTCTTCCTGTGCAGTCATACAAGTCGTCCTAAGTGTTTGGTGGTCCTGTATGTCTGACCGTTTCCTTCTTCACGTCTCAGGTTGACTGAGCTGCTCCATTCAATCCATTATAGTATTTTCTCTCACTGAGTGTTGTCCCGTTAGGAATATCCACTTAAGCGTGAGAATTACACACTTTATTTTTGGCTCCTCAATGCAAGTATACCTAGGAGGTGCTCAGAAGAAACAGAAGGGAGGCTGCATGAGTTAAAGCTTAACTTTTTTTATTAGCACAAGCGAGCAATTGCTGGCCTCCTCTGTGAGCATCAGGAAGTAAAGAACAGAGCTTTGTAAAGAGCAAATTGCGTCCGACCAATTTAATTTCCTCCTATGACAGAGTGACGGTCCAAGATGATAAAGAAGAAGGAATAGATATTATCTATATGGGCTCTAGAAAGGCTTTTGATTTCATCCAACATGACATCTTCATCAATAAATTAGGAAGGTCTGGTCCAGATCATGGTGCAGTTAGGTGAAAGCACCCCCCACCCCGCCCCGCCTCCAATGGAAAGGATTCCCTGCAAGTGGGAGCTTGTATGTCCTTCTGGGTTCAGCAGCCCCATCTCGGCATTCTCTTTGGAGGAGGAGTGCCATGCTTGGTGGGTCACCACCAGGAATACTTCTGAAAAGCAGGCAGTGTGTCAAAGTGGAGGTGAGGGTAAGTATGTCCTTAAAAGTGGTGCAGCCAGACCCAAGACAAAGGAAGATGAAGTCAACATGTAGCATAAAAACACTTGGACAGGAGAAGGAAAGGAAATGCAAGGTAGGAACGACACCACTGTCACCACTGCAGGACACACGAAACTCTAGACTCCTAGAATTCTAGCGCTGGCAGGGCCTTCCTGTCAAACTGCCCACCTTCCTCATTTCGCAGAAGGCCGCCAGCCAGAGAGAAGAAGTATGGTGCTCAGGGCTACAGGGCTGGTCAGTTGCAGGACTGAGACTAGAACTGCTCATCGGTATTCTTGTTACTTTAAACCATCACTGTTGACTTTTTTATGTATGTCGTGTGTGTGTGTGTGTGTGTGTGTGTGTGTGTGTGTGTATTTTTTAAGTCAAATGTGGGATATCCTACAAATTAATAGTAGGCACTCTAAGCACTGACTACAGTCTCTCAACCAGTCCTTAAACCTTACCAACATGCTTTGTTTTCATCAGCTTAGGAAATAGAGCACTGGTCAGCAGACTACAGCTGATGGACCAAATCTAGCCTGATGCCTGTTTTGCTAGTTTTACTGAGACACAGTTGGGCCCTACATATGTATATATATATGTATATGTATATATATATGTATATGTATATGTATGTGTATATGTATATGTATATGTATATGTGTGTGTGTATATATAACTTTCTTGAGGCATTATTTTGCATATCATACCATTCACCCATTTCAAGCCTACAATTCAGTGATTTTTAGAGTAAATTTGCCAAGTTGTGCACCCATCACCGTAAATCGGTTTGGGAACATTTCCACTGTGTCTCCTCGTGGCATTAAGTGTTAGCTCTTGTCACCAGCTGTCTCCCAGCCGTAGGCAACCACTACTGAGTTGTGAGTCCTAAAGTATGATTCTAGACCTAGTCTAGGAGAAAGACTTTCTGTCTCTACAGATTTGCCCTTTCTGGCCGTCTCCATATATTGGAATCATACAGTATATGGTGTCACGTGTCTGGCTTCTGTCACTTAGCATAATGTTTTTTGCAGTTCGTCCTTGCCACGGCATGGATCAGTGTTTGTCCTCTTTTGTTGCCAAACAGCCCTCCAGTGTATGGATATACTGCGTTTGGGTTATTCACCAATGGTTGGTACACGTTCAGGTTGTTTCTACTTTGGGGCCATTACGAATAATGTTGCTAATAGCATTCACGTATTACTGTTTACGATTTAAATTCGGTAGCTTTTCCCCCTCAAATGGAGGCTAAATTTTCCAGCAGATGTGTCTTCTTCCCTTACTCTTTCTTCCTCCAGATATGGACAGTAGAGTTCCCACAGACAGCAACCAAAGTTACTATTAATGTTCTAATAAGTAGCCTCAGGGGGTTAAATAGTCCAGAGAAGAAAAGGCCTGTTAATCTAATAGCAGTGTTTTATTCCAGGATGGCTTATGAGAAACTGGTAGCCAAATGCCCTCCATCTTCATGGAAAGTAAAGGAGGGGAACTGGATCTAAACCTCAGTGAAAACCACTTCCGCTGGGCCTGAGGAGGCGTGTTTTATGTGGCGGTGGCTGCTATCAGGTTAATTTGCAATATTATAAAAACAAAGCCCATGCAATTTCCTCTGAGAGGAGCTCATGTGAATGGATTCCAATCTGTCCGAGGCCAGATGGCCCTGTGATCCCCTAAAAGGAAGATGGTCCTTTTGTGGTGCTTTCTTCTGTGTGGTTAGGGAAGACATTCGGCCTTTGGTGTTCGCAGAGGCCACTTCATTGTGCCCATGAGACCAGTTATTGGAGTCGCTGTGTCATAAAACCAGTTGTTGGGAGTGTTCTACACAAACCACTGGGTGTGGCAGAAGGAGACATCGCTCCCATGTCCTGAACAGAGCAGTGTCCCCCAGCTACTGTTCTCTCCCTGACACTGGCTAGAACAATCATAATTCAATTCTAGAATTGCACAACTTACAAAGTAATTTCACATCTCATCTCTTTTCGACTTTATACACGAGCTTCGGCAGCTCCCGCTGAGAGGTAGACTGTCACCTGGCGGTTCAAAGCCTTTTCCAGCCTGAGTCTGTTCTGCGGATCTGCCGTTATGGCCTGTCGTGCCGGGCAAGGGACTGTCATCACGTTGGTCTGTCACTTAAAGACCACGCATCCTGTTAGCTCCTCTGTATTTTTACTACGCTGTCCCTTCACATCCGTCGTCTGTTTGAGGAACTCTGGCTTGCCCTGTAGTCAGGCCTGCACATTACCTCGTGTGTAGGTAAATGCTCTCCTTGGCAGAATTCATCGCACCCCTTTCGGGCACCCACCATGCTTGATAATACAGCACCATACCTTTCCTCAGTAGCCTACCTTCCCTGAATTTTTCTTTACTCATCACGACTATTTTGTCTTTCAAAGGAATTCTGTGATACCTAAATACCAAAGAATACTATATGCAGATGTAATAGTTTAGTATTAATAGTAGAAATGTGAACATAGATGTCAGGTTATAATTACAACTAGTTTTCGGGGGGCGTCCTCGATCCTTGAGCACAGCAGTCCTGATGGGTTCACCTCTGGATCCTAAACACTGAGCCCACGTCCTGATACCTAACAAATGACCCTGAGTCATTAGGAAATAGGCAGAGAGATGGTATTAACCATCATTTTGCAGATTTGAAATTGATTCCCAAAATGCTAAGCAATGTGGTGGTTTAGTTATTATGTCCTGGCCACCTTTCCTAGAGTTCACTGGTAGACCTTCCAGAGACTTCTGACAGGCTGGTGCCCTCCCTCTCTAGCTAGCATCAAAGATAGGGTCTCTCAAAGTATTGTGCGGGACTGCTCGTCATAGACTGACTTTGGATGCTTACTGAAAAAAATCAAACCAAATCTCCCAAATGCAACAAAAGCCAGACCCAAGATCAGAAATGAGAGGACAGTCTATTATCATTAGGGAAACGCACATCAAAACCGTAATGAGATGTTAGCACCTCGTACTCATTACGACTGCCGCCCGTCAGGATGGCTGAAAGGAAGGGAGGGCAGGAAGGAGTGTTGTGGAAAACAGTATGGAGGTTCTTCAAAAAATTAGACACCGAGTTACCATATGACCCGACACTTCTGCTTCTGGGTATATATTCCAAAAGAACTGAAGGCGGGAACTTGAAGAAATACGTGTCCACCCACATTCGTAGCATTATTCACAAAAGCCAAAAAGGTTGCTTCCCAACAGACGAGTGGATAGGCAAAATGTGTTCCGTACATACAGTGGAATATTGTTTAGCTTTGAAAAGGAAATAAATTCTGACACATGCTACCACACGGATGGACCTTGAACACATCATGCTGGGTGAAATAAGCTAGTCACAAAGGGACAAATCCTATGTGATTCCTCTTACACGAGGTACCCTAGAACAGTCAAGTTCATGGAGACAAAAAGTAAGAATAGTGGTTGTCGGGGCCTGGCAGGAGGTAGGAACAGGGAGTTAGTGTTTAATGGGGACAGAACTTCAGTTTGGGAAGATGAAAAGTTTTCTGGAGATGGATGGTGGTGATGGTCGCACGATAATATGAAGGTGCCTCATGCCATGGAACTGAGCTCTTAAAAACAGGATGGTGAACTCTATGTTATATGTATTCCACCACAGTTTTTAGAAATGTAATTCAAAATTTAAAAACAGGGCGCCAAGAGGTGTGTACTGTTTGACTCCATATATTTAAGGTACAGCAATTGATCGATGGTGTTCGTCATCAGAATAGTGGTTACCCTTGGGAGGGACGAGGCTCTGGGGGTGGTAATATTCTATCTCTTGATCTGGCTGTGAAGATATGGGCGTGCACAGTGTGTGAAATTCTCTGAGCTCTACATATGCCTGTTACACTTCAGAAAAGGCTCCAAAAATGTACATCATGAGCCCGACAGCAGGCTACAGAATCAGAATCTCTGAGGATGGGACCTAGGGACCCTGCATCTTAATCCCCCTACCCTCTTCCAAGTTTTTCTTAAGAACACTGGACTTGGGGAATCTTTGCCAAAGGAGAGGGATTAGGGAACTGTCCTCCCGATGATCAAGAATTCTGTTCTGCTCTAACAACAAATCTTCCTTAGGAAAGACATGCTTGACATCTTTGAGTCACTTAGCTTCTGTTGGGGAAATGCACTGTCATCTTTCAGATGTGGAGAAGTCAATGATGTATAGAAGCCTGTATTTTAATATATTACATTTTAAAATAGTATTTTTGGTAATTCGTCATGCACACAATAGCTTACGAATATTTTACTGAGGTGCTGTAAAAACTGGCAGGTGCTAGGACCTAATGGAAATCAAGTATTCAGTAGGAGGGGAGACATAGCACCATGGGGCGTGGTGCCCTGTTAGGTACAGAAAAGCCAGTTCTTCCACCTATAAGCTAATGAGACTCCATTTCAGCTCTCTCCACGCCACCTGCAAGGTATCAGCAGCTTTTACACTTGCTTGTTAAACCAAAAGCATGTTTCTGGCAAAGGCTTTATTGGAAGGGGCTGATCGGGGTCTTGGGGAAGCTCTTGGAGGCCTTCTTGGAGGAGGCGGTCAGAGAAGAGGAGGAGGAGGTGGAGGAGGAAGAAATATTGGCGGCATAGTTGGAGGAATTGTGAATTTCATCAGCGAGGCTGCCGCAGCTCAGTACACCCCAGAACCCCCTCCCACTCAGCAGCATTTCACCAATGTGGAGGCCAACGAAAGTGAGGAAGTTCGTCGGTTTCGGCAACAGTTTGCACAGCTGGCTGGGCCGGACATGGAGGTGGGTGCCACCGACCTAATGAATATTCTCAACAAAGTCCTTTCTAAGCACAAGGACCTGAAGACCGACGGCTTTAGTCTTGACACCTGCCGGAGCATCGTGTCTGTGATGGACAGTGACACGACCGGCAAGCTGGGCTTCGAAGAATTTAAGTACCTCTGGAACAACATCAAGAAATGGCAGTGCGTTTATAAGCAGTATGACAGGGACCATTCTGGGTCTCTGGGAAGTTCTCAGCTGCGAGGGGCTCTCCAGGCAGCAGGTTTCCAGCTAAACGAGCAACTTTACCAGATGATCATCCGCCGGTACGCCGACGAGGATGGAAGCATGGATTTCAACAATTTCATCAGCTGCCTGGTCCGCCTGGATGCCATGTTCCGTGCCTTCAAGTCTCTGGATAGCGATGCAGGCGGCCTGGTTCAGGTGTCCATCCAAGAATGGCTGCAGCTGACCATGTATTCCTGAAGCGCGCAGCGAGAAGCCAGCGCCCTCCCGGAGGACGGGACCGCCAAGAGCCTAGCCGCGCGGTCTGCACGGTGGCTGGTACCCTGCCCAACAGCTGTCACTTCCTGCGAGCTCTTGCACCGGCCTGAATGCTTCTGAACTGGGGCGGCCCTTTAAACAGCTTCATTAAAACAGATTATTTTTTTATGAAGGATGTTCTGAGTGGTTTGTATGTCAGCTTTTTTTTTTTTTTAAATCAAATTTTTTTTTTCAACGTCTATTTATTTTTGGGACAGAGAGAAACAGAGCATGAACGGGGGAGGGGCAGAGAGAGAGGGAGACACAGAATCGGAAACAGGCTCCAGGCGCTGAGCCATCAGCCCAGAGGCCGACGCGGGGCTCGAACTCACGGACCGCGAGATCGTGACCTGGCTGAAGTCGGACGCTTAACCGACTGCGCCACCCAGGCACCCCTGTTAGCTTTTTGAGGTACCGGACATATATGGACAGATGCGTGCGTGCTGTGGGGCGGGGCGGGGCGGGGCAGAGCCCCAGCGGAGTAGATTTTAACAGGCTGTCGCTTATTTGGCGAGTGAATTCCAAGGAGCAGGAAATTTGTTGTTATTGAGAGTGAAATTTTGAAAAACTCCTGGAATAAATCAAAAAGCCCTCCAGAGATCTGTTTTCCCTTTAAAAAGGTGAGGAGGAGGAAAGTTCAAAATCTGTTTTCCTCTCATTTCACATCTGCTCTTTACATTATGTAAGAAAAAAAAAGATGTGTTCCTGGAAACCTATTTAACTGTATAGGAGCAGGTTCAGAAATGAGGAAAGAAGCAGTTTCACAGGAGGGGGGTAGATACATGTAGCTCTCTAACATTCCAGAATTCTTTTATTCCTGTTTCTCTAGTAAAATAAGCATGCGGCAACCTTGTTTTGATGTATTTGTAAAGAGGGTCAGGGCATTGGAGAATGAAGGGCGGACCTGTAATCCGAAATGTCACTCTTAATCATTCTTACACCCACGTATACAAAATCAGGCATGCCAAGTTCATGTTGGCTGGCTCTTGTCATGTCTTGCCCTGCCTCAGAGCTAGGAATATTTGTTTTGCTCCTCTTAGAAAACTGCAGATGGAAGAGAAGTAAGCAAAGAAAAACAAAACAAAAGTAGAGCTTACCTAAATTGCCGTCAGTTATTTGGAATATAAAGCAATATAGAGATACATAAAGATTTATAAATATTGTTGACTATTATTATTATAGTGGTTCGCAGCCCTGACTGCAATTCAGAATCAGAGAGAACTCTTCACGGATACTGATATCTGACTCCCTTTCCAAATGAGTTAGAGAAAAATCTATCTCTAGAGGTAGGGCCCAGAGAAGAGGTTTATTATTATTATTATTATTACTATTATTATTATTTTTAAATGTTTATGTATTTTTGAGGGAGAAAGAGAGACAGAACACGAGTGGGGAAGGGGCAGAGAAAGAGAGAGAGAGAGACAGAATCCGAAGTAGGCTCCAGGCTCTGAGCTGTCAGCACAGAGCCCGTAGCAAGGCTCGGACCCATGAACCATGACCCGAGCTAAAGTCGGACCCTTAACCGACTGAGCCACCCAGGGGCCCTGGAGAGATGAGTACTTTTAAAGCTCCCCCAGATGATTCCAGCAAGCATCCACGGTTGCCAGGCAGGGCAGTCGTGCTTTCTTGCGTGTGGCCCTCGGTTTGGCTCTTTCATTTTGATTCAGGTGACTATGGTGGGGCAGGCCGGATCCAGTAGACTCAGCTACGGGGGCTGCATGGGCAACCGCCCAGTCCCCTCGCCTGCTGTTTAATTGGCTTCTACCCCTCCTGCTTCTCTGGCTTTTCATGTGTTCCCCCTCTCTCCAAGGCTACCTTGGAGGGTCCTCCTGAGGTTGAAGATAAATTCTTCCTTCCTCTGTTGACTCATTTAGAGGAGAGTTTAACTATAGACCCGACATAACTTCCCTGTTAACAGCCCGCGGCTGCCTGGGAGCAATCCCCAGTGAAATCAGGAGAGGTCGGCATTTGGCCTCTTTGCTCACCATCATCACCATCATATCATATTTATGCACCACCACGTGCGTATAATCCTGCCCTGAACCAAGCACAGAGACCGCCACGTCCACCTTCCGCCAGGGGCTTTGTAACTTAAGCCTGCTCTGGTGTGCTGCTTAGACCAGGTATGGTCATATCAGAATGAGGCTGCCGCCAGCAACCACACGTTAATGTCAGGATCCCTATTTTACAGTCCGCCCATTCAGATGTTAGGCATGAGCGTAGGAATATAGCCAAGAAAGGGGAAAGCCGCCAAGATGACTTTTAAGGTCTCAGAATGTTAAGCTTATTATTTAACCTTTCTGCGTGATGGGTGTAGAAAGGGCAGCATAACTGCACTGCACTTTTTTTTCCTCACTTAATTCTATATATTTTCTGGAAGTTAAGACAGTTACCTCAAGTGGGAGGCAGTATTAAGTATTTTTCTTGCTCCTCACGGGTCAAGGGATTATCTGCCCTTACGATTCTCTTCCTGACTGCACAGGGCAGAACATCCCACAGTTACTTACATTTCTCTTCTCTTCTCTTCTGAATTTGTAGAACATTTGTACAGATAACCCCAGTCACTAGAGTAGACATTGGAAAATCCAATCCAAGCTCTGGATTTTTTTTAAGTACCCCAAACTTTGGCATTGTGCAGAAGCAATAGCCACAAGTAATTGAATTTCTTAGTTTTTATCCAACAGTTGATGTTTTAATTTTTTTTATGTTTATTTATTTTTGAGAGAGAGAGAGACAAAGAGCATGAGCAGGGAAGGGGCAGAGAGAGAGGGAGACACAGAATCTGAAACAGGCTCCAGGCTCCGAACTGTCAGCACAGAGCCTGATGCGGGGCTCGAACTCGTGAACTGTGAGATCATGACCTGAGCTGAAGTCGGACGCTCAACCGACTGAGCCACCCAGGTGCCCCAAATGTTCTTTTTTCTTAATGTTTATTTATTTTTAGAGAGAGAGAGAGAGAGCATGAATGGGGGGAGGGGCAGAGAGAGGGAGTCGCAGAATTCGAAGCAGGGTCCAGGCTTTGAGCCATCAGCACAGAGCCCGATACAGGGCTTGAATTCACAGACTGTGAGGTCATGACCTGAGCCGAGGTCAGGTGCTCAACCTACTGAGCCACACAGGAGCCCCTAAAGGCACATTTTCAATGTAAAAGGGAGTATTTATGTGATACACTGTTTTAAATTTACCATTTCTACATGGAAGACTACTTATAACCTAAGACAGAGGTCTTTGATTCATATCATTTCATCCCATTATTTTTCAATTTCTAACATTAAGCTATACGATCGATGTTTTAAGTTGAAAATAATACCCAGTGGGGCGCCTGCATGGCTCGGCTAAGCATCTGATTCTTGATTCCAGCTCAGGTCATGATCTCATGGTTTGTGGGACAGAGCCCCGAGTCAGGCTTTGCATTGACAGTGCAGAGCCTGCTTAGGATTCTCTCTCCCTCTTTCTGCCCCTCCCCTGCTCACACTCTCTCTCTCTCTCTCTCTCTCTCTCTCAAACTAAATAAATCAATGAATGTTTTTTAAAAAGAGAAAAGAATACTCGGCGATTTTAAAAAAGCAAGTGAAATTGTACCATCTACACTTTTTAATTTCAAAATCTGCCACTTGGTTTTGAAAAACATCTTTATCTTGATATAATCATTGGATTCTGTAACCTGTAACAACAGGAAAAAGAACTACACGCTCTGTACCTAAGGAAAGCAAACCTCTGAGAATGTTCAAAATGTATACATCATCTTAAAGGTCACTTAAAATATCTTTTGAGTAGTAGTGCTTGTGTTTTTAAAAACTGTTTTTTTAAGTCAGAAATTCCATCAGTAATATTGCGCAACTAACCCATGGTGGGGCCTTAAAAAATATTCACAGATGCACCTGCAGGGTCCTGATATTTAACATGTTTATTGATCTTGAGGTGCTTTTAGAATCACTTCTTAAAAGTGTCTGCATTTAATGCTAAGTGGATTAAAGCAATTTAATTCCTGGAAAATTGGTAATACAATTACATATGTGGGTAGAAATACGCTCTTAATAAGAATATTTGAGCCAACAGAATGCCTCTCCCCAGAATCCTCTGGGAAACTGAGAATTTACTGTATTTTAATAATAGAACTCCTTTGGATTTGTAGAGTATCTTCAAGGACCCAAGGCCTTTTTCTGTTGACTGCTGCGTAGTAAGTTCTGTTTTTATGGAAGCATTTCTAAATTATTTTGATGGTATTGACAATCTCTCACCTTCAGGGGTGGTACCAATGATAACATACCAAAGAGAATATAGTCCTGTCCTTGGGGGTTTGCCATTTCAAAATGTATTCACACCCATATCCTTAAATGTTGCTGGACTTCAAATGTTGTTAAACATACCTGCTTCTGTAGAAATAAAAATGTTGAACGAATCCAACTATGAAAAGCTTTAGGGAACGGATACCTGAGAATCAGATGCAGGAAAATCAGCATTTGTCCCTTCTGCAATTTTAAATGTTTGAACATGTGGT
Organism: Lynx canadensis; assembly: GCF_007474595.2. Lineage (NCBI taxonomy): Eukaryota > Metazoa > Chordata > Mammalia > Carnivora > Felidae > Lynx > Lynx canadensis. The sequence continues at coordinate 28,884,848 of NC_044317.1, read as the reverse complement.
TTGGAACTTCCCGCTGGTCCTAGAAGCTAGTGTCGAGTGACGGTGGGACTGGCAGGGCTCTGGGGTGCCGTGAGGTCACGGTGACCGTCAGCCCTCACTTCCATGCTCTTCTGATCCTGCTGACCACCAGGGAAGGGACGGGGCCCACCGTCTGGAGCTTCGTCCAGGCTTGGTCACCCCTTCTGTTTGCAGTGATCCAGCACAAATCCGTGGTTCCTACTCGGGGCTGTCCTGGCCTCCAGATTAGGACAGATTACGGAGGGATTAGGGTCTCCTTCCAGAAAGCTGGTCTCCTCCTTCTAAATGTGGCCCTGAAATATTCTCAAGCCTAGATTTTTTTTTAAGTGTCTAATTTTTCCAGAGAAGTTCAATAGGTTTTTAAAGAATTAACCCCACAGATCTGAGGGTTAATCTTTATCCCGGAACTGATTTGAAATTAAAAAATGAAAGGAGTGTCCCTCATCGTATACTTTTTTATTATTTGTTTTTTGAATCTATTTTATTAAACTACTTGCTTTAATTTGAATGATTCGGAATCCAGTTACCTAAATTTTAATTGTAGTTGATGATAATAGCAAGTTTTGTGATGTCAAGTGAAGTGGGATAGAGCCCCACGTCGGTGCAGAGCCTGCTTGGGATTCTCTCTCTGCCCCTCCCCTGCTCGCACTCTCTCTCTCTCTTTCTCTCTCAAAATAAAAAATAAATAAATAAATAAATAAATAAATAAATAAATAAATATTTTTTAAAAAGAGAAAAGAATACTCAGTGATTTTTAAAAATCATGTGAAATTATGCCATCTACATTTTTAAACGTCAAAGTCTCCCATTTTTTTATTAGTAAAAATGAATTCGTTTTTTTATTAGTAAAACTGAATTAGTCAAATGGATGATTTCTAAGGTTCCTTCCAGTTCCAAGTCTTATTATTTTTAATTTGGAACCTTAACAATGTATCGTTTTATTCATCCAATAATAAAACACCTAAGAATGATTTCCACACTGCTTTCCCCTCCTTACACTACTACGATGAAAATGTAACATATAATTTCTCATGTGTCTGATTAGCAAGGTCTGCTTTAACATCCTTTATCAAGGGTCTGCTTCTTTTTGTCAGCCAAGACCACTCCTAGAGAAGAGGTCCAGAACATTACCTTGTTTTGTGAATAGTGGTAATGTGAAGAGTCCTTTATATTTCTCTTTGTCCCTCCGAAAAATGAGTTCTGATACTTGACCTGTGTTTTACGTAGGGTTCGGTGGTAAAGATAAAAATTGGATGCCTCACAATAGAGACACAACATAAATTTAAAAGCACAGGCCCAGGCACACAATCTATGACGTCTTCAGTGTCCACAGACCATTCTTCTGTCCGTTCTTCCAAATTTCTATCCGAGGCCCTGTGTTGCTTCATCAAGAAAGCCACCTGCGGAACAAATGTGCCTATATTGAATAATACATCTACGGTTTGGAAAGCTGCTCTGCTCAGCCTCTAAGGCTGATGAACAGCAGCTCTCCATGGTGCATAAGGAAGTAAACTGGTGCTGGCCCAAGAAGAAAATGATGTCACTTAAAACTCTACCGTCTCTAAAATTTCTGGGGTGATGAAAATGTCATAGATACTGATTGTGGCAGTGGTGGTTACCCTGGTGTATGCATTTGTCAAAACACCTTAACTGCACATTTAAAATGGGTGCTTTTCAGCACTTTCAACGATAGCCAAATGACAGACAGAGCCTCAATGTCCATCAACTGACGAATGGATAAAGCAATTGTGGTTTATATACACAATGGAATATTATGTGGCAATGAGAAAGAATGAAATCTGGCCCTTTGTAGCCACGTGGATGGAACTGGAGAGTGTGATGCTAAGTGAAATAAGTCAGACAGAGAAAGACAGATACCATATGTTTTCACTCATGTGTGGACCCTGAGAAACTTAACAGAAGACCATGGGGAGGGGAAGGAGAAAAAGAAAAAAGGTTAGAGAGGGAGGGAGCCAAACCATAAGAGACTCTTAAAAAGTGAGAACAAACTGAGGGTTGATGGGGGGGGGGGGGGTTGGGAGGGAGGGATGGGTGGGTGATGGGCATTGAGGAGGCACCTGTTGGGATGAGCACTGGGTGTTGTATGGAAACCCATGTGACAATAAATTTCATATTAAAAAAAAATAAAATGGGTGCTTTTCATCAAATGTAAATGATACATTTTCTTAAGTCAACTTTTTTTCAAACAAACTGATTCAAGAAAAGGAAGAAATCACCTTTGTAGATAACCAGACAAAAATGGAAGTCAGAGGACCTGAGTTTTTGTCTCCGGAATAAACCGTGTTACTTAAGGGAAGTCTTGAAATATCTTTGTTTCTATTTTCTCTGATGGGAAAGGGAAGTTAAATTGCTTCTCCTTTTAGTTCCCACCCTGCAGTAAGATAAAGCAGCATGCAAAAAGTGACTCTTGATCCTTTGAGTCCTGGTTGCTTCCAGAAGCAGGCAAAAGCTGCAATTTTCTTTCCTAGAAAAATGCACACACACAAACTGCACACCGTTTCAGGGGCTTCACGGCCTCCCCTTTCCCCAAGCTCATCCGTGGAACCCCAGTGAAGAGCACTTACTTCAGTTCTATTTGTTTATTTTTAAAGTTTTTACTTATTTATTTTTTAGAGAGAGAGAGAGCGTGCAAGGGGGAGAGGGAGAGAGAGAATCCCAAGCAGGTTCCACACTGTCGGCACGTAGCCCGACGTGGGGCTTGATCTCATGAACCGTGGGATCGTGACCTGAGCTGAAATCCAGAGTCAGACGCTTCGCCATCTGAGCCACCAGGCACTTTAGTTTTTCAAGTGAACTCAAAGTAGGTAAGAGTCAAGGAGAAAAAGCAGTATTGTTTCTAGTGCCTACCTATGTGCGCTAAGCACTGGAAATACAGTGCCGCACAGAGAAAGCAATCCTTGCCCTAGAGGAGTACCTGATGGTCGAAATGTAGATACTCGGCCACAGGTAAAGCTTACGCTCTTGGTGATGCCGAACACCATTTGTTCAAGTGCGAAGTACCACGCTAGCTCTATTGTTACCAGTTCACACTTTATCTGGGAATTCATCACTTGAAGACTCTGTGCCGCCCAAGTGCTTCTGAGACCCTGGGGTTATAATCGCAGGGGCCTCTTGCAGTTCTCGGAATCTCCTTCTCCCCACTTCGGCCTCAGAGTTCCTGTCTAGACGAGTAGTTCATGTGTAAGAAACAGCACACTCAGTCCACCTGGCTTAGAATTATCCATGCCTTCTTTTGTATTGCCATGCCACACCTCCTGAGGTACAGAGATACTAATATAGTAGCTAGATGCTTCAGAGTTCTGGATCTTCTGGGGCCTCACATCATCATGGGGCCATTGAAGTGGCTCAGATTTGCACACTTGCTTCTGGCTTATTGCAGACAAAGCCTGCAAGGAAGAAAGAATCTGTCTGCAATTGTTGCCTCAGTCTGCCCTTTCCTTTCCTTTCCTTTCCTTTCCTTTCCTTTCCTTTCCTTTCCTTTCCTTTCCTTTCCTTTCCTTCCCCCCCCCTCCTCTCCTCTCCTCTCCTCTCCTCTCCTCTCCTTTCCCTTCCTTTCCTTTCCATTGTCTACACATAGAGAGTTGCTTAGTGACCTTGGTCACTCTCTAGTGACCTGTTGGTGTTGGCCATCATGGCGGGGCCACCACCAAGATTCTAGATCCTGCCTCGAAGAGGGGCTCCCATCAGGCCTTTGCTCAAGAACCCACGCCAGGTGCCCCAGAGCCGCTCTACATGGCCTCAGTGATTAAATGTTTCTATTTCTTACTAAGCAGAAATAGATTTTCCTTCCTTCTGAACTGGGAATGGGCAGGCCACTGGCCTGCTGTTCCCTCTCAGTAGGAACTTTTTTTCCAAGTAAGCTCAGCACGTGATGATGCCAAGCTGTGTGACATACCTGGGGTCCACCTTTGCCCTGTGATTAATGGTAATTCAACTGGTGGCTCTCCTAATTGATTTCTCCCCTCCTTTCACAGAACCATGATGGCAGCATTGACTTTCGAGAGTATGTGATTGGCCTGGCTGTCCTGTGTAACCCTGCCAACACGGAGGACATCATCCAAATGGCATTTAAGGTACTGTCAGCCCCGCTGAAAACATCTTCGTCTGCCTCGTGAACAAGTGTTGACTCTAAGTGCATTATGTGAAAACCAGTGAATCCATTACCTGAGTTTATAGATCTGCTGGGACGTGTACACAGGGGTAATGTGATTAAGACAATTGCCACTGAGACTAAAGAAACCACAAGCATCCGGTTAAGCAAAAAGGAAGTCTTTGGGAGAAGCTTAACTAATAGCATCAAAATTGAAGAGCCGGTGAATTTAACAAATTCGCTTTAAAAATTCTTTCTTTCCAGCCTGTCCGTTTTGGAGCCCCGAAGTGCGGTGTATAAATAAACACCACCTGCCACTAGTCATCCTAATTCACCATCCGGAAAGTTCTCCTCTGTCCTCACATTTTCTCCTTCTGTGTGTCAGAGCTATTTTAAGTGCTGTTTTCCTGATGGAATTTATTTTATTGTGGGATGTCAGGTGAGCGTCATGCTAAATGTCCCAAGTTCCCACCCTGTGTGTTTTCCTGGGGTATCACGTGTACTTTCACAGCGATATCAGGGAAGGGGGGCGGGGCAGAGGAATAGCATGCATGGTCCCGTGCTCAGCAGAACCTGGTGGAGGTTTGAGCTGTGACGACCCCGACTCCCGTGTATCACCTGCATGCCCCCAAGAGGAGCTGGAAGAATACGTTCCCAAAGTGTTTTTCGTTTTTCTGAGATAAAAGGTCTTCCCGTTCTAAGGCTGTGTCGTCTGCTCTCAAGTAAAACAAAAACTTGATCTCCCTGCTTGTCTTGGTACCTAGCTGTGGGTATTGACTCATCCTTCAGCCTCGTGGAGGTCTCCCTGTTTCCACCCACCATGACCACCGAGGACCTTCCCTGTTCCTGCTCCTACTTCCCTCTCTTCCAGATTTTCTGAGAAGAGCGTCCCACAAGGTTTTCTTTCCCCTCTATTGTCTAGAAAAGACTCTCTTCCTCCGAGAGTCCTTTCTCACGTTTTAGGGGCCACCAGGGCAAGCCTCAGGAATGTTCACGTGCTCTGTCATCGACGGCGAAGTCCCCGAGCCGGCTTTGTATCTCAGATTGGTTAAAACGGAGTTAACTGTTAGGCCTATGAAGAACCCAAGTGGTTGATGCTTAGCAGATGGTCAGAAGGCAAGGGCCAGAACTTTTTCCAAGTTTAAAACGTTTGGCTTTTACAGACTTATTCATCATAAAACCTAAAATTATACACATAGCTAACTGATTCCAATTCAGATATTTCTGTTTCTGTTTTGGGACTGCGTACATAATTGTAAGTTTAGCTGAGTAAATGGTCACTTTTGGTTCACCGATGAAAGACCCGGTAGAAAATTTGGCCCTCAATCACAGTAATTATTGTTTTTAAAGACGCCGTGAGATTTTTCTCTGGCCTAGACCTCGGTTTGGTGCAGAGGCAGGCAAGGAGGACCTGAAACTATAATTAACTCTTTTTCCAGTAAGACAAGGGTCATGCTTTCCTGTGGTTATTTTTCAACCTCCTTTTCCAGGTGTGTTTGGTGTTTAAAGAAATATTTTGGCACACTTTTATGTTTCATTTAGTAGTATCCATTTATACGTACGGGATCCAATCCTTTACTTGGGAAGCACTTCCCAGGTAACTCCCCGTCCTTGATCCCATTCCGTGACCACAGTGACCTTCAGGGGTAGAGTGTTAGCTAGCGTTCTCTAGCCCTGAGCAGACAGGCGTGGACTGTGGCTGCAAAAATCACCATCTGGCCGGGGAGGGGGCTCAAGGGTGGACTCAGAGGCAGCGACCCCAGAGGCCAGTTAGAATGAGCACCTCCAATTCTGTCCTCTGTCCTCAGTCGCGTTCCAGGGAGGGTCCAACTGGTCCTGCTGTAAAGAGCGTGTGCTTGCTGGAAAGACGGGGTGTTTTGGCTCAGAGTCCCACCGTAGTCCATGCAGTGGGGAGATTCCACTCCCCCTAAGGAAATCGGGGTGCTGAGCTCTCTACTGGAATCCAGAGTGTGGGATTTACTCTGCAGCAGGGAGACTACTGGGAGCGATGAGTAGTTGAGGGAAATTGAACATTTCAGTGAGGGGCACAATCTGGAGTAGTGATGACAGGGGCCAGATGGAGAAGAAGTAAAGGCCCCCAGTATGGACACGTGAAGGGAACTGCCACAGAAGTGAGAGCCACCAAAGCACCAAATGTGACAGATGAGTTGCCGAGGGTTGTTTAGGGATGGAAGGCCCGGGAAGGAAGCTGCGCTCCCACTTGTGAGGAGCCGGGTGTGACGAGATCCTTGGCAGTTACTGCTGAGCCCCGGGCCACCCTTTGCAAAAACAAATGCTCATTCGCTTTTCACTTTGGTGCTGTTCTCCCTCCTATTGGGGCTGAGTCGCATGCTCTTCATTTCCGGTTCTCCAGCTCTCTGGCAGCTTCTTCCAAAGTACTTCCTCTGGTGCTGTCCCAGGGCTTTGCCTTATTGTGTGCGTTCCCTGCAGATAAGCTCCGACACACCCCTCGTCTCAGCTCTTTGCTGAATCCCCGGCTCAGGCCTCGCCACTGTCCTGAGCTGAGGCGCTTCATCTCCTCCCACTCAGGTTTTATGCCCCCAGGTCCAGCTCCTAGGTCTCGGGGGGACCCCTGTTCTCCCGTTCTTGGTAGGGCACCCACTTCATCCCAGGTGCCCAGGCTAGAACACCCCCGCCCACTCACACTCCTTCCCGTCCATCCCCGAGGGCCCCGATTGCCATGCCAGTCCTGCCCCTGCTTTCTTATAAATCCTGCCCCTTCCTGTCCTTCCCACTCCTCCCCCTCACACTCTTTTTTTTTTAAGTTTATTTATTTATTTTGAGAGAGAGAGCATGCGAGCATAAGTAGGGGAGGGGCAGAGAAAGAGGGAGAGAAAGAGAATCCCAAGCATGCTCTGTGCTGTCTGTGCAGAGCCTGAGGCAAGGCTCCATCTCACGAACTGGGAGATCACGACCTGAGCCGAAATCGAGGGTCCGAGGCTTAACTGACCGAGCGAGCCGCCCAGGCACCCCTCCACGCCACACTTAATTGGCTCTCCCGCCTCTAGTCTTTCCAACCTTCTGACCCCAATCCATCCTCCTTGCTCTGAATTCACATATGATCACAGCACGTCCCCCACTGTCATAATCCCACAGGGTTAGGTGAGGTGTCACACACCCATCATGGCGTGAGTCCTGCTTGTCCGTCAGTCTCCTGGTTCCAGCCCCCGACACTCACCTGCCAGTCCTTGTATGTTCCAGGAATATCCCTTTGTGCTCTGAGACCCACCTCACGTGTCAGCTGGGTCAAGCTTCCCCTGACCTCTCCCGTAGGATTCATCTTGTTCTCCACAGGCCTCCCACGTCCTCTGTACTTACTGTTGTTGTCACCCCTGTTTCAATTCTGTCTCTTTCCATGCCCAAGCTACATGGGCAGCAGAGACCATTCTAACTTCACATGCATCTCCCTTGCCCCTGGCACAATAACGGTTTGAATTATTAAAGATTTTCTGAGATTACTCCATCCCATTTCTGTTCTGCCGGCACTCATTCCTATATTTTATTTTCCTCTTCCTTCAGCTCTTTGATGTTGATGAGGACGGCTTCATCACAGAGGAAGAGTTTTCCACCATTTTGCAGGCCTCCCTTGGGGTGCCCGACCTGGATGTTTCCGGTCTCTTCAAGGAAATAGCCCAGGGGGATTCTGTTTCGTATGGTGAGTGGGCAGCTTGGTTTCTGCTTTAGTTTACCAGGAGCCATCCCTGACTACAGATGGACCCTCGGGCGGAAGGTCCCTCCACTAATTCTATTAACAACAGAAATAACGGTAATAATGATGTTGACAGTAATAATAACAGGGGTAGTGGTGTAAGAGTAGCTAATTACTGAGGGCTTAGATGCTAAAGCACTCTTCTAAACATTTTTTAATAAATCTTTATTTATTAGCAGGCCTATTTAGCAGTACTCTTATTTTTTACTTTTTTATTTTTTTTAATGTTTATTTATTATTGAGAGAGACAGAGCATGAGTAGGGGAGGGGCAGAGAGAGAGGGAGACACAGAATCCGAAGCAGGCTCCAGGCTGTGAGCCATCAGCACGGAGCCCGACGCGGGGCTCGAACTCACAGACCGTGAGATCATGACCCGAGCCGAAGTCAGACGTTCAACCGACTGAGCCACCCAGGCGCCCCTAATCAGTACTCTTAATTATTATTTGATTGAGATGCATAAAGTTTAACTAACTTACCTAAGGGCATCAGCTAGAGAATGTCAGAGCCAGGATTCAAAAGCCACGACAGTCTGGTTTTAGAGCCTGCCCTCTGCCCTCCCCACCTTACCTGTCATCCGCTGCCCCTCCCGGAAGGGTCTTTTCCCTTCCACCGTCTCCATGGCTGAGCAAAACTGAGCAAGTCAACTGAAGTGGGTGTAACCACAGTAGAGCGGTGGGGACTGAGGTGCCAACAAGGATAATAGCAGCTAAACCATTTATTGATGTTCACCGTCAGCAGCTTAGCTAAGCTTTCACACAGGCTTGTTTTCTCCCATCATGTTGATGGCACCGCTGTGAAGCTGGGACTTTCACGGCAGAAGAAGACCCTGTGGCCACATGGCAGGTCCATCCATCAGTGACCAAGCTTTCTCCAGATGGCTTGAGTCCACACATCAAAACAAGTCCCCTAGGGCTGAAGGATGGTCCGTCGGTTTCTGAGTTATTTCCCGGTACAGTTGTTGAGAAACAGCTGAGTGGAGAGGCCCAGGTGACTCCTTCCCTGGCTTGGCTCAGCTGTGCCATTCACGTCAGGCTGGCGTACCTCCCCCAGCCTCTCCTGCGTGCTGCAGGGGGATTCCTCTTGAGGGCCTCTTTCCTTATGGTGCAGAGAGTTTCAGCTTGTTAACTTTCATGGGATGGGGGAATTAGATCGCAAACTTCTTTTCCTCTCTGTTTTTAATTACTATCATTCTGCCTGCCCTTCATTCTATGTTAGGTAATTAAATGCCTAGGGCACTTACTCTATTGAGAGGAAGGAAGGAAGGAAGGAAGGAAGGAAGGAAGGAAGGAAGGAAGGGAAGGAGGAAAAATGGGAAGTACATACTGAGATAAAATGTATGAGTCATAAACCCCCTGGGTACTCATTCTCTGACCATTTTCCTTTCACAAGTAAGACTGCTTACTGAGTTCAGAACAACTCAGAACAACTATTTGGTTGCCAAATTCAGAACTACTATTTGGAGTAATCTATTTCAGTGGCAGTTATACCAAAAATGATTTGTTAGGTAGTCATAACTTTACCTGTCAATTTTAATAATTTTATCTGCTTTGTTTTTCGGTGTTTAATCTTTTTCTTTTTTAGAATACACACCGTATCTCCCTTTCCCCGATATTATACCTGTTTCCTTTTTTTTGCAAAAATGTTTGGAAGCATTTAAGTATGATTTTATAAAAGAATAGCTATTGAAATGTATCAGAATGTGACCATTTAAATTATTTTCCTTCTCGGTTTTCCATTAGCCAAATTAATGCCCAAATTCCACAGATTAGCCAGTTCACAGCACTTCTTCTAGAAATGAGTTGCTTTTTAATGCCACTGACATCCCCAAAGAGGACAGAGACCTTGACTGTTTGAATAGAGCACAAGTCTTGAAAGACCTTGGTTTCAGTAGATCAACTCTCCTGTTTACTTTCCTTAAAAGTCACTTAAGTCCCCTGTGCCTTCATCACTGAGACAGACTTCTGCAGATGAACCTTTATTTTGGATGTTAAAAAAGAACATTCAAAGAACATGTTAATAGCTTGCCTGATTCAGAAACATAAAGCGGTCTATTAATGCAAAATAATGTTGCTGTTGCAAAGCATGATTTGGGCTCAGTCTGGTAGCTTTCTCATCACTGAGACCTATTTCTTTCTCCAGGAGTTGTTTGTTAGTCTAACGTGCTGTGAAATAGACTCTGGGTTATCAGAGGATTTTTAAAAAAGAAATAGAACTAGAACATGGGGTTAAAAATCCTTTTATTTGGATAGCTAGCTGATTCAAAGTCTAGGCTCCTTTTGCTGTGTAAACTCAATAAAGTTCTCTCCATCCAAACAGAAGAGGATAGAGGGGCTTCAGAATTGAGGGTTGGCATTATACTTCAGAAACATCAGGTTATCGGAGGCTTGACATGCAAACTCTGATGGTTAACTTAGTTAGCCTTCTAAACCTCTACCTCAGTTCGTAAATCCAAGACCCCAAAGATAGAAAGAGGCCCATGACTCAGGGATCTCATGATAGGATGATTATATATTGTACCTTCTACTTGTCTTTATTGATCATAAGTCGGGGCTCAGCTTCTCAAGACTGTGAATTAGTATACCAGAATTAAAGGTTAAAATCGTTTGAAAAGCCAGTAAGAAAAAGTCATGAGCAATAGCATTTTTAAGCATTGTTTTATCATAAAAAATAACAGCAATAGAGAAAATTGAATGAAACATAAACATAGAGCATCACAAGCTTTTGTAAAGTGAACACTTATGTTACCAATGTTCAGGTCAAGAAATAGAGCTTTTCGGGGAGACTGGGTGACTCAGTCAGCTGAGAGTCTGACTCTTATTTTTGGCTCGGGTGACGATCTCACACGGTTCAGGTGTTCAAGCACCGCATGGGGCTCTGCGCTGTCAGCTGGGGAATCTCTCTCTCCCTGTCTCTCTGCCCCTCCTCCCTTCTCTCTCTCTCTCTCTCAAAATAAATAAATAAACTTAAAAAAAAAAAAAGAAATAGAGCTTTTCAGGAAACCCTTGTGCACCCCTTCCCAGGGACAACCCCCTTCTCTCTCCTAAAGCGGGCATGACGGACCTGACTTTAAAAGTCCAACATGGGGTTTGTTCTCACGAACCATGAGATCATGACCTGAGCCAAAATCACGAGTGAGACGCTCGACGGACTGAGCCACCCACGTGTGCCTAGCTAACCTGACGTTCAAAGGACTCTCTACCTCGCTTTACTTGTTAGCATCTCACCACAAAGTACCATCGTTAAATATCATGTGTTAGCTTTGGCCGAGTTTTTGAACTTCATATAACGGACTCATTCGAATATGCATTCTTGTGTATCTGGCTGTTTTCATTCAACGTTATGGCTTTAAGATCCGACCACATGGCTACAACACAGCTGTTTGTTCATCTTCTCTGCCGTAGAGCTGCTCTGTTCCATGAAAATGCTACGCATCCCCATGTCTGCTGCCGACAGACTCGAGTCGTTGGCACTGTCACCAGTCATAACTAAGGCCGCTGTGAACAGTCTTATTCATGTCTCCAAGAACACACCATGCACAAATTTCTCTAGGTTATAGACTTCGGAAGAGAATCGACAGGTCACGGTGTATGTACATCCTCCACTCTACTAAATGATGGAAAAACTGTCTTCCAAAGTGGCTGTATGATTCCTAAGAGTCGAGTAATGGGAGTTTGCAATGATCCTATCGTTAAGGTCCTATATTAATCGGCATCGTGCCAAAAGAAGGTGCGTCTTTATTTACGGGTTTTTTTTTTCTCTCTTCTAGAGGAATTTAAAAGTTTTGCCCTAAAGCATCCACAATATGCGAAGATATTTACAACCTACTTAGACCTCCAGACGTGCCATGTGTTTTCATTACCAAAAGAAGCCCAGGCAGCTCCCTTGATCGCCAGCAATAAAGTCAGTCCCGAAAATCACGACGAGAGCACCTCAGACAAAAAGGATGATTAAAAGCAAATATTCACAAGGGAAGTCATTTACTTGAAGTTGTAAAGGCATTTATTGATAGCATTTTCAGTGTGACTTTTGAGTAATGATGATGTTTAAAATGGAAAGCTTTTTTGAAATAAAAATGATAGATTTTTTTTATTAAAAGGCTTTTATTCTTATACGTATATGAAGTAATATACGTATGAAGGGAATACATATATTCCCTTTATTTTATGTTGTGCTGTGCTGGTTGGTTTATTGGTGATAAATACGTTTTTATGGATTTCCCAACTTAATTTGCATATGCAAATGAATGCAACGGTCTCACTTATTTACTGATGAGTGCTAATCAACACTGTAAAAAGTCTTAAAGAGGGTAAACACTTTTTAAACCTACTTCCCTCTAAAGAAATGAAGTAATATTGTTATCTCGAATCCCTTCCCGTTCTGGAAATGAGTGAGAAGTCTAAGGAACATTGTGGAATTTCATGCCGTTAATTTCACAGATGCATTATTTCTATTTCCAATTCAGTTTCTTGGATCACTGAATTTGCTGGATTGGAAGAGAGGGAGAGCTTCGTTAATTCAGTGAGCCTTCTTAAAACTCATATTCTCTCTCTTGCACCTTTATGGAAGATTTCCTTAACCGCCTGCTAAGGAAATTATACCATTTTGCATGACCTACAGTTTAGAACCTTGTTTTAAAGACCCAGGCTACGGCCAAAGGCCAAGTGGGAATTGCCTTATTGCAGGTAACCTTAATTACCTGCTGAGAAAATGAATCATTTGCCACAGGGTCTAGTTTGAGTTGCATAGTTCAGAATGTAGGGCTTGCCCACTAAATGAGTCAGATCTGCCTTCCTTAGATAGTATTAGAATTGACATATTTTACAATCCAAGTGGGATGGTAAGCGTCCTCACAAATTTTACAGCTTGTCTGAGATGTCTACAGGGAAAACACAAAGCGTTCCTAAATATCGAAAGTTAGGGAATCTGAACACCTACTTTATTAGTGTAAAGAATTTAACCCCCGTGCGGGAATCTGGCCGTGACATCTTTCCTTTAGGTTAGGCAGCAACTTCCTTCAAGTGCCATTTTGATTGGATGTCATGCATCCTACATATGGTTAATATCACCTGTGTTTGAAATTTTGAACGAAGACCCAGTTACTATAATGTACAAAAATAGTTGGCTCACTTCTGAATTGTGTCTTTGAATCCAGTCTCTTTGTTTGGGCTGTGTTTCTGAATATATTGGCGATTTACCCCCGAACTCATTTTTTTAATGCCATTATTGAAGTTGGAAAGCCTCACGAGAGGTGGGTGATCATTTCAAGCCAGTTTTACACATGAAGCAGTTGGTGCTCTAAGTGAATGAGTACATTCGGAGCATCGCTTCCCAAAATGTTTTATACTTAAGCACGTATGATCGTTTGCTTTTTCATATGCCTTAAAGCTGTTTAGACAAAGTATTGAATGAGCTGGAAAGCATTGCTTAAGTAATTAGAAAAGTATCTGTCCCGAATAGTGTCTGAGTGTGCGATAGAATGCACGTACTACTCAGGTACCACGATCGCTGTTTATCATAGAAAGGGTGCATATTACTCCTATTAGTTACGAAAAAGTAGCATTAAAAATGGAACGTTTCCTATGAGCCTCCTGAAAACGATCCCACTGTTTTCCCATTTTAAGCTAATATTTTGTGCTCCTTAAGTCCACTTCTGCCAATGTAATATCCCTATTTTATTATGTTACTGAATAAATAAACTTGCTACGTAAAATTCTTGGCAATTAAAAAGTTCTGGTTTTGCCATTTTGTCTCAAAGGTAATACACCTTTTTAATATCATGGTTTGAATGTGTTTGCATATTTATGAACGTGATTAATCATTCTTGTTTGCCTTAAGCTTTATGAAATGTCAGGCATGATCTTACTCTAATGAAAAACTCAAATTTTAGCTAAAGGTGCCATAGTTCCTATTCTTAAAGAAGTTGACTTTGGCCAGTGGCGTGTGTCTAACCACAGTCATGATCATCAGTATCCCTACAGTCTAGGTTCTTCTTGAAGCCATCATAGCAAAGATTGCCTTCAAAGAGCCTTTTCTCCTCTTAGAACTTGAAGTAAGGAATTAAGTTTCATTAAATCAGTTAAATGCACTGTGGTTTCCTATAATAGCTTGAAAAAAAAAGTTATTTTTTGAAAGGAGAAATACTAGATCCTAAGACCTAAAAACTACAGGGGCGCCTGGGTGGCTCGGTCGGTTGGTTAAGCATCCAACTCTTGATTTCAGCTCAGGTCACGGTCTCGTGGTTTCATGAGTTTGAGTCGCACATTGGGTTCCTCACTGGCAGTGTGGAGCCTGCTTGGGATTCTCTCTCTCTCTCTCTCTCTCTCTCTCTCTCTCTCTCCTTTTCTCTGTGCCCTCCAGCTCACTCTCTCTCTCCCTCTCCCAAAAATAAATAAACAAATGCAACTGAAAAAAAATTAAAAATCCAAAAAACTCGAAAGGTTTCGATCAGAACAGTTTCTGTTGAAGAACAATGATGTGCTGAATGCTTGTAGACCAAATTGCTGGCATTATGCGTATTTCATACCCCCCTGCCGCTGCTTCTCGAGTTTCGGAGGGCTGGCCGTGACTGTTAGTAGTGGTACCCATCACGGATATTTCAAAGAGACCGCCTCCCTTTTAGAAGACGTACGGTCTGCGGTCCGCGTGAGGCACAAACAGTACAGAAATCTGATTCCCAGACTCGGGGACCCTCCCCTTCACGCTACCACAAGTGCAAGATGGGGAATCGGCCCACCGGGCGAGGTGGACAGGTGGGCTCCCTACCCCAAAACCCTTTGTGTGTTTGTTTGTATATACCAATCACCAAAGTGGATAAGAAGCCACCAGTGAGAAACCACTCCACCGGGAAGCAGACCTACTTACCATCTTTCCCCTCTTCTTCCTGTTCTCCTGAAGAGACTTCAGTTTTTGTGGTTGTTGTTATACCAAAGTATTAAATCAGCACTGCTTGTGGTTTGACAGAAGTGAAGGCCCTCATGAAGTTCTTGCTATGTTGCCAATACACATGTCACAAACCCGAGTAAACAGGGTAATGGCCTGAAGAGCTCTTGTCCCTTTTAGCCCTTTCAACGTAGCACTTGTGTCTAGGTCACCTGTCACCTTGTCGAGTGTGTGTGTAAGGGGCTCTAACCAGCTGTCTCCCCGACACTGGGATATCAGCTCGCTAGTTTTTCTAACGTGGACCTTATCGTTTTCTTATCATTCCTCTGAAAGAGTCTCTGTACCTTAGAAAAAATAAAAACAAAAAAAGAGAGAGAAGAGAATAAACAGAAAAATCACGGTTGCTTCCACCACCCCAAATCTGCAATTACGAATGTTTTGACATGTTTTATTTCACTTTTTTTTCCCAAATATTCTTACATTCTCAAGATAAGAGCGTGCATGGTATTCTACACTCTACTGTTTCACTTGGAATATGACATTTTCCAAGGTCATTCGATTTTCCTGCGAATGTGAATTTTTCGGTGTACCTAATGTTTCTTCAGATAGCACTAAGATGACACGTGTGATCATTCTTCCATACTGAACATGTGAGTTGGGTTTTCGTTTTGGGTTCTGTCTGACTCCAAAGGCCAGGCTTCTTAATTATTTACACATAGCATCACTGTTGCCTGATTTCTAGAATTGATAGAGTAATGTCTGCCATATGTGGGGTCTAGATACCAAATTTTGACTGAGTTCATAAATGGAAGAAAGACAGAGGTGGTTGGGATGGGAAAAGATGGGTGAACTGAGGCCCAGGATAGGCGGGCTGAAAATCCAGAAACCTTCCCATATGAATAATCGAAGGGACTGTCAATCAATGGCAGGGTCAACTTCAGGACGCTACAGTAATCTTTTTCCTTTGTGGGTAGTGAAGGAGCATAAATCCCCTGCTTCTTCTGGGTCCCTCTGCTGTGGGACACAGTACAACTCTGCTCGCAGAATAATGTCATATGATCATCAAGGTCGAGTGTAGGGAACTGAGCACTAACTCACAACTGTAGTATCTAGGACCTTCATTCGCACTGTTGTGGAGCACCCCCTTTGCTGTTCTCGCCTACACCTTCGGCCTCCTATAAATTCCCTTGCCGGGCAGAGAGAACAATGACTGTTACAAAGCACAAACCAGTTATCACTTCTCCAGTTAAATTCTTTCTAATGCTCCCCATTGCAGTTTGGATACAATCCCAAATATTCCACATGGCCCACAAGGCCCCACATGGTCTGGCCCCCCTGGAGGTGTAGACGTCAACCGTTAACCATCTTCTGTCTCTTTACCTGGTTCGCTTTTCTTCATTCAGATTAAAAAAGAAACAAAGGCTTCATTGAGATCATGATTTACATACATCATACAATTTTACACATTTAAATTTTACACATTTAAAATGTACAACTCAGTGCTTTTTTTAGAATGCTCAGAGTTGTGCAACTATCACATCTAATTTTTAGAATGTTTGAGTTTATTTACATTTTATTTATTTTTTAATGTTTATTTTTGAGAGAGAGAGAAAGAGAGACAGAGCATGAGTGGGGGAGGGGCAGAGAGAGAGAGGGAGACACAGAATCGGAAGCAGGCTCCAGGCTCCGAGCTATTGCACAATGCCTGACGCGGGGCTCAAACTCAAGAACAGTGAGATCATGACCTGAGCCAAAGTCAGATGCTTAACCGACTGAGCCATCCAGACATCCTGAGTTTATTTAGATTGTAATCGAACATCAGGTCATCAAATAGGAATCCGCCACTGCCCATCAAAAAAAGCCCACTCCACCTCTACAGGCATTCTGAATCCTGCTGCCCTTGAATTTAAACTTCTGTGACATTATTTGTTTGCATATTTACTGTCTCTTATTCCTACCACTTAACAGGTGTGCCTTACACAGAGCAAACACTATTTTGTGAATGAACAACAATAACATTAGGTTTCATTTCATGTGCCTCGCATTGTATGAAGACAGAGATCATCTTCACAATAAACCTGAAAACCTGGCATTATGAGATCCCTAGACTCATGCAGAGAGGTTCTATCACTTGGTCAAGAGTTACATAACCGGCGAGTACCCGGGCTGGAATTCAAACCCAAGCCTGTCTGGCTTTAAAAGAGGGGACTTTTGATTGGGCCAAGGTAACTTGAGTGCATAAAATAACTAGAGAATTATGTGGCCGGTTTCAGTTTCCAGAAACATGGAAACTAGATAATCTGAGAACCCTCTGGCCACAAAACCCATAGAATTCTGAGCAAAATGTCACAAACATGTTCAAAATGCTAGCTGAGCATGCAGAATAGGAAGGGAAACCCTTGCCGGCCAAGAATGGAAAGAGAGTTGGAAACCAGAACTATGTGAAGGCATAAAAGTTCCAGGTCACAGGCGGACATTTGTCAGTCTCGGTAACAAGGGGCTTAGTATTTTGCTGCCCTACGAGGCAAAAGACAAGGTTTTTAAATGAGGTGAGGATCTGGGACCAAGGTCTCAGGGGAGACACACAGATGCCTGAAGGGCTATACTCTCAGGAGAAGAATAAACCAGAAAAATGCAACTTCTGGCAAAGGAAGACTAATGAGGGAGTTTTTCTGTCTTGGCCTGGGTTCTAGGCTAGGGGTGAAAACTTTCCTCCGGTCTTTCTTCTTCTTATTTTTTTCATGTCTGTCCCTTTCAATGTTTTAAGACTCATTTATGGTTCACCCTACGGTACATCTTTGGTGACTGTCCCATGTGTACCTGTAAAGAATGAGGATTCGACAAGTGTTGGGGTAATGTTCTCTAAATGTAAGTTAGGTCCAGTGACTGATAACTCGAGATGTCTTCTCCACCTTGCTGATTGTCGATTCTAGCAGTTACTGAAAGAAGGATGTTGAAAACTCTGATTTTTATCAACTGTCAGTTTGTCTGAAGCTCTGCCATTAAGTTCATGACCATTTTTGATTGTTATGTCATCTTGATGAACTGACCCTTTTATCGTTATGAATATTTCTCTGTAATTCCAATAATACCACTTATGCTGTCAGTAAGTAACTGCTTAACCATGCCAGCTTTCTTAGGACTAGTGTTTGCCTGGTTTATCTTTTTCCTTCCTTTTCCTTTTAACCCATCTGTGTCTTTATACCGAATATGCATCTCTTAAATAAATAGTTTGTGTGGGTGCCTGGGTGGCTTAGTCAGTTAAGTGTCCAACTTCAGCTCGGGTCATGATCTCAAGGTTCGTGAGTTCGAGCCCCGCGTTACAAGCTCTGCACTGAACAGTCAGGAGCTGGCTGAGGTCACTCTCTCTCCCTTGCTCTCTGCCCCTGCCCCACTCGCTCACTCTCTTTCTCTCAAACTAAATAAGCTTAAAAAAAAATGAGTATTTTGTGGTCCATTTGGATCTTACTTTTTATCTATCTTGTCTGGCAATTTCTGTCCTTTCATTGGAACATTTGGTCTCCTTCCATTTAATAGAATTATTGATGTGATTGGATTTGAGTCTATATCATCTTGCTTTTTGTTTTCTATTCCATTTTTTCTTTGATCTTTTTATTTCTGACTTATTTTGGGCTAATTTTTTTTTTAATATCTTGTCATTTTATATTTTCTTTTGGCTCATTAGCTATACTTACTTACTTTTAGTAAGTAAATAGTGGTTGCTCCAGAGCTTATAATATATACTTTTCGCTTAATATTGTCTACTTTCAAATACAAGTGCGTTATTTCCCTTATCATGTAGGAAGCTCGGTGTGCTTTCATTTCATTCTGTCCTGCCATTTGGACCCTTGTCATGTATCTTCTATGTGTTTTCAACACCACAAGACACATTTATCATTTCTGTTCAAAACGGTCAAGTAAAAACTTGAGGAAAAAAGGTCTGTCTACATATTTACTATTTCCGGCACTCTCTATTTCAATTTCTTGGTATGATTCTACCTTTCCATCGTTTTTCCCCAGCCTGAAGAATGTCCTTGAGCAATTCTTAAAGGGCAAGATGCCTGACAATAAATTCTCTCTGCTTTCTTTTGTCTAAATATGTCTTGATTTTGCCTTCATTAAAGACTTATTTTTGCCAGATACGGAATTCTGTGTTGACTTCCTTTTTCCTTCCAGTTCTGTAAAGATTCCATTGACCTCTTCCTTTCATTGTGTCTGATGAGAAGTCAAAAGGAATTCTTTTCGTGGTTCTCTTGTATATAATGTATTTTTATCACTGGGCTACTTTTTTTTTTTTTTACATTTTTTCTTTATTACTAGTGTTGAGAAACTTTAGTATGATTTCCCTCAATGGTAACATCTTGTAAAAGTACTGTAGAATATCACAGCCAGGGTAATGACATTAATACAGTCAAGACACAGAATATTCCACCCACTATAAGAATTCCTCATTTGGCTCTTTACAACCACCTGGCCCTTTCCCCCCACCCCCCATTCCCATCTCCCCTTAGCCTCGGGCAACCACGCATATTTTCCCCACGTCTGTATCTTTGTGGTTTCAAGAAGGTTACATCAATGGAATCACACAGTATGTAACTTTGGGCTGCTGATTCTATCAGGAACGTGTTCCTTTCTATTCCATGACATGGATGTACCACAGCTCATTTCACCTTTCACCCACTGGTGGACATCTGGGTTGTTTCCTGTTTATTATCATTTTCCTGAGTAAAACGGCTATAACTTTTTACGGGCAGGCTTTGTGTGAACATAAGCTTTCATTTCTCTGGGATAGATTGCCTGAAAGTGCAATTGCTGAGGAACAGAGTGTTGCACAAGAGTGTTGTTTTTTTTTGTTGTTGTTTTTGGTTGTTTTTTGTTTTTTGGGTTTTTTTTTTTTGGAAACTGCCAAACTATTTACCATAGCTGTACCATTTTACATTCACACCAGCGATGAGTAGTCTAGTTTCTCCACATCATTGTAATATTTGGTGTGGTCACTCTTCTCTTTCTTTTTTTTTTTAATTTTTTTTTACATGTTATTAATTTTGAGAGACAGAGAGAGACAGAACACAAGCGGGGGAGGGGCAGAGAGGGAGACACAGAATCTGAAACAGGCCCCAGGCCTGAGTCGTCAGCCCAGAGGGACTAGAGCCTACGAACTGCAAGATCATGACCTGAGTCGAAGTTAGATGCTTAACCAACTGAGCCACCCAGGTGCCCCTCTTGTGCCCATATTTTATTTATTTTATTTTTTTTAATTTTTATTATTTTTTTTAACGTTTATTATTTTTTGAGACAGAGAGAGAGAGACCAGAGCGTGAACAGGGGAGGGGCAGAGAGAGAGGGAGACAGAATCTGAACAAGCTCCAGGCTCTGAGCTGTCAGCACAGAGCCTGACGCAGGGCTCTGAACTCACAGACCGTGAGATCATGACCTGAGCCGAAGTTGGACCCTTAACCGACTGAGCCACCCAGGCGCCCCTTGTGCCCATATTTTAATTGGATTATTTATTTTGTTTTTACTCTTGGATTTGGGGAGGTCTTTATATATTCTAGATACTTCTTTGTTAGATATGTGATATGCAAATATTTTTTCCCCAATGTGTAGCTTGTGTTTTGATCTTCTTACCAGGGTCTTTCACAGAGAAAAGAGTGACTTGGATCATATCCAGCTGATCAGTCTTTGCTTTACAAAATTTCATTCCATTAAGGATGAAAGCCAAATCAAGACATTGACTAAAGAGAAATTCTGACTAGCTCTATAATCGTTATAGAAATTTAATAAGTAGCTTAAAATCAACCCCGCCCAAGGAACCCTTAGATGGTGCTCCAGACAAGTTTTAAATCTTTAAGAAACAGATATCCCAATTATACATCCTTTAACAGAGAAAAATAACATTGATATGAGGGCAATAAGGGAAAGATCAGTACCTTTTCTGCTTTATGTATGAATATAGATTCTCTTATTAAGTCCAATCCACAATGTATCAAATAATTCATGATCGAGTTGGATTTATTCTAGGAATGCAAGGATGGTTTAATTAGAAAATATTTTTAAGTAAATTACATTCATACTATATCAGTTTCTTATTGCATCTATAAAATTACACAAGTTCAGTGGCATAAATGATATAAATTGTTATCTTATTCTGGAGGTCACTGGGTCTCATTGGGCTAAAAGCCAGGTGTCAGTAAGGCTGTATTCCTTCCTTCTGGAGATGTGAGGGGAGAATTTTTTTTTTTTTTCCGTCTGAGGCCACCGACATTCTTTGGCTTGTGGCCCATCTCCATCTTCAAAGCTACCAAAGACAGAGCTGTTCTCACATCATATTTTTCTCTCAAAAAAAAATGTATATATATATTATATATATATATATATATATAAATAAATTTAAAAATAAAAGGAAATAATAGATATCTGAAAACAAATCTAAAATACATTTGCAAGAACTTGGATAAAATTATGAAATTTGATTAAAACTATGTTAAATAAGGGCTAAGTGGAAAGAATAATTACATTTATAGGCTGACTTGATATGATAAACATGTAAAATTTCCACCAATAGTTCTATAAATTTGAGCAATTGCAGTCAAGATCCCTCCGTGACATGGGGTGTGTGTGTGTATACCGGACAAGCTGATTCTAAAAAGCTTACTGTAAAATGTATTTAGAAGTACAAAGAGTTACACACAGCAAGAAGTTCTGAAGATAAAAACCCCCAAATTGCATGTGTTTGAGATGGAAGAATTGCCACCTCAGGTATAAAACCGTATTGTAAAGCTGTAGTGATACCAAGAGAGATTGTGCGAGTATAAGGTCGACCACGGGTGAAAGATCTCCACTATACTTTTCTTACCTTCTTCATTCATTTAGATTCATTTCATAAATACGTATTAAGCACATAACTCGTGCCAGGTCCTGGTATAGATCCCAGGATACAATGGTGAACAAAACAAACAGTCCTCATCCTCATGGGATGCACAGCCTTGTGAAGACAAATCACTAAAACGGTAGTAACGCTACGCGTGATGAAGTTACAAAACAGGCGACAACAGGTACTTGGGAAAGTGACAAAGGGCAGCGATAACTAACATTGATGGAGGAAGCCCTCCGTGCCAGGAAGATGACTAGAAGCTAAAGAGTGAAGGAGGGAGTGTTTTCTTCCGGAAACAACAAAACGTGCAGGAGAAAGCAAGGCTTATTCATGGAATTAACAGAAATCTAGTCTGGTTGCGGTAGAAAGATACCAGGGTGACTGGCCTCTTTAAAATTCATTGCAAGTCTTCAAAGAGACGTCTTCCACACTTACATTTCCTGTACTTTACAGGAAAAAAAGTGAGCCTTGCACCTATTCTAAGTCTTAAATCACACCTTACTCCGGGGTATAAGAATACTCTGGGCATGGGACAAAGGAACGATTTCAAATACTGACAGAGTAGTAAGAAGGAGAGTGGGGAGATAATTGGATAAGAAAGACTTAACCGTGTTATTTGACTAATTTACGTATGTATTTAATGGTAATGGTTTAATCAATTGTTTGCAATAAAATTGAAGGAGGACCAACGGTTTGTTAGCTGGTGGATCATTACAAATATCTTTAATAGTAGATACTATGTGATTTTTGGCAAATGACTTGAAAAATAATCTAATAATTTTCTTAAAGAATGGTTTTTTTTAACATGTATTCATTTTTGAGAGACAGAGAGAGACAGAACATGAGTGGGGGAGGGGCAGAGAGAGAAGGAGACACAGAATCCGAAGCAGGCTCCAGGCTCCGAGCTGTCAGCACAGAGCCTGATGTGGGGCTCGAACGCACAGACGGCAAGATCATGACCTGAGCCGAAGTCGGACACGTAACTGACTGAGCTACCAAGGCGCCCCTAAATAATTTTCTATAACAAATTCTTCCATACTACCTTTTACACAGGTAAATAAACTCTCAGGGCTTACATCCATAAAAATAAAATGGGAATAATACTGATGAGGAACCATGAGGTAGAGAGAAAACCTACCCATCTTATTAACATGCATTTCCGATGAGCTCGATGTTAATTTCCTTTGTATTTGATAGTAGTAAGAATTTATAATACATTCAATTCACTACATTCAAAGTAGAAGATCTAAACACACATAAAGATTAAGAGAATTGTGGTAGATGATTAATAATAGGCTTTGAGCATTCATTATCACGTAACATAGAAATGCAAAGAGAAAAAAGTATATTAAATGATATCTGAATCTTTAAGGAATCTTGTTCATGTAGTTTATTATTATTTTTATAGTTATTTTAAATAAAATACAGACACGATGAAATGCACACATTAACTGGATACACTCATATAAACCATACCCTTGTCTCAAAAAATTCCTATGAATCTCTTGACATTCAGTAATCGCCATCACCACAGAGATGACTACTAGTTTGATTTCTATCACTACAGATTAGCCTGTCCGTCCTAAAAATCCGTATAAATGAAATTGTAAGGTACATGCTTTAAGTACATGAAGCGTGTACTCTTCCAGGTGTCCCATTTCTTTTGCAGATAGTAACTGTGATTCATCTATATTGGTGAACACTATAACACAGTAGGGTTCCAGTGTAAGGCTTGCCTCAATTTTCTTATCCATGCTTCTGCTGACAGACACTTGAGTGGCCTGAAGTTTCCCCATTTATTTTCTTTATTTATTTTTATTAATTTTTTTTAAGTAGGCACCACACCCACCTCCACGCTGAACGTGGAGCCCAACGCAAGGGCTTGATCCCACGACCCCGGGATCATGACCTGAGCCACAATCAAGAGTCGGACGCTCAACCAACTGAACCACATAGGTGCCCCTTAAATATTTCCTTTTCTAAGGATGGATTATGTAGTGCTCGAACTCATGACCTGGAGATCAAGAGTCACACACTGCACCCACGGAGCCAGCCAGGAGCCCCTCCCCTAAATTTATTACACACACACACACACACACACACACACGCACATGCACACACACACACACACACACACACAGAGTTTGCGTCGGTGACAAACATTCACAATATAAACTTGCACAGTTTCCCAGATTTCTTGGGTACAGTCCTCTGCTTGTCAGGGTTTTAGTTAGAAGGAGCTCAAATTAAACTGAGAATAATGGAAGTAAAATCTCTGTACTCCACACAGTCGTCAGGAAAAGCCATTTCCTTTGAATGGTAAACACAGGCCCGACTGAGAGGGGCGTTGACGGGGCCGCCGAAGTCCCTTTACACTCCCTTCAGGTTACTTTCAGACAGGTAGGCTGACACATGACTTGTCGAAGCTCCAATAAAACAGACAGGGAAAAGCTTTGGAAGCCAAAGGGCCTTCTGATACAGCTAATTTATTTGAACCCAGAAAATCGGGCTGACCTGCAACAGGATGCAGCCCTTGTTCACTAAACCCTGAGCCCTCTCCTTCCGTCTGGGCTTTGTCTCGCCGTGCCACGGTTTCTTTCGTCCAAACTATTACCACACACGTAGGCCTAATGCTCCCTCCTCCATTCGGCCATGATATTAGATACAAATAGTAACCGAATACTCTCAACCCGAGGGTTTTGTAGTGAAAAACCAAAACATAGAAATCCCAAGAAAGAAGTGCGGTCACCTTCCCCAGCGACAGCCTGGCTCTTAGTTTAAATTGTACGTAAACAGGAACCCAAACCTTGCCTTTGAAACCTGCGCAGACGGCCTCTTTCCCCACCATCACCCTGCAAGGCCTGCGTCATGAACATTACTAACAACTTTTGGCAAATGGAGAAGAGTTGTGGGAACGTTTAAATATATCCACAAATGGTTCACAGATGAAGGAACCAGATAATTGGTCTTGTGGAATGTTCTATGGCTCTCTGATCCTCATGAGGATATTTTAGGAGAATGATTTGTTGTTGCTGGAGCTCATTCACTCAGAACAGCCACAAAATACCTTAGTTTTGCCTCCTTTCATTCACTGATTCAGTAGGTCATTTGAATAATGGGGCCAGAAAGTTATGTATGATTTTTTTTTAGTTTTTAAAAAATACTTATTTCGGAGCGCCTGGGTGGCTCAGTTGGTTAAGTGTCCGACTTCAGCTCAGGTCACGATCTCACGGTTCCCGACGCGGGGCTCAAACCCAGTGAACCGTGAGATCGTGACCTAGCTTAACCAATTGAGCCACCCACTCGGGTGCCCCTGTATGATTTTTTTAAGCTTATTTATTTATTTTGGGGGTGGGTGGGGAGGAGCAGAGAGGGAGAGAGGCCAATGCAGAGCCTGATGTGGAGCTCAATCTCATGCACTGTGAGATCACGGCCTGAGCCAAAATCAAGAGTCGGACCCTTAACCAACCGAGCCACCCAGGCGTCCCTGTGTGATTTAAGAAAACATAATAATTCTCAAGTGTTGTCAAAAGAAGCTACCTCTTTGGACCCAAGAAGTGTTTCAAACGAAGCAATAGCCCCCTTTTTGCAAAGAAGGAAGCTAGACCCTGGGAAGTGAAGTCACTGCTAGGTCGTGCTCTGGGGGCAAAGCTGGCCTAGTCCCCTAACCCCAGGTCAGCTCTGAGTCTCATGCAGCACCCCTAGGCCACTGCAATCTCTCTGCACCTCAGTTTCTGCATCTCTAAGAGGAAATCATAACTGTGGCTTTGTCTACCGCATAGGACCCTTGGAGAGAGCCAATGAGACCAGAGGGCTCATGAGAGGCCACACATAAAGGGTACAAGTGGTAATATGACCTGGAATGAAGGCCCCCTTGGCTCTGATCCCCCACATGTGGCCCTCAAGCCACATGAAAGGCCCGCACTTCCTCAGCCATTGTCTGCGTTTATGGATGAATTCCTGTGGCGGTCACCCAGCCCCAGTGTGTTGACAGCAATGACGCATGGCTCCCCAGGGTGGGGTCGGCACAAGAGGAGAGATCGAGTGTTCTGGGGTTGGAGGAAAGGCCTTGTTTGTTCCCAGAGAGCTTGATGGCCAGGCTGGGGCCAGGGCTTCCGTGCGCGTCTGAGGGAGGGGAGACCTGCTCGTTGCCAGAAGAAGCTGCAGAGGGTGATGGCATGGGAGGGAATCCGGGAGGCACCTGGGGGCTCGGGCCTTTCCCATCCCACCCTCCGTGCATGTTTGCTTGTGCTCACCATTTTCTGGGTGGGCCTGTAGGGCAGAGAAAAGAATGCCAGGCTCAGGGCACTTAGGTTCCAGTTGCTGTGTTCATTCACTGACTTACTGTCACATCCCTTAGCCTGCTAGGACTCAGTTTCCTCCTCTGTAAAATGGGGATATTACTTCATCTACATACCGTCACGGAGCTTTAGGGAGTCAGTTCAGACCAAACATGTGTGTGTGTGTGTGTGTGTGTGTGTACGCATGTGAAAGAGAGAGACAGAGGCAGGGACTGAGAGAATGAGAGAGAAAATCTTTCGAAGTGTAACATCGGATGGAAAGTATTACCTTGAATGCTGGCATTACCGTCTGAGCTTTGGAAAATCAGGAGACTCAGGTGGATATAATCTGATATTTTTCTCCCCAGGATCTCAGAGCTCACACCTACGGCTATCCTTCTGATACCCTGGGACGCCCATTTTACAGATGTATCGAGAAAAGCAGAGGTAAGACCAAGGAGACCTAGAGAGACAGGTGCTCGTTCTTCTCACCACCTCCAAATGGCAGCCAAGGAGAAACAGAATGAAGGGGCACTTTGACGGAGCCCTGATTTGGTCAAGCGATGGCTCTCAGTGCCATTGAATGGGTGGTGGAGGGGGGTGGGTGTATTCCACATGCGAGGTGCTGGGTACTCAACGCCCTACTGACAACTTTAAAAGAGTCTAGATTGCTTTGCTCAGAACAAGCACGTTTTCAATCTTGTCAAACAGTATGTGACACGCCAGAATTCCAAACTATGGGGGTGGGGGTGGGGGGGCATCAAACTCATTTCTAAAGCTTGAGCCAAACCATAATATTTTTCCCCTAAAGGAAAGCTCACGTATGACTTCTTTGCTCATCCCCAACACCTACTAATAAATCCATTCCAGTAGAAATCACGTTTTCGGTTTTTTTCATAACTCGTGTACGGGGGGACAAAAATCCAAATGTCAATACATCATTGAACTGAGTGGGTTTTGTCCGAGGCTGAGGTTATGTCTTGCAAGGAAAAAATAATACTCCCTATTAGGATACCACCGGAGATCTGCGGTTCTGAATCTGAGCTCGATCAGGAAAGGCCACCAGAGAGCTTCCAGCCTACTTCCGGAACAACTCACAACATTTACTCTTCTTAGGGAACCAGAAGTAATGGCTGCTCTCAGGGTCCTCAGGGCTGGCACGCCGCCACGTCCTGCCCAGATCAGCTGGTTTCAAGCACCAGGCTTGCTCAGACATCCTGGCTACAGCCGTGGCTTACGGCCTATGTGGAATGAGGAAACACCCAGACAGCATCCAGGTTTGCCCCTTCGTGGACCTCTGGGAGGACCAGAGTTGGCTGAGGAGCCCCGTTAGTCTTGGGTCATTCGCGGCAATACCTCGATTGACTTTGTCCTGAGGTCATCCCTCGGCATCGGCTGGGAGACGGCAAAGGCTAGGAGTGACGGAGATTCTGGTACTTGTTATGGATTGAAATGTGCCCCCCCCAAAATACATGCTGAAGCCTTAACTCAGAATGTCAGAAGGTACGCAGAATGTCACCTTATTTGGAAATAGGGTCTTGACACACGCAGTTAGTTAATACGAGGATGGGTTCTGATCCAATCTGACTGGTGTCCTTAGGAGAAAAGAAAACAGTGGGATGCAGACAACCACGGAAAGAAGACACCACATGAAGACAGTGGCAGAGATTGGAGCCACGCAGCTCCAGGGCAGAGCAATGTCAGGGACTGCCTTCAAACTCCAGAAGCTGGAAAAGGCAAGGACGCGTTCTCATCCCAGAGCCCTCACAAGGAGCCAGAGCCTGCCCACACCTTAATGTGAGACATCCAGCCTCCAGAACAGCGAGACAACAAAAGTCTGTGGTTGCCTGCGGCAAGCCGTAGGAAACTAATACGGTACTTTTTTGTAAACCGATGGTTTCCAAAGATGGCGCTGAACAAGCTTTGGCAACAGCCCTCCAGACCCTCCGTCTTCTGCGGGAGAAGCGGGTGACCACACCTTTTCAGGGCAACCAGGTAACACGCAGATGGGACTGGTCACCCCCAGGATCCTTCCTGCTCCCTCCCGTTCAGCACAACATCTGGTCAGGCCCAAAAGCCGTGTCAGACGGTCAACAAAACAGGGTGGGGATGGCATTGCCTGCAGCCGGAGGGGGAGGGGGGGTACGGTGAACGAGACCCCGTCTCAGTCCTCAACAAGCTCGTCCCCTGGCGGGGGCACCGGTGGTTATCACTGGCGTGTGGGGTAAGGCCTGTCACTCGAGGTATGGGGACAGCTGGAACACAGACCAAGGGGGTCTGACCTGGCTGTGGGGTCTGAGGAGTTGGAATGAAGTCCCAAGGAAGTGGGATTCTCCAAGCAAAGAGGAGGAAAGGAGGGAGTTCCGGACAGAGGGACCGATCTGTGCGTGGAGGAAGAACGGGGAGGCCCAGCTTTCGGGGAGTGAAGGGTGTGAGGAGAGAGGCGGGGAGAGCAGTGCCTGGAAAGACTGGCAGGACCCTGACCTGAAAGAGCCTAGTGGCCGACTGGCTGATGAGTCCTCCAGGGTCAGACCGACAGCTGTGGCCTCTGTCCTCCAGGCCAAGGGTCTCCATCGGAAGAACAAGGTGCCCTTTTCTGCCTTACTTTTGTCCCCCACCAAGACTCCATTCTCTGGGCATCTGTCCTGTAACTTCACCATCCTGGTGCCAAAGAGGTGGAAAAATTCTGGGGCAGGAGAGGCAGAAGTGCCCCGGGGCAAGGGGGCTGCAAACTCTCCACAGCACAAAAGTGGGCAGAAAGGGGGGTGAGTGGACCGAGGAGAATGTAAGGAGTCTGGGTTCAGCTGGAGAGATCGTGCCTTCCCCCAAACTCAGAGTGGTCCGGACAGAGCTCCCGATGCTTAGAAGAAACCGGAGACCTCTGAGTTTCGTGTGAGAGTTCCTGATTGCGAAGTAGCAGGTGCATCAACCACAACTCCATGGCCTCCAGGTGGCCCCAAGGTGCTGGTTGGTGGCTCCCGTCCCAGGTAACTCCTTCCGCCATTCACCTGGACTGGCTGGCTGATGCCACAGCTGCTTTAGTGGCCTTCGGGCACCTTCCCGAGTGATCACGAATGGTTTTGGTCTGGCCCCGGTTCGAGATGACAGGCAGGTCTCTCAGGGGCGGTGAAACCGTGCAAGTGTCTGCGTTCACCGGATGCAATCGATACAAACTGGATCAACGAAACCCGAGAAAGTCAATGACTGGGGAGGGGAAGAAATGTGTCCCCGTGGCCTCTTAGGCAATTAGCTGTGATGTCCCTGGCAGCTGCTGAATTCCAAAGGCAAGTCCAGGAGTTGTGATTTGGAATCAAGTCTCTTGTAAGACTTAAAGGCATTGGGGCTGGATGCTTGGCCTAGACAAGAGAGAACCCAAGGTGGATGGCAGTGGCATTGGAGTTGGGGAGGAAGACTCGCTATCCCTGTCCTCCAATATCTGCCTTGGTTGTGCAGAAGGAGGGGGTCACCATCCTCCGTGTGTCTCCAAGGGCTGAACCCAGGGCCGGCAGCTTGACCACAGGACTCCCTACCAGTCAGTGAAGTCTAAAGGTGCAGTCGTTTGCCTTTGCAAGAAGTAAGCACTCCGTCAAGGGAGGCACGCAGCACTGTTAAATGGCCACTGCTGAGGGGGTGATACATTGGAGAGGACACGCTGCTTTGGATGAACCTCTGGAGTCTCCTCCGTCCGAAAATTTTGCGACTTACCTTGTGATGTTCCATTGGCCCTGCTTTATTTGGGGGTCTTGTTGTTTTCGAAAATATGCAGCGACTTCAGAATTTTCTGTCTACACTAGCAATGGGACTTGGAGCTGTCAGCACAGGAAATCCACAGATCCACGGTACTTCAGAGAAGAAGGTAGCAGGGCATCGTGGACAGCATTCGCTGCCACGAAGAACCAAAGTGCGAGCTGGGCTCTGAGAAGCAGGAAGGAGAATGGGCAGATAGGACACAGGAGCCTGGAATTAATAAGGAGCCAAAGGGCTGAGTCACTGAGCTAATATCAGTGTCTGAAGGTAACAGGAAAAAAATGAAAAGAAAAAGAGAAAAGAAAAGCAGACAATGGAAAAGAACGACGAAAGCTTTGCAAAGCCCTCAGGTGACCAAAACAACAGGAGAAGTCGGGAAAATGTAATTACACGCTGTTATGTGGGTCCTTTGTGACAGTCAGCCCATCCTCCCCCTGGCACTCCCCTCTCATCGGATTCTTGCCTGGTCAGTGGCAGCCCCCCACCCTGGGACACAGTGAGATGGGCAGAGGGCCCACGATTTATTCAGAATTGTCTACTTTGCCCCCTGTTATACTGCCCCTAAGTTTACCCCTCATCCCTCCCTTTCAGGGAGGACATAGATGTCAGACAGGAGTGAACACTGGAAATCATCTCGCCCATTATACAGAAAGGAAAGCTGAGGCCCAAAGAGTAGACCCTGTGCCAAGTGCAACGGGGAGGACTGAGGTGTGCAAGAGTCAATTCATGTTCTCTCCTGAATTCACGAGAGAAAGAGGTTTATACTGCCCAAGTTCAAGCTTGCACTTCTGCTTTCAAAGACAGGAATGAATACGGGAGTCTCTCGGACTCGGTCACAGGCTTTTGAGGAACAGAGATCCTGTTCCACAAACTGAAAGTCACCTGTTTGCTGACAGAGTGAGGTTTGGAGATGTACTTAAGAGCCGTCAAGATCTGTGCTCTGCCCTGTCCACAGACCCATTCAAAGAGCGGGTGTTTCAGAGGCCCGCGGCCCCTGACGCTGATCCCATCTGTCCCACTTTGAAAGACACAGACAGGCTCCAAGATGGTTCCCAGCAGGACGGGCCAAGGTGGGCAGTTTTCTGGGCCAGGACAGTCGTATCTCTAAAGAACTGGAGAGAGCATGTCTGTTTACTCTTTATGTCTCTTTATGTTTTTCAGGATCAGAAACTGTCCCCAGACTGTCCTTTCCTGCCAGTCCTCTTCCTCCTGCCCGGGAGGGGTCTCAGCTGTTCACAGCCCCTCTTCTCCCCCTGGTGACTCCAGAGCCATTGGACCAGGTCCCTGCCCCACTCTGCACGCACCGGCCGGACAGACCCTTTCGATACAACTTCGATCATGCGCTCTCCCATTCAGCCATTCCCAATGGCTTCCTTAACACACACCATCCTTCTCACTGTGGCCAACAGGTGCCTTAAAATCAGGCCATTGCCACACCCTCCTTCCTTTTGCCACCGTCTCTTCTGGAACCCTCCCCTTCCTGCTGGTTCTGTCTGCTCCAACCCCGGCCTGTGCACTCTCTGCCTTAGCCTCTCCTCCCTGCTCTCTGGAGGGCTCAGCCCATCTCAACTTCTCATCTCTTCAATTTGGGAGGCCTGGAGAAGCTTCCCTGAGTACCTGCTTGGCCCGGGCCCTCCCCAGCTTTCTGAATTAACTCACACTCTAGTGTAGTCTTCAAGCACTTGTCAGTATGTCTTGATATCTTATTTATTTGCTTGTTTATTCATTTTAGATGTTTCCCCCTCCTTGAGTGTAAGCAGGGGACTTAGCCATCTTGTTTCCCACTATAGTCCTGTGTCATAGAACTGTCCCTGACACATAGTAGTTGCTCAGGAAATATCTGTTGGAAGGAAGGAAGGAAGGAAGGAAGGAAGGAAGGAAGGAAGGAATAAAGGGGGTGGGAAGAAGAAAAAAAGAAAGGATGGTGAGAGGGAGGAAATCCTTTGTATCTACATATTCTAGTTTGTTTTTTAATTTTTTAATGTTTATTTTTTGAGAGAGAGACAGAGTGTGAGCAGGGGAGGGGCAGAGAGAGGAGACATAGAATCTGAACAGGCTCCAGGCTCCGCACTGTCAGCAGAGAGCCCGAGGTGGGGCTCGAACCCACAAACCACAAGATCATGACCTGAGCTAAACTCAGATGCTTAACTACTTAACCAACTGAGCCACCCAGGCACCCCTGTGTTCTAGTTCGGTTTTAACCTGGAGAGTGACACAAAGGAAACAGTCAACAATATCAACAAGCAATGTAGGGAATGGGAAAAGTATTTGCAAATGACATATCTGATTAAGAAGTTACTATCCAGAATATATAAGGAACTAATACAATTCAACACCAAAGAAAGCAAATAATCCAATGAAAAATGGTCAGAAGACATGAACAGGCATTTTTTCCAACAGACATCCAGATGGCCAACAGACACATGAAAAGATGCTCAACATCACTCCTCATCAGGGAAACGCAAATCAAAACCACAATGAGATATCACCTCGCGCCTGTCAGAATGGCTAAAATTAAAAACACAAGAAACAACAGGGGCTGGTGAGGATGTGAAGAAAAATGAGCCCTCATGCCCTGTTGGTGGGAATGAAAACTGGGGCAGCCACTGTGGAAAACAGTATGGAGCTTCCTCGATAAATTAAAAAGAGACCTACTCTCTGGTCCAGTAATTCTACTACTGGCTATTTAAACAACAAATATGAAAACACTGATTTGAAAAGATGTATGTATCCCTATGTTTATTGCAGCATTATTTACAGTAGCCCAGATATGAAGGAACCCAAGTGTCCATTGATAGATGAATGGATAAAGAAGATGTGGTGTATAACATAATGGAATGTTACTTAGCTGTAAAAACAGAGTGAGTTCTTGCCATTTGCAACAACTTGGATGGATCTACAGAGTATAATGCTAACAGAAATTAGCCAGAAATCAGCCAGAAAAAGACAAATACCATATGATCTCACTCATATGTGGAACTTAAGAAACAAAGCAAATGGGGGCACCTGGGTGGCTCAGTCGGTTCAGTGTTCGACTTCGGCTCAGGTCACGATCTTGCGGTATGTGAGTTCAAGCCCCGAGCTGGGCTCTGTGCTGACAGCTCAGAGCCTGGAGCCTGCCTCGGATTCTGTGTCTCCCTCTCTCTGTCCCTCCCCTGCTCACTCTCTGTCTGTCTCAAAAATAAACATTAAAAAAATTGTTTAAAAAAAAAGGAAACGGAACAAGTGAACAAAGAAAAAAGAGACAAAAACAAACGAACAAACAAACCAACAAACCCAGACTCTTAAATGCAGAGAACAAACTGGTGGTTATCAGAGGGGAGGTAGGTGGGAGGATAGGTGAAACTGATAGGAAGGGGATTAAGAGGACACGTATCATGATGAGCGCTGAGTAACGTATAGAAGTGATGAATCACTATATTGTACACCTGAAGCTAGTACAACACTGTATGTTGACTAACTGGAATTTTAAAAAAGATTTTAATTAATTAATTAATTTAGAGAGTTTGAACGGGGGAGGAGGGCAGAGGAGAGAGAATCTTAAGCAAGATTCCCACACTCAGCACGGAGCCTGACTTGGGGCTTGATCCCACCCCAGCCGAAATCAAGAGTCGGTCGCTCCACCCACCGAGCCATCCAGGCACCCTGGAATTTTTTTTTTTTGAAGTTTATTTGTTTATTTGGAGAGAGAGACAGAAAGAGGGATCAGGGGAGGGGCAGAGAGAGAGAGTGAGAGAGAGAAAGAGAGAATCCCAATCTCCGTGCGGACAGCACGGAGCCTGACGTGGGGCTCGAACCCGCAAACTGTGAGATCATGACCTGAGCTGAAACCAAGAGTCGGATGCTCAACCGACTGAGCCACCCAGGTGCCCTGGAATTTTTTTTTAAATAGGGTTAACTATGGGCTTAAAGGCATTAGATGCAGCAATATTTGGGGGGAGTTTGGGAGCCCCCAAATCTCCCCTTCCAGGCAGCCCACTCTTCGCCTAGGAGTAGGACACACAGGAGCTCTGGGAGGCAAAGGGGGCTGAGCGGACGAGATAGATGGATGAGGTGAGAAGTCTCTGCCCTCACAGGTTAGCAGGGAGACTCCTGCCGACAGCATCTGCCATTGAATGAACAGCACCAGGACTGACATTGCCCACCCCGCCCCCGCTTCCCCAATGACGTAGAACCAAGGGTACTGTTGGTGGGATGCAAACACTTAAGCCAGAGAGGAGCTATCACTTCTCTCCTTCAGCCAGTCAGCTCCCTGAACGCCAGGTCCTCTGCCATTGTGCAAACGCCGCAGCCCCGTTCGAGAACTGGTCTCAGGCTGGCACTGTGCCATGATAAATGGTGGCACGGGAGGTGGGGGGAGATCTTGTTCCAGGGAGGTTGGCATGGACCCGATCTTTGGGGCTCCAGGGGGCAGGACTCACGCGGGTGGGCACCGGCCACACGAAAGCAGCTGGCCAGCCACCCGCAGAGAAATCTAGCACCCAAGAGTGAAGACATTGGACAACCTGCCTAAGGGGATAGGGTGGCGTCAGCTCCCCCATTTGGGAGGCTGGAAAGAGCTGGAAGGGCCCAGGTATTAGGCAGGGGATGTGAGGATGGTGCTCGGGGGTCCCAAAGCTCAGATTCTCTGAGCTCAGACTGGGTCCACTTCCGGCTCATGCCCCAGCGGACTCTCAAAGCCATCAGCAAGGAGGGTGTCCAGCTCGTCAGGAAAAAGTCAATTCCCTAGGGCCTTTACTTATAACTTTGTTTGCAGATAGCGAGCCTTTTCCGTCCGGCTCCTCATCCTGATCCTTTCTGCCTGTAACAATCACATTATTTAATTTAGACGAGTGAAGTTACCTTAGATCAATTATACTTATTTTTCCTGTGTAATTTCTAAAGCTTAATCTCTCCATTCAGGCCCAGCCTGGGGGACAGGTTGTCTAGCAGAGTCCTAAACGATTTCAGCCCTTAATTCGATTGTACTTTTACCGCAGCCCGGGCAGCGAGCATAATTCTTTTAGCCCTAAAATGTCTCATTAGCAATAATCTAATAGCACATATTAAAATATAGGTCACCGAGGTGGGCTGCCGAGTGGAAGACTTGTCATAACTTTGAAAGCTGGACAGCTGACTTGTCCCCACACCACCACACCGCCCCCACCCCAGGCTTCATTCTAAAACAATTCAATGAGAACAGCTTAGTTTCTGCAGTTCAAGGTTAAGAAGGAACCTTGGCTAGGAAATAGAGTTGCTATCTGTCGCCATGGGGTTGGGTGGAGGGAGGTGTTCCTTGCCAACATGACGCAGTGGAAAAGATCTCTGGCCTCAGGCATTTGGGGCTGGGGCCCTTGTCCCAGCAGTACAGGAACTTGCAGAGTGGCCCGGGGGGTATGGCTTTTACTTCTCTGGCCTCAGTTTTCACACCTGTAAAAGGGGAAGATAGCGGAGTTAGATCCCACGTTTCCTAAGTTCTGGCACGCTCTGCTCAACTTGTCCTAGTATGCCCTCGGTGTTTTCCTTAAAATCAACTCACTCTTCTTAATTAAATACATTTGTTTTTAAAAGGAAGTTCAAGTATCAACATGGAAAAATCTCAAGAACATTTGCAGAAAGGTTCATGCAGAATGATGCCATTCGTGTCAACTTTAAACATGCACAAAACGATACTTTCTATTGTTTAGACAAGCCAAACTAATCCACGCTGTTAGAGGTCAAGAGAGTGGTTACCTTTGTGGGGGCTGGAGTAGGTAGATGTTCACTAGGAGGGGGAACAAGGAGAGTCTCTGGGGTGCTGGTCATACTTTTTAATGGTCCGAGTGGTGATTTTGTGGATGTATTTACCATGTAAAAAGTACCTTTATGATTAGTGCACTTTTCTGTATGTTACGCCTCATAGACACACGCACATGAAGGCGGTTGACCCAAAGGGGGAAAAAAAAAAGACAGTTGACCCTGGAACTATGCAGGGGTTAGGGACATTGACCCTTCCACTCCGTCGAAAATCCATGTGTAAATGTGACTCCCCCAAAACTTAACTACTAATAGCCTACTATTGACCAGAACTGTTACTAATAATGTAAACAGTTGATTAACACATAGTTTGTATGTTACGTGTATTATATACCATATTCTGACAATAAAGTAAACATAGAGAAAGAAAAGGTTATTAAGAAAATCCTAAGGAAGAGAAAATATATTTACTGAACGGTACGGTAAAACATCTGCATATTAGTGGACGTGTGTGGACAAACCTGTATTAGTCAAGGGCCAATTGTTAGTATATGATAATTTTAGAAATACACATTTATAATTTTAGGGATTTATATATCTCCTATGTATATATCCATATATATCCCTATATTTGTCAATCTCTTTATATCTCTACCTCTATCTACCTACCTACCTCTATCTATCTATCTATCTATCTATCTATCCATCCATCCATCCACCTAGAGAAAGCATTGATAGATTCATGACTTTCATGCCTGAGAATAATCAACCTGGTTGGCCATGTAGGAGGGAGGACAGGGGCACACCTGGGGAGTAGAACACAGGACCATCGGTCATACGGCTAATGTTTTTGTTTTTTAAGCTAGCTCGCTGTTTGTTATACGATGGGTATCTTTTTATGTAAGTCTGCGATATTTCATGATTTTAAGATCATAAAGTTAGAACTCACAGATTATGAGAGAGACTCTATATCACCATCAGAAATCGAAAACCCGTTTCAAGGTCATAAATAGATGGTAAATGTAAAAGTAAACGCACAGAGAAGAAAATGATGTCATTCAACTGTACTTGGACGTCACTTGGGCTGGAGGATGGCCCTGTCCCCCACCCCAGCCACCAGAGGGGCTATTCCCAGCAAGCTGATTAGCAATGATTGGCGGAATCTGCCCTCCCCTCCCGTGGCCCCTTCCCCAGCTTCACGGAGGCCTGGAAAACTGTCAGGCGAACAGGCCCCACACTGTGATTTCTTACCACAAACCAGGGGTCACTCAGGCCTCGGAAGGCGGCCTCCTCCGTCCCTGACATTGCCCGCTAAACTCCTTCCTGTGCTCCCAGGCGCCGGGCTCTGAGGCCCCACAGCAAACGCTTTGGGCTCCGGCCCTGCCCTTGAGCCACCTAGAATATGAGTACAGCCTCCCCTTTCTGACTGCACACCCTCCCTTCGGGCCAGTGGGTCCGCCCCTCACGAGTCCCCTCCCCACCACCTCTGCTCACCCCCCGCACACACGCACCCAGAAGTGGGTTCTGTTGGACTGTTGGACGGGGTGGGGGGCGGCACCTGGGCTGAATGGAACTCAACAGCCCACAGCTATCCATGCACGGTGAGAACCCGCAACCTTGTCTCCTCACCAGGAAAGCGGTGCCTTGTAGGGCTGATGGGTGTGTGTCTGTGTCCCTCGGAACAGGAAAGGAATGGCCTAGGGGAGCCTGGGTGGCTTAATCAGTTAAGCGTCCGACTTCAGCTCAGGTCAGGATCTCATAGCTCATGGGTTCGAGCCCCGCGTTGGGCTCTGTGCTGACAGCTCGGAGCCTGTTTGGCATTCTTTCTCTTTGTCTCTCTGCCCCTCCCTTGCTCGCACCCTCTCTCTCTCAAAAACATAAATTAACTTAAAAAAATTTGTTTAAAAAACTTAAAAAAACAACAACAACAAAAAAAGAAAGGAATGGCCTCTCTTGGACCCTGCGAGCACCCGGATCCGGCCAGTCTGGACCCTCCTTCCCAGCCTCCTCTGTTTCCCTGTCCCACGTCCTGTGCCCTCAGGGTGTGCCCAGTCTGATAACCGCTCCACAGAGAGGATGTGGGCTGTGGGAAGAGCCTTGGACCATGTGACAGGAGCCAGGGCCTGGGCGCTCGTCCTGCCGCTAACCTGAGTGACTGGGGGAAAGGCCACCGACGCAGCACGGGCTCTTCCTTGAGCCACGGGGGGAAATGGAGCGAGCGGGACACAGCCGTAAAGAGGGGAGACCTGGATAGGTGGGTAGGATGGAGGGGAGGAGACAGGAGAGGGAAAGCAGGAGAGGGGCAGGGTGGTGTCGAGGCAGGTCCCAGAGGTGGTGGGCAGGGTGGGTGCGTCAGGGATCGGGGTGGGAGGAGGGGAGCCTTGGGGAGGAAGGACTCTGGTTCAGAGGGGAAAGGACGGGAGAAGACTGTGGCTCCTGACGGCGCTGAGGTTCAGGACTGCATCAGCCACAACCTCCAGGTTCCCCGCCACAAAGGGAGAAGGGGCCTCCTGAGATGGGGAGGGGGCCGTGAGGAGGCGGGGAGGATGAAGACGGCCGGGACCCAGGAGGCAGACGCTGAGCCACCAGAAAGAGCAGTGATTAAGAGCACGTGCCCTGGAGCCAGCCCAGATCCGGGTTCAAATCCCACTTCCTGTCCCATCCTACCCACGCGGCCAGGGACAAGCCATTTGACCTCTGCCAGCATTAACTCATCTGTAAAATGGGGATAACCACGGTGAGTAGTATACGCAGTCATATGTGGTCCTTACAACCAATAAATGCTCCATCAGTGAAGGCCTGCCAGACATGTAGCAAATGCCCACGTGTATCTCGTATATGCCGCACACGTCGGGGGCATTTCAGAGTCATGACGCTTCCGCGCCTTCCAACTACGCTGCGAGATAACTATGATGATGGACCCCACTGTGTAGAAGAGGAAACAGGCACACATCAGCCCAAGGTGACACAGCTACCAGGTGACAGAGCCAGGATTTGAAGCCCCACTCAGTGTGAAAGTCGAGTGTCACTGTGCTGGCTTATCACACTACGGCCACCAGGGGGTCTGCGGTCTCCTAAAAAACTGGAAGGGGATGGTGATGGTATTTACCATGAAGAGGGGCAGAAAACCACCCCCTGAGCCCAACTCACTAGTTCCCCTGCCCTTGCCCTAAGACCACTCAGCTTTCGCCTTGGGGGAGGAGGAGATGGCAGGCTTCATATAAGGACATGCCTCGGGCAGGTGTTCTCTGTGTGTGGTCTACACAGTGTGGACCACCGCCTGCACTGCCATCAATAACTGCCTTCGGGTTCCTGGGCACAAAGGCAGAGCAGGACCAGCCCAGACCGGAGGCGACATCCCCAGCCCTTGGCTTCATTGTGAACAACCCCGTGCTGAGGTCTCTCGACGATCACCTTGATGAGGGTGCAGTTCCCACCTCTGTCTCCTCACCCATCCGACGCATCTGCTCTGCGTGTTTTACGGCCGTGACTGTGGCCCAGACAATGAGCACGGAGCAGCTCTTCTCACTTGCATGCCCTAGAGGGCACCCGTTCACCCCTCCCGGGGAAAACACAGCTCAGCCAGGAAGTGGCTGTGTGCTCTTTGCTCAGCGGCCACAGCAAAAGGAAGAAAAGTGCACCAGTGCGAGAGAAAGGAGGAGCTCGGGTCAGGCAAAGCAGGTGGAAATTGCTACAGCCACTCTCCGCCTGGGACTATGTTTATGAAACGTGTCACTAACACCGGAATTATATTTTTTTAAACAGGAATTAAACACACTGTAAACATGCAGATTCCACTGAATCCAAATCTCTGGGATGGGACCGAGGAATCTGCACCTTTGCACGGCCTGCTAGCCTAGTGTGATCTGGGACCTGGGAGAGTGGCAGAGAGGGAAAGGCCTCTAGGAAGAAGCAGCGACCCCTGGGGACACGGCGGCAGCTGGCATCGTGGAATCTTGAGAAATGGGTCTCTTCCAATAATGATATCAAAGTCCTTCCCATTGGTTATCTTATCGAACAGGTATGTTACCCCCATTTAAACATTTTTTTTAAATGTTTATTTGTTTTTGGGGCGCCTGGGTGGCTCAGTCGGTTGGGCGTCCAACTTCAGTTCAGGTCAGGATCTCACAGTCCGTGAGTTCAAGACCCACGTCAGACTCTGTGCTGACAGCTCGGAGCCTGGAGCCTGCTTCGGATTCTGTGTCTCCCTCTCTCTCTGCCCCTCGCCTGCTCGTGTCCTGTCTCTCTCTGTCTCAAAAATAAATAAAAACATTAAAAACAATTTTTTTTAATAAAATGTTTATTTGTTTTTGAGAGGGAGAGTGTGTGTGAGCAGGGAAGGGGCAGAGAGAGAGGGAGACACAGAACCTGAAGCAGGCTCCAGGCTTCTAAGTGTCAGCCCAGAGCCCGACGAAGGGCTCAAACCCACGAACCGTGAGATCATGACCTGAGCCCAAGTCAGACGCCTAACAGACTGAGCCACCCAGGTGCCCCATGTTACCCCCATTTTACAAACAGGAAAACTGAGGGGCACCTGGGTGGCTCAGTGAGTTGAGCGTCTGAGTCTCGAATTGGGCTCAGGTCATGATCCCGGGGTTGCGGGATCAAGCCCCGCGTTGGGCTCCATGCTGAGCGTGGAGCCTGCTTAAGACTCTCTCTCTCCCTCTCTCTGTCTCTCCCTGTCCGCTCCCCACCCCCCGCTCATGTGCTCACTCTCTCTTGAAAAAAAAATTAAAAATTAAAAAAAAGTGGGAAACCTGAGGCTCAGAAACCAAAGGCACCCAGCACGCAAGTGGTGAATCCAGGCTTTGAACCCTCCCAACTTTCTCTAAAGAAAATTCCAATTCCACACTCATCATTGTCATATCGACGTATATTTGTGATTCCATCCATGGCCTGAATGGTGATGTCTGATAAACCTAATTTAAAATTCTGGAGGAGGGGCGCCTGGGTGGCGCAGTCCGTTAAGCGTCCGACTTCAGCCAGGTCACGATCTCGCGGTCCGTGAGTTCGAGCCCCGCGTCGGGCTCGGGGCTGATGGCTCGGAGCCTGGAGCCTGTTTCCGATTCTGTGTCTCCCTCTCTCTCTGCCCCTCCCCCGTTCATGCTCTGTCTCTCTCTGTCCCAAAAATAAACGTTGAAAAAAAAAATTAAAAAAAAAAAATTCTGGAGGAGACCCCTATCTCCCACAGACATAAGAAATACAGGTTTTGAAACAACAGAAGTAACACGTTACGCTGTGCTGGTATATGGCTCTAAGTGCTTTACATGTATTTATTCATTTAATCCTCTCGACAATGCTGTGGATGGGTACGGTTGCCATCCCCATCTCACCCATTTTATAGATGAAGAAAGTGAGACACAC
The DNA here is from genome assembly GCF_007474595.2 of Lynx canadensis. Classification (NCBI taxonomy): domain Eukaryota; kingdom Metazoa; phylum Chordata; class Mammalia; order Carnivora; family Felidae; genus Lynx; species Lynx canadensis. Next base: position 28,844,130 of record NC_044317.1, on the reverse strand, counting down.
AAAAGAAGTAGGGGAACTTGGCCAAGATTTCCCAGACAGAGTGGGGCGGAACGAGGATTAGAGCTCATGCATCGTGGCTCCTAAAACCACGCTTTCAGCCAGTTCACCGTCTTGTATCTCCAAGCTGCAGAAGAAGCTGAGGCTGGTCAGTTTCTTCGGAATGGACACCCGAAGCACGAACCGGGAGGGGGTGAGAGGCAGCTGTAAGAATGGGTTCACGTGTATGACACGGAGAAAAGAGAGCCTGGAGGCTAGCAGGAGGCAATGTCAAGGGATTCTGAGATGGGTTGCATGTGGGAATCTGAAGATCCCCTAACCTCTGCTTAAAATGCTTTGTACATTAAAGATGACAGATACACAGAGGTATGCGCTGTGCTCTTGGATAGAAAGACCGAATCCTGTAGAAATGTCAGGTCTCCCCATATCGATCTCTACAATCAGTGTAATCGCGGTGGAACCTCCAGTGGGATTTTTCAAGGAGCTCGGCAAGCTGATTCTGAAATTCGTGAGGAATAGCACGGCCACGACACTCCTGAAGGAGAACTGAAGCATCTTGCCCCATCAGGTAGCAAAACCATATTACAAAGCAATGCTGTTCGTCTGTTTGTTTTTCTGGCTTTATTGAGGTACAATTGACAGAATTGTATGTATTTAAAGTGTACGATGCGATCACCTGATATACATACACATTGTGATACGGTTGCCATAATTAAGTTAATTAACATATCCATCACCTCACATAGAGTTCTCTTTTTTGGGGTATGGTCACAACACATTAGCTCTACCGTATTAGCAAATTTCAGATACGTAACATGCTGTTGTTACCTATGGTCACCATGCTTTACGTTAGGCCCCAGCACTCATCTTACAAGTGAAAGTCTGTACCGAGGCAGTAACGTTAGTTAAGCTATTGAAGGGGAGTATAAAGGGAAAACCTGGCAAATTTTAAATTGTAATTTAGGAAAATATCAGGTAGGGAAGGATTTTTTTTTTTTAATTTTTTATGTTTTTATTTTATTTTGAGAGAGAGACAGAGTGCAAGCGGGGGACGGTCAGAGGGAGAGGAGACACAGAATTGGAAGCAGGCTCCAGGCTCTGAGCTGTCAGCACACAGCCTGACTCGGGGCTCGAAATCATGGACCGTGAGATCATGACCTGAGCCGAAGTCGGACGTTTAACCGACTGAGCCACCCAGATGCCCCCTAGGTAGGGAAGGATTTCTTAACTGAAACATAAATACTTAAACCAAAAGAAAAGCTAAATTAAATGAACATTACATTAACCTTAATAACCTTTATTTATGTGAAAATAAAGGTTTTCCCTACCACGTAGGGAAAAAAGACTTATCATGCAACCAAGAAAAGATGTTTGCAATAAAACCGACAAATATTTGTACCCAGAATACTAAGAACGACTATGAATCATGAAGAAAAGACGAACAAGCCAATAGAAAATAACAAACAAACAAGCAAATTGCACCAACCACGTCATCATTTTACAGGACAAAAAGAAACACACATGGACAATGCGCATGTGAAAGGATACTCCACGTCATTAGAAGCCAGGAAGATGCAGGTTAAAGCTGCATCTAAAAGACTGGCAAAGGGGCGCCTGGGCGGCTCCGTCCGTTAAGCGTCCGACTTCAGCCCAGGTCACGACCTCGCGGTCTGTGAGTTTGAGCCCCGCGTCGGGCTATGTGCTGACGGCTCGGAGCCTGGAGCCTGCTTCAGATTCTGTGTCTCCCTCTCTTTCTGACCCTCCCCTACTCATGCTCTGTCTCTCTCTGTCTCAGAAATAAATAAACATTAAAAAAAAATTTTTTTTAATTAAAAAAAATAAAAGATTGGCAAAAATTCAGGGGCAATTGGGTGGCTCAGTCGGTTAAGCACCTGACTTTAGCTCAGGTCATGATCTCACGGTTCATGGGTTCGAGCCCTGCATCAGGCTCTGTTGCTGACAGCTAACGCCTGGAACCTGCTTCAGATTCTGTGTCTCCCTCTCTCTCTGCCCCTCCCCCACTCGCACTCTGTCTCTCTCTGTCCCTCAAAAATGAATAAATGTTAAAAATTTTTTAAAAAATAATAAAAGACTAGCAAAAATTCAAAGTGTAAATAATACCCAGCTTTGGGGAGGATGTGAGAAACTGGAAGTGAAGAAATAACTCTGCTGGAGAGAGTTGTATTTGGTACAACCATCTTGGAAAATAGTTTGTCATTCCTTGATAAAGCAGAACAGACACATACACTATAAACCAGCGGTTTGCTAAGTATAGAAACTCTAGAAACCCATGCACACATGCACAGGAGTAGTCTGTACCGAAGTTTATGGGCAGCGTTGTTCAAATATTAAACACATGGAAATAATCCAAATGTCCTTCAACAGTTGAATGAATAAATGAATTAGTTACTCTTCCTCCGATACAATGAATATATCCAACAATAAGAATGAGTGAACTACAGCTCACTCCATCACGGATGAATCTCAAACATGTTATATTCAGCCAAAGAAGTCACAGAAATGTCTGTAGTGTGATTCTCTGTATATAAAGTTCAAAGAAGGACAAGAGGAAACTATGTATTGTTGGGGAGATATCGGTAGGTGGTAAAGAAAGACAAAGAAATGATTACTTGCTAAGCAAGGGGTGGTGGTTGCCTCGGAGTGGGGGAGAGCAGTGAAGGGGGCTGTTGAGGAGGGGCACATAGGGGCTGATGGGGAACCGGAAACGCTCTTTTTCCTTTTTTTTTTTTTTTTTTTAAATTTTTTTTTTCAACGTTTATTTATTTTGGGACAGAGAGAGACAGAGCATGAACGGGGGAGGGGCAGAGAGAGAGGGAGACACAGAATCGGAAACAGGCTCCAGGCTCCGAGCCATCAGCCCCGAGCCCGACGCGGGGCTCGAACTCACGGACCGCGAGATCGTGACCTGGCTGAAGTCGGACGCTTAACCGACTGCGCCATCCAGGCGCCCCCCCTTTTTTTTTTTTTAATGTTTATTTCTTTTTGTGCGTGTGAGAGAGACAGGGCGTGAGCGGGGCAGGGGCAGAGAGAGAGAGGGAGACACAGAATCCCAAGCAGGCTCTAGGCTCTGAGCTATTAGCACAGAACCCGATAAGGGGGCTCGAACTCACAAGCCGTGAGATCATGACCTGAGCCGAAGTCAGATGCTTAACTGACTATGGAAATGCTCTATTTCTTAACCCATGGAGGTGGGTTCTTCTATGTTCATATCATTAATATTATTTAAACTGTAAACTGTTCATACCTGTTCTATATACTTTTGCTCACGTATGATACATTTCACACTAAGTTAGAAATGCTGTGTGTATGTGCATATTTCTGGGAGAATCCACATTTCATCAGATTACCTAAGGCATTTCTGGTCTTCTAATGGAGGGTACCTGGGCATGAAGGTTCCTGGGGGGGTCCCCCCTTGCTCTGGTATTCCCCAGGGGTGCAAAGTCCTTGTGCCAACCTGGCTATGTATGGCTCATTCTGCTCAGCTGAGCACAAATCCCCTCTGCCGTGGAGATGGGCGCAAACTAGGTGTGAGCGCCATGTCGCCATAACTCATGACTACCTTAAGGCCAAGGGATGTCTTAAGGGGCTCCTGCAGAGGAGGGAGGACCACCTTTCTTCCCAAGGGAAGGAGTCCCTTTGCCTCAAACCCCTCCTTTCCTTTTCTCCCTCCCCAGCTCCTCTCCTGACCTCCCTTTTTTCCGTTTTTCTTCTTCCTGTGGTTCATCCCCATGTTGTCATTGGACTTGGCCATTACCCCAAAGCCTAAAATCAAGCCGAGCAGGAGTCGGGACCCTGGGTGCTGACTCCCAGCCCCGGGGGTTCTTTCTGCCATACCACCTGCCCGTCCCGTTCTCTTCTTGCCCAGGGCCTGTGTCCTTGCCTGATTCCCACACCGCGGGGGCCACAGGGCTTAGCTGGACTTGCATTGGCGAGTCCACAAAAGGATGTGTTTACTTGTTCATCCATACCACCCTTGGAAGGACTTTGGTTTTCCCCCCGAGGAAGATGAGAGCATGGAGATAGAGGGACGGGATCTGAGCTCGTCTCCAAAAGGTCTGGCAACGGTGTAGGGCTTAAACTTCAGGGCAAAGGGGAGAGTGAGGGAGGCCACTCGGAGACTGCACAGTAATCCAGGTGAGAGACGGCATGGCCTGGAGCAGCCCGGTCCCCGCGGAGGTGGGAGGGGTGAGGCCACTTGGACGCAAAGAGTTTGCAATAGCATTGGATGTGGAAGAATGAAAAAGAGGAGTCAGGGCCAACTCCAAGGTTTTTTGGCTTGAGGACCTAGAAGGAAGAAGATGTCATCACCTGAGATGAGGGAGAAGGAGGAAGAGCATGTTTGTGGGAAAGTCAGGACGGGGAGCTCAAGAATTCTATTTCGGACACGGTGAATTCCAGGTGCCTTTTATCACCCACGTAGAGACGTGCAGTCTGTGGTTGGATTCGGGCGGAGGATGTAAACGTGGACGTCAGTGACGGATGGATGCTCTTTCGTGCCAGGGCCCGGATGTGGCCAGTTGGGGTAGGTGCTCAACAGAGGAGACTCTAAGGTCTGAGCCGCCTGTGGGTGAGTTAGAAGCCTCAAGGACTGAGGGGCTTTAGTGGGAGGTGTTCTGGAGGAGACCGATTTCAGCTTCTCTGGGTCTTTTATTAAGGGGACTTTTATGCTATTTGTAAATACAATGTAAGTTATGCCGGTGACCAATGGCCCCAGGGCAGGTCATGTGCAAGGACATAGGTCTAATGCCCCTGGTTAAAAGACAAAACCAAACCAAACCAAACAAACAGGCAAAGAAAAAGGAAAGAAGGAAGGAAGGAAGGAAGGAAGGAAGGAAGGAAGGAAGGAAGGAAGGAAGGAAGAAGGAAGGAAGGAAGGGCACAGAGGGAGGAAGAAGAGAAGAGAGGGAGGGAGGGAAGAGGGAAAAAGGAAGGAAGGAAGGAAGGAAGGAAGGAAGGAAGGAAGGAAGGAAGGAAGGCAGAAAATTTGCAGGCAAACCTCTCCTCTTCTCTGGCCTTAGTTCCCCCATCCGTGCAATGAAGGTCCAAGTTCTGACACTGTTCTCAAGACACACCCAGTACCCAGACCCTTGGCTTCCAAACGTCCTCCAGCCTATCCGTTGCATGTCAGGGTCTTGGCGTCTGCCGGGAGATGTCCAGAGCTGGACTGACAGCACCAGCCATCGCCTTGTGCCCATGGCCTGTGTCACCAAGTGCCATGGTAAGTGGAAGTGACGCCTCCCCCGAGATCAAGTTAGCTCTGATAATGCTCCAGCCGTCTGCCCACCCACTTGCCCTCAGGCCACCTGGCAGGGCAGAATGCAGGGTATGGAGAGAAGCCACATGGCCCCGTGGCTCTTGGAGAGATGCGCAGGGAGTCTGGGTCAGAAATGGAGAGAGACGCCTTCCCCTTCGGCCCAGTCCCAGCCTGGTGTTTCCACTGCTGTCCCCCAGAAGTCTCTGAAACCACCAGGTGGAACCCTCTGGGCTTGCTGACTGGCCCTCTGATGGTGTGCATGAGTGGGGGGATGCCTCCCTCCAGCCCCGTGGCTCACTTGCAGCGCCCCGCCCACGCCGTGCCTGCCAACGCAGACCCCACCACCAGCTCCTCACCGCCGGTACCCGGACTCTGCTAGAAGCCTCTTCCTGTTCAGCCCACACGCCAGGCAGGCTGGAAATGCCGGCAAGTTAGCACCCTGGGAACAGCCTTAATGGGTAAATACTCCAACTTCCTTGCCCAGGAGTGGGACGACAGAGGCCTGCTCTACGCAGCCTCCCGGAGATCCCTAGCAGGGTTAAACACCAGCTGCCCACAGCTGTAACTGCCCCTTAACGTCCCCTCTCTTGGTTCCTTTTCCTTTCTCGCCTCTCCTCCCCACTCCTATACCAGTGCTTCCAGGAACTGCCTCCTAAGTAAACTACTTGAACGCAAATCTTTGTTTCAGGTTAGGCTTCTGGAGGAATCCAACATAAACGACCGATAACCCAAACCCAACCGATGATTGAGATCTCTTCTAGTTCTGTTTTGTACACATCTCCATAGCACAAGCTGTGTAACAGGAAATATTGGGCACTTTCCTTACCCCTAGTAGGGAAATCACACCGATAACTGTACTAGACAAATACACAAAGCAGTATAAAGAAGGAGGTGGTTGGGAGGTGGTTACCAGGAAAGGCTTTACAGCGGGCATGACTTCTGAGGTTTTGAAGGATGAATAGGAGTTCTCCGGGTAGACGAAGAAAGGAACAGCGTAGTTAAAAATCCAGAGGCACAAGGTATCCAGGGTACCTGAACGGACGGGCAGAGTCTTGTCCGTCCTGCTAAAGGTGTCTCGATATTATCTCGAAAAGATTGGAGGATTTCGAGAAACTGTGGCTTATCTTCTTCTGATTGCACGAGTATCAAATGCTCATTGTAGACAAGTTGGCACACAAAGACAAGTATAAAGAAGAAAATAAAATGACCTTCAATCCGCGGTTAATTAAATCACATTTTGTGTGTCGTCTCTCGGAGGAGACAGAAGAGGAGACGGAAGAGGGAGGTGATCAGACAGATACTGGATGTGAGGTGGCCAGCCGGGAGGGTTTTGCAGTGAGGCGATGGGGATCCTCCATGGGGGTGCTACGGCGGGGGGAAGGCTGAGGTGTTCAGAGGTGGGTGTTCAGGGCCAGCTGGGTGGGGCATGGGGTAAAAGGAGAGGAGGGAAACGTGATCACTAGAGACATTCTGAGTGTCTCCCTCCATAAACTGGTGGAGGGGACAGGGGCTGGGAGCCGGGAGGCCTGGGTTCTCATTTCAACTTTGCCATTTCCAACCTGTGGGACCTCAGGCAGGTCCCTTGGATCCTCAGAGCCACAGTTTCCTGACCTGAGAAATGGAAAGGTGTTTTCTTCCCTGCTTTCCTCACAGGCTTGTCAAGACTGTCCATGGGGGGCGCCTGGGTGGCGCAGTCGGTTAAGCGTCCGACTTCAGCCAGGTCACGATCTCGCGGCCCGTGAGTTCGAGCCCCGCGTCGGGCTCTGGGCTGATGGCTCAGAGCCTGGAGCCTGCTTCCGATTCTGTGTCTCCCTCTCTCTCTGCCCCTCCCCCGGTCATGCTCTGTCTCTCTCTGTCCCAAAAATAAATAAACGTTGAAAAAAAAAAAAAATTTAAAAAAAAAAAAAAAAAAGACTGTCCATGGGCCAAAGAAGATTAACATCCTTGGTGGATGGGAACCCGTGGTGCCGGGCACTCCTGAGACCTTTGCTCAGTCCTTTCCCTGACCTTCTGCCTCTACCCATCATCAGCCCCCAGAAGGCCAGGGCAGGCTCACCATCCTTCATTTCCCGTCCTCTTCTCTCCACATCCTTCCCAGAGGATATTTGTCCTGCTGGTTCCCCTGGCGAAAATGCTCTAAGCACCTCCATGCACTACCATTAATCCATTCAGTTTCCATACTAATTGGTGCCCTAGTATGTTCCAGGTATTAGGAACAGAGTGGTGTGTAGGACAGCCAAGGTTCCTCCCCTCATGGAGTCATATGCTACCCAAGAGAAGACATACAAGAAATGAACAAATAAATTTGTGTACTGATGTAATGAAGGGAATAAAACAGGGCAACACGATAGAGAGTGGGGGTGTATTTCAGGTTTGACTGGACAGGAAGGGACCACCGAACTGAGATCTGAACAACTCAGGCAAAGGAAACAGCAAGTGTAAAGGTCCTGGGGTGGGTCTGAGCTTGGAATGTTTAAAGGACAGAGAGGTCAGCATGCCTGGGTTTATCCAGATTCCTGTCCATCCCACTTAAGCGTTGTCACTTCTGTGACGCCTTCTTGGATTACCACCTCACCCCTTACTTGCCGACTCGGCTCCAACCAGTTTCCATACCCCTGTGGTTACAACCGGCCCTGACCAATCTGGGTCGTGATGGACTCTTTACACACTGGACTGTTAGCTCCTTGATGGCAGGAACTAGCTCCATTAACCAGCACTGATCAGGCATGTAGCAGGTGATCGTTGGAAGAATGGATCAATTAACCAATAGACAAACAAGGGAATGCATCCGTGAATACCAGGTCCATTTACCTGCTTAAACGTCGCCTTCTCAGATTCCCTGACCCACCTGCCTCCCCACCCTCCCCGCACACAGCACTGCGCATCCCCTACCATGCTGTTTTTCCCTGTGCAAATATCACCTCACATACCATAGAATGTGCATTTATTTCGCTTCTTGATTCCCCTGTCTCTCCCTGGCAGAATATCCACGCCCCCTGGGCAGGGATTTTGGAGTTAAGTTGTGCAGGCCTAGAACAGTGCCTGGCACATAGCAGGCACAGATAGGAACAAATGAGTTAGGGGTAAATGAATGCGTGGAGAAATGAATGAAGCCTGATAGAACCAGGGTCAGAACTGCAAATCTGGGCTAGCCTGCCCGTAACAGAGATGTAGGAGTAAGGGTTGGGGCGTGACCTTTCAACCCCGAGCCGGCCAACTGGCCGGCCATCGCGTTTGCCTGTTTGCCGACCGACCGCGGCAATGCGCTGAGCAGAACATTCCCACTTCGTTGACGGAGAAACTCTGGCAGGGTAAGTTTAAATGGCCTGCGGCGGATGACAGAGCTGGTGCTGACTCGGGTCGTTTGCTCTCCCGGCCCCCTCTCAGACGCGACTCTGACCCCCAGTTCTGGGCGTCTCGCTCTCTTCCCGCGGTGGGAAGTCAGAGCCCGGTGGCCCCCGGGAGCTGCGCCTGGCGCGCCGGTGCGTGCTGGAAAGGGAGCGGGCACCCGGGTCCCCGAGTCGCCCCCCGAGCCCGCGCCGCGCCCCCGCCCCTGCCCGGCCCCGGCCACGCTGTCAGTCTCCATTAGCGCTAACAGGCTCCAGACGGAGCGGGCCCGGCGCGGGCTTAATGCAATCGGCGCGTTACCTGGGGCGCAGGCTACATTACCAGCCCGGCCCCCGCCCGGCGCGGCCAGAAGCAGCCAGCGCGCGCCCCGCCGGCCGCCCCGCGCCTCCCGCGCTCCTCGGGCCGCGCCCGAGCGCCACGCGGCGGAGCCCAGCCCCGGCCGGCGCCCCACAGCCCGTCGCGGCCAGGCGGGGCACCCGGGACCGCGGCGCTGCCGGACACGTGAGTGCGCCCTGCGCGCCGCCCGGCCGAGGTGTGCCGGAGACCCCGGCTGCGTGCGCAGAGCGAGAGCGGTAGCGACTTTGAAGTGCGGAGGGGTAAGTGTCGGGAGGCTCCTGGGGCTGCCGGAGGTGGCACAGACCCCGAGCTGGGGGACAGGGGGCAGCCAACGGCACGGGCAGGGTCACCGCCCTGGGAAACCTCCGCCTCCGCCGTGTCCCAACCCAGCCATTTGGGGGCGAGAGGGAGCGGGCGAATGAGGGAAGCGCTGTGGGGTCCGGGACCAGACCCACAGGGCCGGCAGGGTTGGTCTCCAACTCTAAGTTCCGTCTCAGTTCCGCGCCACTACCGCTGTTTCCAAATTTTACCAACAGACGCGCGCGGGTCTGGGGGAACCCTGCGTCCGCTCGGTGCGCGCGCTGGCCGCTCTATCCCCGCGCTCCCGGGAGGTCTCGGGAGGCGCATGGAGGGCGGGATGGCCTAGTGACCACATCTTTTCCTTTTATCCAAGCAGAGCCTCGGCGCGCTCCCAGTACGGCTGACGTTCCCCTCGCCAACCGCACCCATGCTTCTGGCGCGGATGAAGCCGCAGGTGCAGCCCGAGAACGGCGGGGCGGACCCGGGGCCGGAGCAGCCGGTGCAAGGGCGCAAAGCCGCGGAGCTGTTGGTGGTGAAAGAGCGCAACGGCGTCCAGTGTCTCCTGGCGTCCCGCGATGGCGACGAGCAGCCCCGGGAGACCTGGGGCAAGAAGATCGACTTCCTGCTGTCAGTGATCGGCTTCGCGGTGGACCTGGCCAACGTGTGGCGCTTCCCCTACCTCTGCTACAAGAATGGTGGCGGTGAGCCCCCTGATGGGCTGGGGTTTGGACTTGGGAGGCTACCTGACCGCAGCAGTGGCCAGGACCGGGGCCGGGATGGAGGAGCTGGGATGCGCGGGAGAAGAGGAAGCACGCGAGCGAGTCTGGAGCGCAGAAGGGTCTGGACGGGGCTCACGGAAACAGAATTGGAGTCCTCAGTGGAAAAGGGAAGTGGAGGCTTGCCCCTGGACAGTGATAGGTGCATGAGGAATGTAGGTGATCTTTTGATGGTTCGCAAGAGGATTTGGAGTGCACAGGATGTGACAGCCAGGCACGCAGTGATCCTAACTCCAGCACTTTGAGTCTTGGGGCAGGGACCTCTGGGCCAGAAGGGGAGAGAGGATGTGGGTTCCCTGAAGGCACTTGGGAGGCCTTGCTCTCTTGGGGACAGAGACTCTGGAACTGAGACCCACAAAGAGAAGCTAATGTCAGAGAGCTCCACTGTCATGTTGGTGCTTGTTTTGATGGAGGGGCCGGAGTGCACAGTCTAGGTAGGAATGGGTCATTAGGGACCAAGAACTGGCCCGATGCTTGAGGCAGGTGAAGCCTTTGCCCCCTGCCGCCGCCTGGGGTCCTTGGCTCCGATGCAGGGTGGAGTAGGAGAGGGGCCTGGAGAAAACTCCAGTGGAAGTGGCGAGGCTCTCTCCCCTTTCCCGTGCAGGGTGACACGACACCCACTTGCCTGGGATGCAAGTCTAGAGACCAACTATAGCCCAACCAAATGGCAGAGCCCTGGAAGAAGCAGCCTGGGGGGACAGGACACAAGGTCCTAAGGCCCTAGCTCCTTCTCGAGGGCCTTTGCTCCTGGGTGCCTAAACCACACCAGTCCTGCGCTCATTTGCTAGAGTTCAGGGGTGCCCTGCAGAGAGCCTGGAAAAATGACGGGAAGGAAGAAGTTGGCACACGGGGGCTCAGCTCTGGAAACTTCTCTCTATTCCCTGGGCCAGCCCGCCTGGCAGTAACTGTAGCTCAGGACTCCAGGGGCTCAGAGGGAGGCAGGGCAGATGTTTCCTTACCTGGAACCAGGGAAAGGGAAAGCTTGTGATCTGCCCCATAGGGTCTGGGACCCAGCTGTTTGCTTCAGTGTTTGCTCTGGACACTTGTTTTGGTGGAGAAATGGGAAACGTGACCCAGAGGTGACACTCTTCCGTGTTCGGCTGCTGTGGCCTCTCAAGAGTCTCTGGTCAGGTTTAAGAATTCTGGCCCTTTGGACCCAGGAAGGGAGGAAATGCAGATTGCATGTATTTTTAGCAGGTGGGGAGGTGATGAATGGAAGACAGACTGAGAGACCCTGAGATGTGCCATCCAGCATGACCTCAGTGACCATCTGAGACCGTGTGTCCCCAGACAGCAGGAGCCTCTATCAATAATCAGCAATATTTACAAGTTCCTCCCTGGTGTGAGGCACAGTGCTGGGCTCTGCAGGGGTCACCTAGATAGATTCATCACCACACCTGCCTGCCAGGAGCTTCAGTCACCTGAAGTGTCATATGCCATCCCCACGCCACTGCCACTGTTATAAGTGTTGGGTGAAACTCCAAGGATCCCGGATGGCCAGCCGCACACATCAGGTAGATGGATATTCTGGGGCCCCGCTGACACCGTGTGCTCACTTGGTCATTGCCACCAATTGTGACCACCTGCTGCCTGCAAGGTGACATACCAGGGGCTCAGGGCACAAACATAGCCGATTTGTCACAGGTTCCAATTTGTAGGTAAATTTGGCCAGAAGCTCCCTCTCTTGGGTCTGCTAGCCCTGTATATCACCCACCTGCGTTGTTCGGTCATTTATTGCTTTGTGTATCTGTCACCCACACAGACTGGGGCACATTGAGGGCACAGACTGTCACTTCTTCCTCCATTTCTAATGCCCAAAGTAAAGACTAGATCCTAGGAATGCGATAGAAGGTACCCAACAAACTTCTGTTGAGTGAATAAATGAATGAAAATGGTCCAAGTCCTCAGAGACCTAATGCCTATCCAGAAACACTAACTAACCCAGAGAGGCAGCATGCGCTGGGAGGGGTGGGGCCAGCAATCTAGAAGTTAGGGGCCTTGGCCGTGGAGTCCCGGGTTCCAACTTCTGGCAAAGTGATTTGGGGCAGCCTCTGAAGCCTCAGTGTCCTCATCTGTCAAATGGAAAGAATGGCTTTCAGCTCAGAAGGTAAGGACGTGATGATGTGATAATGCCGGTGGAGAGCGAGGCAGAGAGCATGGCCTTAGGAAAGGTAGCTGCTGCTTTTCCTTAACAACATTTTGATGACGTGTGACATGGGTGGGAGAAGTGACAGGCGCTCTAAAGGCCCGAAGAGGGGCTGCTTGGGAAAGATTCGGAGGTGGACTGTGCTTGGAGCACCGCCCCAAGGAAGGGAAGGGAGGTGCATGGACAAGCCTTGAGAAGAAGATAGGAGGCATTTTATTCGAGAATGCACGTGCGATCATCGCAGAGACTAGGAGTGCGGGCTGGCGGGAGGGCAAGCCATCAGCGATAAGGGCGGAGAGACAAGTTGGGGCCCGGCCCCGGAGACCTTGAATGCCAGGCTAAGGGGTGGAGAAGTTGTCCCAGTGAATTTCCATTTCTGGCTGGGGTGGCCATGGATGACACAGGGGAGCGAGGCAGCCTCCCATTTCCTTCGCAGACTCGAAGGCAGATCCTTTTCTCCTCACCCCTCTGGGGGAGCTCAGCTGGCCCCTTCTGAGCTTGATCTCTGCGGAGACCCCCTGGCTGCTCCTTGGGGATCAATTCTTAAATGTAATTCTAACGTCAGCCCCTGAGACGGGCAAGCAGGTTGGCAAGCAGCCAAAAGACCCAAGTTTGAATCCCAGCTCCGTTTCTGTGGGCACAGCCCAGCCCGTCTCTACGCCCGAGTTCCCCACTACAGCTGGAGGTGAGCGTAGGTGACCCCCAAGATCTGTCCCTCTCCAATGACCTGGCTCGGCTCTGCACTTAAGCCCGGACTCACCCGCCCTGTTTATTTCATGGCCTGTGTGCTCCTCTGGTGCCAGTTTGACCAAAGTAACCTCCGCGCCTGGCTGCTCGCGCTGGCCCATACTGGAGGGTGTTTTGAAATAGTAAAAGTGCCAGGAGTTTAGGCCCCCGGCTAATACTTTCTGAGTTAATTCCTGGGAAAGATGAGCCTGCCTGAACATCTTCCCATAGGCCAGCTGCTGGGACGCACAAATACGGGAAGCTGCCGATGGGGAGTGCCTTGAAATTTCCAGGGTTCGGAACCTTCTCAAACGGAGCGCCGGGCCGTGGGGCTATTTTCAGGGTGCTAGATACTCCCCCTGCACCGGTGGTGGTCTTGGGCCTGGCCGCGCTGACGTCCGGGGAGGCGTAGGCAGATCGACCGGGTCCCCATGTCTGCCTCCCTGCCAGGGAAGGGGTCTCGGCAACGGCCGCTTCAGTTTGAGACAAGTCCTGTGCCGTCAGGCACGTGGTCTCTAGGTTCAGACAGACCCACGTTTGCATCTGAGCCTGACACTTCCTGGAAATGTAGTCTTGGACTCCTCCTCTCTGGGCCTCAGTTTTCTTGTGCAGAGAAGGGGAAAGAGTACACTTTCTCATCAGCAGGGTGATGACGTGTGCAACATAGTGGGGGTTCAATAAATGGACCCGCGCCTATTATTGTTATCATTGGGTGATTTTTAACTGCAGGATAGACCCAGTGGCGTCCTGGTTTCGGAGGGAGCAGAACTAATTCTAAGGAAGAACTGAGGAAGGGGAATAAGGCTGGAAATTAGGCACATCTGGGTCACGGGAAAGCAAGAGGCAAGACCTAGGCTTTGTTCCAGGTCCTGGCAGTCCAGCCTCGCCCCACTGCACTTTCCTCACCTGGAAAAGCGGGATTAACAGTCCCGCACCAGGTCCCGTGAGACGTGGTTCTGGTCCCGGATAGGGTTCTCCTCCTTTCCCGAGTAAGCTGAGCATCTCAGGTATGCACAGCCCGTGGGGGGCAACCCTCTCGGCCAAAATATCTGGGCTTCTGGAGGCTGGGTGTGAAGCGTGGCTGGTACAGAGGTCAGAGGTTTGCAGACTCAATGCCCTCACCTCCGGCCTGGCTGTAGGAGGCCGTCTACACCCTGAGCTTGCCAAGCCTGACCCTGACACTGACGGTTCGGCTCAGGTACACGTGAGCCGGCCAGCTGGCGTGGCCCTCCGCTGACGAGTTTGCAGGAATGAGGTGCTCATCGGGGGCTAGAGCTGAGACTTTAATCCGGGGTCATCAGCAGGAGGGGGCTCACTGCTCTGAGCTGGCCATAAAAGATCTAGAGAAGCTGTTTCCAACAAGATGGGATTTCGTGGGGATAAATGCTGCACCCTGTCCTGTGGTCCCAGACCCAGCTGCCTAACTAAGGATTAGGTCACCATGCAAGTAGAGGAAGGCCCTGGGGATTTCATTAGCTGCATCCTCCCTGTGACTCCCTTCTGGGAACCATTTATTTAACCAGAAAACATTTCCGATGTGCTCATCATATGCCAGGAACGTGGAGATGAGCAAAAGGCAATCCCCATCTTGAGAGAGCTCTTAGTCTATTGTAAACATCCTAAAAGCTAACGTCATTTGGGGTTCTGTGATTGGAAGTATTATATCCCAGATGAGGGCGATGAGGTTCTACTGATCTCTGTGAGTTGTGTTGCCTTCCAAAATACAGTTCTGAGCATCCCAAACGCCCTCTTATTTGTTCATTTTAAAGAGACCAGAATGGAGATAGGAAACCAGAACCTTCAAGGAGCTATATGGAAAGCCCCAGAATTCTTAATAAATATCAGGTCAGACCCTGCAAAGTTGACAGCAGAGAGAGAATCGCCCCATGCGGAGGGGAGCCCCAATGCTAGTCTCCCTGCTTTTAACCCCCTTTGCCCTCCTTAAGGGAGCAGGGGTGTTAATCCGTCAGGAAGTGGGCGTTTCTCCTTGCTGGGGATGTTCCCGGGTCTCAGATCGAAGGCCCCGAGGTCAGCGGGAAGCCCCTAAAGTGACCGTGCTGCTCCTTTTGTGTGGAACTTCCTCCCGGAGCAGCAGGCATTTCTGCAGAGGGGTGCACCCGTGCTCCTGGCCAATCTCAGTAAAAGTCAGGAGGACTCAAGAGCTGCGAGGCTCCACTTGGGCTGAGGTTAAAGGGATCCTGGGGCCAGTGGGCAGGGGCAGATGAGTCTCGGGGAGGAGGAAACATGAGTGGTCACCGCATGGTTCCAATATCCTACCCTGGGCAGAGTCTGTGTTGACAAACATGAATGATCTGGGCTTCGTTTATTGTAAGAAGTGGAGTGTTTCTCTAAAGAAATGGCCGTGTGAAGCCAGCTGTTTAACTGGCAGAGACTTGGGGGTGGGGGTGGCGGGTGGCCCTATGCCCGACACCCAGCGTGCACAGCATTGCTTTGGACAAGACTGATCTGTTCCGTTCTCCATGGTGCGAAGGACAAAAAGAAGGTGGAAAGTGAAGGCTGCGGGGGAGGGATTTGGGGAAGGCGAAAAAGCAGTGCCGGCCAGAGGGAGAGGTCGGCTGCCAGGTTCAGCAGAGCCTCAGCTGGCCGTGGGCACCTCTGAAAGGGGGACGGCCACAGGGGGAGTAACCGGCCTCACTCGGGATAGGGACGTGAAGGGTCGGGGGGACTGCCTCCAAGTCCTCCTGTGCTGGTGAGCCTCCAGCAGGCATTCGGCGCTGTGCTCCGTGCAGGACACGGCCACCGTCCCCTGCACGGGCACTTGTCAACTTGGCGATTTCCAGTTTACAAAGTTGCACTGTGCGCGCTCTGCGGTGTGACGGTGGGATGTGATTCCCGTTTACAGAGCGCCCGCTAAGCGCCAGGTACTTACTTCTCCATCGTCTCCAATTATCACAGCAAACCAGAGATGCACTGGCCAATTCTCCGGCTCTCCAGACCCCAGCAGGGTGTCTTACAATTCAGTCCTGACACTGGCGACCGGGAGTTGGCAGACCCCTCAGGTTAAGGACTCAGGCCCGCAAGACTGCCCCCACTTCAGAGGCCACCCACGGGTCTCAAGCTGTCACCTGTGCTTCTGACCACCTGGCTATAACTCAGGGGTTTCCGTGATCCTCTCTTCAGGTCAGTAATGTGCCACAGCAGCTCATAGAACTCAGGGAAGCACTAACTTACATTTTCCAGTTTGTTATAAAGGGTATGGTAAAGGATACCAATGAGGAGGTGTGTGGGGCAAGTCCTGGGCGAGTCTTGAGTGCGGGAGCTTCTGTCCTCATGGAGTTGGGCTGTGCCACCCTCCTGGCACAGGATGATGTTCACCAGCCTGGAGGTTTTCCAGGTTCCGTAGTTCAGAGATTTTTATGGAAGCTTCATCACGCGGGCGTAATCGATATTAGCTTTATTTGTCTCCAGCCCTTCTTTCTTTCCTGGAGGTTGGAACCTGGGGCTGAAAGTTCCAAGCTTCTAATCAGGGCTTGGCTCTTCTGGTGACCAGCCCCCATCCAGGAGCTCACCGGGAATTGTCTCATTAGAATGAAAGATACTCGTATCACCCAGAAAATTCCAAGGGACTTAGGAGCCCTGTGTAAGACGTTCCTATCACCCCCACTCAGAAAATTACAAGGGTTTGGGGCACCTGGGTTGCTCAGTCGGTTGGGCATCTGACTCGTGATTTGAGCTCGGGTCATGGTCTCACACTTGGTGAGATGGAGCCCAGTGTGGGGCTGTGCGCTGACAGAGGCGTGGAGCCTGCGTGGGATTTTCTCTTCTGCTCCTCCCCTGCTCGTGTGTTCGTGTTCTCTCTCCCTCTCTGTCTCTGTCTCTGTCTCTGTCTCTCTCTCTCTCAGAATAAATGAATACACATTAAAAGAGAAGAAGAAGACAATTACAAGGGGTTTTTAAGAGCTCTGTCTCAGAAACCCAGAGCAGAGACCAAATATAGTAAAACCTTGGATGGCGAGTAACTTGTTTTTCGAGTGTTTCCTCAAGACGAGGCACACATTTCTAAAAAATTTTAACTTGATAAAGGAATGATGTCTTGCAATACGAGTAGTACGTGACGTTGAATGTCACATGATCACAACGGAGCCAATGATTCGGAGCCAATGGTTCTTCTCTCTCTCTCTCTCTCTCTCTCTCTCTCTCTCACTGCGGGATTATAGGTAATCGTCTCCTAGGCTCAGGTGCTCCGTCTCAGGCCGCGGTGTTTGGCAGAAATCAGTGATTTTTCAGAACGTTGGAAGGTGCCCATGACTGGCAGTAGTGTATTTTTGTCCCTTCAAAGCACCGATGGACAGTCCTTTGCTTTTCTATACAAGAGTAAGCTTAGGAATGCTTGGCTTCCTTCTAGGTCATTGGGTAAGCTCCTTGTTAAAGTTGTGTGAAAAGAAAAAGATTCCATTGAGCCGATAGATAGCAGTGATTCTGTTAGGGATAGTGAAAGTCGTCCTACACAGTAACCCTCCTCTCTCTCGTCTCCCTTACACCAGCCACGAAGGTTTTCCAAGGTAAGCGCAGGTTAATTTGTTTATTTTTCTTTATGTTTTGAATTTTCTTTCTTATTTTGTGTCCTATTACCATATTGTAATCATTTTTATATGAATATTTTGGGGCTGTGGAATGAATCATCTGAGTTTCCCTTATTTCTTATGGGGAAATTCGCGTTGATATACAAGTGCTTTGGATTTGGACACATGTTTCTGGAATGAATTGTGCTTGCAAACCAAGGTTTTACTGTATCCGTATTCCATACTGTGTCACAGGGGGTCTTCCCCGGGGCCCTGTGCTTTAGACAGCCCTGCTCCGCCCTCTTTCCCTTCTCACCGAGGCCTGCCCACCGAGAACACTGCCCCCCCTCCCCCCACCCCCGCCACCACTCCAGATACCGGTTCCCAGTCATTCCCTGTGCAAACGTCCCAACCTCCTTCTGGGTCTGAACGGGCCTCTCGCTTCATTCCTTCTGTAATGTGCACAGGCCGCAGGCCCCAGGGCAGGCCAGAGGCCTGTGGTCTGCAGGGGTGTGGACAGAGCTTAGACATGTATATGCAAGAGTCCATACATACATGCAAAAGGCCTTGCGTGTCTCTGGACAGAGCTGAGGTGGCCCCCCCCCCTTCGCCGCCCCATTGTGGCACAGGGCTCTCAGAGGCGAGGGCTCCAAAACGGAACCTTGTGATAGAACCGTTATGAACGTGCCCTTGTCGAGGCACGAAGATAGAGCATGTTTGATTTAAAAGGTGCAGCCTGATTGGTCATGTGGAAAACCGTGGCCATGTGCGGTGTCCAATGCCAGGGCCACCCTTGCCCCCCGGCCCCACCCGCGTGCCTGCCGCGAGCAACACCGGCTCTCATGCAGATGTCACCCTCTCTTGCGCCCTTATGTCTCCTATGCCTTCAGGGTGTTCAGGGCGAGGGCACAAATCTGGCTACTCTCGGCATTGACCGAGGTTTTCTTGGAACTCTGGCGAAAGCCGCAGCCGCTGCCCATCCACAGCTGGGCCACAGGCACCGAGGGAACAGTCCCACGAGTCTTCACTTCTTGATATATCAGGCTGTGGCCAGAACGCACAGTTGGAGGAATCTGGCCCTCAGCGGACTGGGAAGTGGGTTCCCTGAGGGACCCAGCTCTCCTTCCTGCAGCCCCTCCCTGGTCACACTCTCTCCAGCTCACCCCGGATTCCCAGTGGGCCTCCTCCCTTCTGCCTCCTGCTGAGGGCCCTGCAGACATTCCCTCCCCTTTCCTGAGCTCCTCTCATTTGCCCTCCTCATCTGCCCCAGCGCATCCCACTCGGAACTTGGTGCCCCTGGGCTTCACTTCCTGAGGGCTTGGCATTTGTACAGAAGATTCCAGAACCCCTCTCTGACCAGTGCGGTGCCTCTTTAATGGTGAGGTGGCAGGCAGTGTGCCCTGGGCTAGCGGTGATGGGACGGACGCTTTCCTTACTAAATTCATCCGAAGGCCATTTGTCAGAGTCTCTTTTACGGCCCACAGGTCTTTCCTCGGGTGTTCGTGTGTGCCACTGTGCAGAAGGGTCACGAGTGTGCACGGGTGTGCATCTGTGCGCATGCATTTGTGCGAAGACTGCCAGGAGCTGAGAGCCTCAGGAGATATGCCCTGTGGGTGCTTCTCCGGGTCTGTACACCAGGACCTGCGTAACCAGGGCATTCCAGAATCAAGACAGGATTGTGGGCTGTGGCGTCTGAGGTTCTCAGCTCTCAGACCCTGTGCAAGGCCGGTGGCAGCTGGTACTGTCACGCGTGAAGATGTAGCAGGGCCTTGGGGATGTGGTGGTTATGGGCCTTGCAGGGCAGTAGCTTCTGGAAAGTTTGCAGTCCAGCCTCAGTTTCCCAGGAGCTGCTGCACGGCTCTTTCTAAGCGAGGCCTCCTCGGCTGACCTCAGGCATCCCTGAAACCCCTTTCTGGTTCTCCAGCCCTGCCCCAGCTTCCTCCAGATCTT
Organism: Lynx canadensis; assembly: GCF_007474595.2. Lineage (NCBI taxonomy): Eukaryota > Metazoa > Chordata > Mammalia > Carnivora > Felidae > Lynx > Lynx canadensis. The sequence continues at coordinate 28,824,753 of NC_044317.1, read as the reverse complement.
TCTGCAAGGGGGCTTGGACCAGCCAGCTGGTCAGTGTCTTCTTTCGGAATAAGGCACTGGCCCCTGGGCAGCTTTCTGGTTTTTATTCACACTCAGCTGCTCCATCATTCTGGAGTGTTCTTGGGCTGTTTCCTCCTGAAGCAGTGGCTGGGCTCACATCACAGGCGCTCACAGAGAAGAGCCTCGGGCTTGTGCAGACCTGTCATCCTGCCTCCTAATCTCCTCTGCTGGTACTCCCAGCCGAGCACAAGAGGAGACGAATGTCCAACTGGGCAATTTACCTACCTGTTGTAAACCTGTTGTAAACCTCCGGCTACCCGGAGGTTTGGAGTGGGGGACATTGGCCCGAGTGAGACACCTGGTTCGTTGGCTGACGCTGCTCTTTCCCTTCGCTGTGGAAAAGAACGCCAGTGCCAACATCTGAGCCGTGAGCCCCGCTCTTTCCTTCCCTGCCGTCCCCCGGGCCACCGACCTCAGTCTTCAGACCTATTCAACAGTCAGATGCGTCTGTTTCCCCTACTCTCTGGCTCCCGTCTCCCGAGGGCAGGAGCAAGGCGGTGGGAGACAGAGTGGGGCTCAAAGGGAAGTCCAGATTATTCTAGTCTGGACAAGCAACTTAACCTTTCTTAGCCTCAGTTTCCTCATCTGTTGAGTGGAAATAGCGGTAATTATGTCTCAGGGATGATTTCAAATGAAGAATTACATAAAAGCTCAGTGTGTGGCTCGTCATACAACAGATGTTCACCAATGTCACCGTCACCACCACCAACTACCTCTGTCACATTACCAGCGTCAGTTCCATCACCACCACCATTACTGCCAGCACCGTGGACAGACGAGAGCTCAGGTACCAGGTCGGCCCTCTCTGCGTGTGGGAGACGGAGAAGGACAAGGTGGAGTCTGAAAGCAAGAAATGAGGAAGGGACGAGAGAGGGTCCCACGTGGGCATTCAAAGAAGTCCAGCAGGGAGCAGGGGATGGGGTATTGGACCAGTATATATGACCAACTGACGAGATGGCTAAGCTGGCCCCAGATCCCCAGTTCCAGGACAACCTCCCCTCTGAGACCCTGTTCAGCCTCATGTCCCTCACTGAAGCTGGAATATTCTGGCATCTACAAATTATGTTGGGAATGGCTCTGGAGCTCTGGAGGCAGGCAGACCTAGGGCCAAACCCCAGATCCATCACTTACTGGCTGGGTGACCTTGGTCAAGTCACTGGATTTCTCCAAGCCTCAGTTTCCCCCTCCGAGAAATGGGCATAGCAGTTGCTACCTCAGACTTAGGGTCGATGGGATCACGGATGTCCAGGGCCCAGTGCCTACATGATACGTAGGAGGGACTCACTTCCTGCTAGTGTCTTTCCTGTGCCCACAGTGCTGGTCCTTCTCTTGCTTCGGAAGGGACTGGATCCCAGAGCACTGGGGCCGACACTTCACGCTTTGTCCTTAAGATCCCTGGGCTTCCCGAGGAGCAGCCCTGGGAAGAAAGTGGGGGCTCAGTCTGAGTAAGTGAGACTGGGTGAGTTTGAACCTGGGGTGCCGCGTGACTTTGGCATAAGTCTCCGCTAGCTTGGAGCCTCAGTTTCCACGTCTGGAAAATGGAGATAGCAATCATCGCTGCATCTTAGGGTCACTGTGAAGGTCGAATGAGACCTTGCATGGAAAGCACCTGGAACACAGCACAGGATGTTATATTCCTCCTGCTACTGTCATTAAATATTTCCCGGCTTCTGCACTTTCCTGGTGTGGGCGGGCCAGAGAGTGTTTGGTTTCCAAGGTTACTGCATCTCCGCCAAAGGCCAGAGGCGGGGACGAGTGTGGATCTGGCCTGGCCACCTCCAGCCGCGTCAGGAAAAGGAGCTGGCATTTTGCTTCGGTCACGCTGGCAGCCTGGGCTGACATGGCACGTATCCCAGTGAGTCACCTAACGGCGTCAGAGCCCGGTAAGCTCGCCCCAGGCTGCCGGACACGCTGAGCATCATCTCTGAGACTCACACACGTCTCATCCCAGCAGGAATTCTCTTGGGGATGAGTTGCTGCCCATGGCCAGGGGCTCTCACTGGTTTCTGCGATGCTCTGGGTGGGTTTCTTCCCTGGTCAGACGCTCGCTCTAGGGATTATTTGCCTTCAGTCGCCTGTAGCAGGGGGAGCCTGATGCGTTCGAAGACCTGAATGTGAATCCTGCTTCTGTCCCTTACCAGTAGCAAGAACAGGCCTGATTCAACTCCCTTCTCTGCCCTCAGTTTCCCCTGGAGGTGGGGGACATAATGACCCTGTCTGATCATGTCTCTGAGCAGCTGTGAAACTAATAATCCAGTGAGATTGTGTTTGGGAAAGCCCCATGTGACCTGAAAATGAGGCAAATATAAGCAAAGTTAGAAACTCAGTCGTGTGCGGCTTTGGGCACTGTCTCTCCCTCACTGATGTCAATTTTCTGACCTTTAAAAGGAGGGTTTGGGGCAACTGGCATTCCCCAGAGTGGTGATCCATGAAAGAAAAGGTTCTGCATTTAAATGAATTTGGTAAAGACTATACCTCTAAGCGTCTTCATGGTGCTTCATAGTGTGTGCCTATGTGTATCCAAGGCCAGAAGAATCCTGCCAGGAACAAGCTCGTTCAGCTTTGATTAACCCAGATTTTACTGATTTGACCATACAACCTCATTATCCTAGTGATGGTTTTTCCTGGTCCCACAACAATTACTGTTACTGTTACTGTTACGATTATTTGTCTTGAGTGCTCTGTGTTAAATCTATTTCCCTACCACAAAACACCCCTTGGGAAGTGGCCGGGGAGCAGATAAATGAGGACACTTAGGCTCTGGTAGACTTTGATCCAAGCAGGTGCAGGGGGCAGACGCAAGGCTGGCCAGGGGTCCAGGGAGTCACGCTCTGCCTCTGTGTCCTCCAGGTGCCTTTCTGATCCCGTACACCCTGTTCCTTATCATTGCTGGGATGCCCCTGTTCTACATGGAGTTGGCTCTGGGCCAGTACAACCGAGAAGGGGCAGCCACAGTGTGGAAGATCTGCCCATTTTTCAAAGGTAAAGGATGGGTGCAGGGGAGTCAAGCAGTGTCCAAAAGATTTCCTTGGTGCCCCTGGAGAAACTGCTCCAAAGGTGGGATCCGAGGGGTAGACCAGCTCTCTTGTGGGATTCGTAGATATTGGCAAGGTCAAAAGCATCCACCATTGCAGGCTACACGGAGAGCCCTTGGTGTGTCAAGGCCAGCTTAGCCTGGAAAGTCTGGGAGCCTGGGTACCAGTCGAGCCTCCGCTGCTGACTGACCAGAGGGTGTCTGTTTCCTGTATGGGAAATATTTACAGAAGTGCTAGAAGTACTCAACACATATGCCTCTACTCTCCCCTCTTGCTCCCATGGCAGACATGATAAATAGATCGTAGACCTTTCTGGGCTCAGCTAGGAAATTGTGTCACAGTCCTGAATACAGCAGCCACGACTAATCGATCACATCTGGGACAGGTGATGAAGCCTGCTTGCATTTGGGACTTGGAGCACGTCTGGGAAAAATAGCCATAGCAGCCGCCATTTCTTGGCCGCCATATGTCTACGAGAAGGGTATGGAATCAGAATTTGTGTCTCCCAAGCACTGCTTAGTGAACTGGGCCCAGGTGGCACTGAGGGCCCATATGATTCTTATGAGCCTCTTCTCAGCTGGCACCTGTCTCCCGACTGCCTTCTATGTACTCAGTCGTGTAGTAGACACAGGCTGGTAAGAGGCTTATTAGACGTGTGTATTAGTTAGGATTTTTTAGTTTAACTTCCAGAAATCCTGCGCAGAGTGGCTTTAATGTAAAAAGAATTTTTGGCTTATGATATGGTTCAGTCCAAGAGTTTCTGCTAGCTTCGGGTACAGCTTGATCCAGGTCCTTGAACAGTATTACCTGGAATCTCTCTCCACCTCTCTCCGTCTGAAGTCGGTGTTAGCATCCGTCTCAGGCATATTCTTCTCAGGTGTTAGCAAAACCGGCCATTAACGGCAAGATTAAATCCTACCAAGTTTACCAGTGACAGAGTAAATCGAAAACACCTTTTTATCATCAGTAAAGATCCCAGAGAAGACTCTCATTGGTTTAACTTGAGTCGTATGTTTACCTAGCAACCAATCCCTCTGGCTGTGGGGAAGCAGAACTCTGGTTGGCCAGGCCTGAGTCGTGTGTCTACAGCCAGATCAAGGAAGTGAGGGATTAGCCTCACTCAAACCTCACATGCTAAGAACACTTAAGGCTACTCCCTGAATCAGTATTGCACAGGCCAAAAAAAAAAAAAAAAAAAAAAAAAATGTCTACTGTAGGCAAAAGCCCCAGAACTGGCTAGCCCAAGAAGAGCTTCCAGCGTATTCAGGAAGATGAGATTGGCCCACGCATGGAGCAGATGGTTGAAAGGAGGGCCCAGAGAACACCCAGGACTGAAGTGCTAATCAGGGACTGCTTGTTTGGGGTTTCCCAGAAGCACGTCCTGAGACAAGGATTTGTGGAGGGAGTTATTTGGGGAGTCGACTCTAGGAAAGACTGTGAGGGACAGAGGGAGGGTGTCAGCCAATCAAAGGTGTGTCAATCAAGCCTGTTCCACCGTGGAGCAGGGGCCCATCCCACTGGGAGAGGCTGTTAGCATGCCTGACGCTTACTCGGCCCAGGGGGTGAGGGGTCTGGGATACTCACACTCTGGTGCCTCCATACGCTCCGGTACATACGCTCTGGCTGCTCCCTGGGGACGTTAGGGTCCTGACCCTTGTGGCCCGCCTGAGGAGTGGGCAAGAGAGGCAAGAGAGAGCACTCAGGCGAAGGGGTCGTGGGCTCCCAGGGCATGGAGGTGAGGCTCTGACAACCTGCTGCAGAGAAGGAGGGGCATAGGGGTTGGGTCGTGCCACGGTTGGAGCTGGCTCCCCGAGAGAGGTGGCTCTGGGGCTGGGCCCGGGGAAGCCCACGCCTGATCCCTCTCTGCCCCCGCCCAGGAGTTGGCTACGCCGTGATCCTCATCGCCATCTACGTTGGCTTCTACTACAACGTCATCATCGCCTGGTCTCTCTACTACCTCTTCTCCTCCTTCACCCTCAAGCTGCCTTGGACCGACTGCGGCCATGCCTGGAACAGCCCCAACTGCACCGACCCCAAGCTCCTCAACAGCTCTGTGCTGGGCAACCACACCAAGTACTCCAAGTACAAGTTCACGCCGGCAGCAGAGTTTTACGAGTAAGTCATCGACCCCTTGTCCTATTCACTCGAGCGCACCGAGACCTGGGCGGGGCAGGACCTGGGCCGACCACTAAGGAAAACCACCCCGGTCGGCATTTGTAGGGGGCACTGAGAAGCCACCACAGGCCTGACCCTGGGCTGGGAGCTGAGGATACAGCCCTGGCCAGGGCAGTGGAGGACCCTGTGTTCCGGCCCGGGAGAGTGGGGGTGTGGGGAAATACCCTAGTAAACATGTAAGGAAGCAAGAACGTTTCTCTAGAGAGTCGATGTGCCCTTCAGGAAATAAAACACATTTTAGGGAGTGTAGGTGCTCTTAAAGAACGAAAACCAGGTATATGGGGGGAAAGGACCATTAGCTCGGGTGGCCAGGGAGGGCTTGTCTGAGGAGGTGACATGAACACTGATGAAGCCAGCCAAGGGAACATCTAGGGGCTCAGCCAGCAGCTGATGGAACTGGAGCTTGAACCCAAATGGAACTGGTCCTGAAGCTGCCACGTGGCCCACCTGCACTGCTGTCCCTCTGGGGCTTCCAGGTTGAAGGTTGTCGGTGAAATTCAGAAAGCGAGAAGCAGGCCAGCTATGTGTGGCTCAGGGGAAGTATGTGGACCATGTGTGCCTGAGAGGCACTGACTGGTAGTAGAAGACAGAATATCTTTTTTAAAAAGACACGTTTTATGTTGAAATCATTGTAGATACAGAAAAGTTGGGTAAGTAACATGTAGAGCTCTTGTACACCCTGCATTCAGTTTCGTCTGTCGACACCTTATATAACCCTAGTGCAATGATTAAAATCTGAAAATTAGCATTCGTATACTGCTAACTAACCTGCTAAAGGCCTTTTTTCGAATTCATCAGTTTTCCCACTAACATCCTTTTCTGGTCCAGGATCCAGCCCAGAGTGCCACGTGGCATTTAGCTGTCCCTTCCCCTTAGTCCCCAGTCTGTGAGAGTTCTCTGGTCTTTCCTTGAGTGTCATGACCTTGACACTTTTGAAGAGTACTGGTCAGTTACTCTGTGAATTAGGCCTCAGTGTGGGTTGGTTTGCTATTTTCTCCCAATTAAACTGAGGCTAGGCATTTTTGATAAGAATACCATAGAGATGATGCTGTGTCCTTCTCAGTGCATCGTATCAGGAGGGACACGATGCCTCTTATTACTGGGGATGGTAACCTTGATCGTTTGGCTAAGACGGTACCTGCCAGCTTCCTTCTGTGTGGAGAGACCATTATTCCCTTTGTAATTAACAAGTGTCTTCTGGGGGAACCTCTCGAGGTTATGTAAATATCTTGTTTCTCATCATCCTTACCCCAAATCCTCAGCATCCTTCAATGATTCTTGCCAGCAAAGATTATTATCATAGCGTTTGCTAATTGTGATTTTCTGTTCCCATCATTCCCTCTAGATTAATTGATTGGGATTCTTTTGTAAGGAAGAGTTGTCCCTTTCCCCCATTTATGCCTTCATTCTATCATTTACTGATGCATTTTTTTATTGAGATATAATTGGCGTATAAGTTCATAATAGTTTCACGTGTACAATGATTTGACACATGTATATATTGCAAAATGATTCCTACAATAAATTTAGTTAGCATTCATCACTACCCACAGTTACAAATTTTTTTTCCTTGTGATGAGAACTTTCAAGATCTGCCCTCTTAGCAACTTTCAAATATACAGTAGTATTGTTAACTGGACTCACCACGCTGTACATTACATCCCCATGATTTCTTTATTTTATAGCTTCTGGAAGTTTGTACCTTTTTACCACCTTCACCCAGTTTGACCATTCCCACCCCCTGCCTCTGGCAACTACCAGTTCGTTTTCTTTATCTTTGTAAAAAATGTTTTAGTTTCCACGTATAAGTGGGATCCTATGGTATTTGTCTTTCTCTGTCTGACTTATTTCGCTTTGCATAACGCCCTCCAGGGCTGTCCATGTCATCACAAATGGAAGGATATCCATTTTTTTCACATGGATATTTTATGTATATAGATAAAGTTTATATTTTATATACACTTACATAAATTTTATATAAGTATAAAATATTGTATATTACATATATATTTTGTATTGTGTGTATATATATATGCCCAATACATATATACATATCTACACAATACATATATACAATACACCATAGTTTGTATGTGTGTGTGTGTGTATACATATGTGTATATCACACTTTGTCTCTCCGTACACACACACACACACACACACACACACCATCATTTTTATACATTCATACATCCATGGATATCTTGTTTCCGTGTCTTGGCTATTATAAATAATGCTGTGAACACAGGGGTGCAGACATCTTTTTGAGTTCGTGTTTCCACTTCCTCCAGATAAATACCCAGCCGTGAAATTGCTGGATCAGCTAGCAGTTCTATTCGTAACTCTCTGAGGAGCCTCCATACTCTTTCCCACAGCGGCTGCACCCGTTTGCATTCCCGCCAACGGTGCACGAGGGTTCCTTTTCTCCACATCCTCACCAGCTCTTGTTACCTCTTGTTTTTTTTGATGGTGGTCATTCTAACAGGTGTCAGGTTCTGATATCTCATGGTGGCTTTGATTTGCATCTCCTCCGTCATTCATTGACATCTGTACGGGCTCGCGGAGAGTGGTTTTATTCTGTGGTTTTCGTCCAGAACCGTCAATATTTATTTGTGGTTCCCCTGTCATCCTCAACTCCATCCTTTTATGTCTTGAGGTCAACTTGGTTTTGGTCACCTAATGTGAAAATGTTTGCACGTCGGGCTCTTCAGAATGCAGCTTGTGTTGTCTTTTTTCCTCGGGCGGGGACAAGCCCCGTTTTAGCAATCGAGACACAAGTGTTCACAGACAAGCAGGAAGTCCTGTTACAAGCTGTGGGGTGGGACAGGGAAATCTCACCGGGACCTCACTCGTGAGGCGTACGGGGTCTGGAGTAGGCTGTGACAAGCTGCTCTGTAAAAACCAGATAGCAAATATTTGAGGCCTTGAGGACCATATATGTCTCTCGCATATTCTGCTTTGTTTCATTTTATCCTTTCCAAAGAGAAAGACCATTCTTAGCTCACAGGCTGGACTTGGCTTGGGGGCCACGGCTCGCCGACTCCTGGTCTAGAGCAGTGCTGCCCTGCGGTGATAGGAATGTTCTCTATCTGTGCAGCTCAAGAGGGGGCCACATGTGGCCAGTGGAGCCATTGAAACACGGCCAGTGTGACTGAAGAGTTAAATTTTTAAATTTTATTTAATCTTCATCAATTTACCTTTAAAGAGCCACATGTGGCCCGTGGCTACCACGTTGGATAGTTCTGGTCCAGAGGATGAGAAAAGACAGATTCATAAAAGACAAAACGCGAGGACCAGCTTCCTTCAGTGCTATGGATTCTCTACACCAAGGCCCTGGGGATGAGTCCTGATTGTCTGGAGACTGGGCTTATCCTAGGCCAGTTTCCATCCCTTCCATCTCAGGGAAGTAGGGCCAAAGAGATACAGTTTGGTTAAAAGTGGCCTCTGGAGAGCCTTGTGCCTCCTGGGGCTTGGGAAATTAAGCGCTCAGGGCCTAGGAGCTGCCCTCAACGAGCCAGTGCCGAGAACTTGCCGGTCCCTGACCTGCATGTCCCCTCCACCATCTGTGTTTCCTGTGGGTTTCCAGCAGGCATGTGCAAAATGACATAGGTGTGGGACTTGGAGGGGAGAGGGTCCAAAGTTGTCATCAAATGCAGATTGAAGCACATCTGAAACCCCTCGAGGACTGAGGCGTTGCCGTTGCTTAAAGCAAACATCCGTTTACGTTAACAGTGTTATCCCTGTCTCCCTCCCCATCACGCACGTGTGTCCAGCTTTCTGCTGACTTCTTTGCATGTGTTATTTCAATTTAAGCCTCACCCCAACCCCACGAGGTTTCTGTAACTACCCCCCGCCTCCCCAAGTGCACGCACGAGGAGGCTGTGAATATAAGCACTGCCCCAGGGCCCCAGGGCCCCACGGCCAGTACTGCACAGAGCCAAGATTTGGGCCCAGGCAGCTTGTGCTATAGGCCGTGAGTGAACACCTGCCTCTGCTTTGCCCCTGGGACCCTCCCTCTCCCCACCCCAGCCCCTGCCTCGCCAGGCAGTGACATCCAGAGCCTGCAGTCCTAACCTCTGGGTCGTATTGGATTCGAGCCATTATAAATGGCCATGACTACTCAGAAACATTGCCACAGTCACAGCTAACCTTTGTCCGGCCTAGATTATGTCCCAGTCACTATGCACAGTGCCTTTTCACCCTGACCACCGTGGCCAGTCTAGAACTATCATCGTGTCACGAACGAGGAAACAGGCGCAAGCAGGAAACGACTTGTCCAGGGCCATGTAGTTTAGAAGTGACATTTGGGGGGCGCCTGGGTGGCGCAGTCGGTTAAGCGTCCGACTTCAGCCAGGTCACGATCTCGCGGTCTGGGAGTTTGAGCCCCGCGTCAGGCTCTGGGCTGATGGCTCGGAGCCTGGAGCCTGTTTCCGATTCTGTGTCTGCCTCTCTCTCTGCCCCTCCCCCGTTCATGCTCTGTCTCTCTCTGTCCCAAAAATAAATAAACGTTGAAAAAAAAAAAAATTTAAAAAAAAAAGAAGTGACATTTGGAATGGGTTTGAACCCAGGAAGTCTGGGTGGAAAAGCCAGGCTCCCAGCCCAGCGATTCAGAACCACCCAGAAACATACGGATGCCTGGACCCTGCACCCAGAGACGCCGATTTCATCGGTCTGGGTGCAGCCAGAACATGGGGGGTTTTATTGACAGTTCCTCTGGTGATTCTACTATGACAACCACTGTCTTGACCACTGTGCTCTTCGGTCTCAGACAGGGCAAGATTTTTCCCGCTTCAGGCTGACATCCCAACAGTGTCCTGTTGTGGGAAATCTAGGGCCGCCTTCACTTTTATTTATTTATTTATTTTTTAAATTTTTTTATGTTTTATTTATTTTTGTGAGAGAGACAGAGCGTGAGCAGGGGAGGGGCAGAGAGAGAGAGAGAGGGAGACACAGAATCCCAAGCAGGCTCCAGGCTCCGAGCCGTCAGCCCAGAGCCCGACGCGGGGCTCAAACTCGTGAACCACGAGATCATGACCTGGGCCAAAATCAGACGCCCAACCGCCTGAGCCACCCAGGCGCCCCTCCTTCACTCTGCTTCTGAGGAGCGGGGCCTCAGAAAACCCCAGAACCTTCAGGGAGCTTGCGGATGGAAGTTTTAGGCCTCCTGACTTTATGAGTGTGGTTTTGGACCAGGAGGCGGCAAAGGAGCCGGGACAGAGGGTGCTGCCGATACGTTTAATTGCTTCCAAGCCCTCCCCTTCATCATCTTGTGCTAGAGGAAAAAACCATGACTTTTCTTTCTGCTCTGGGCAACCCTTGTCCTTGTAAATTAAAACGGAAAACAATAGCGTTGGTCGTCTCTAGTCTAGTCATTATTTGGTTCCTCTTCTGAAGTCCTAACGGCCGGCAGGTCTGCCCGGCAGGAGAGAGAGAGGCCAGTTGGGTTTTGAGACCCGGGTCACTTCAGTTACAGCCCTAAACTCCCTCCCGGCTCAGATGTGAGCAGAATGTGGTGCACAAAGACACCGGTCTTCCGTGCGGGACCTGGGGACTCGGGGCACGCGGCGGGGAGTGGCATCCGGGGCGTATTTCAGCAGCCCCGTGCTCCGCAGGGCTCGCCGCCTCCCCCACCCCCCACAAGCCTCACAGCACCATGAGCTGGGCACCCCGGATCTCTTTCCACCCAAGACCCGTTTAGTTTTCGGAGGCGGCGGGGTTGGAAATGACTCCTCTCTCGCAGATAAGAAGGTGGCGGGTCGGGTTTTCGGCAAGTGGCAGGGCTGGGATCCGAAGCCAGGTCGTCTGGATCAGGGCTCTCACCCCACACCCAGGCTTCTCCGGTCTTCCTCCTCCCGCCCGACAGAGTCTTGGGGCCGTGTGCCGGGGACCCGAGTGCAGGCGTCTCTGCAGGTAGACGGCAGCCCATTTCGCGCACGTCTTTCTCACCCTGAGCTTGCTGTCGTGTGCTTTGCAGTCCGTAAGTCATGAACTGCAAGTGGATTTTTGTTTTTAATTTTTTTTTAATGTTTATTTATTTTGGGGACAGAGAGAGACAGAGCATGAATGGGGGAGGGGCAGAGAGAGAGGGAGACACAGAATCGGAAGCAGGCTCCAGGCTCTGAGCCATCAGCCCGGAGCCCGACGCGGGGCTCCAACTCACGGACCGCGAGATCGTGACCTGGCTGAAGTCGGATGCTCAACCGACTGAGCCACCCAGGCGCCCCAACAAGTGGATTTTTCTTAACGGCGCATGGCCCTGGTATCTAGATGTTTCTGCTTTAAGAGAGTCACCCCCATCTCAGTCTGGGGAGCCAGCAAGTGGGACCCCCGGTGCCAGCCCTGAGGAAGGCTAGGTCGTTTCTTCTCTTCCCTCAGAGCCCGCTGGCCAGTGTCGTTGCCATCTTGTACTCATTTAGGCTGATGGATTGGAAAAACCATCCAAGGGAACAAAACCACTATTCTCCCCAGGCTCTGGGCCTGAAGCCAGACAACCCGCAGCTAAAAGAAACCCTGACGCTCTCTGGAACTTTCCAAAGGGCACCCTTGGTGAACATGCTCCGGAGACAGAAAACTTCTACCCCCTGCCTGTTCCTGGTGGGACAGAGAAGCTTCCTCCTCCCCGGCACCAACCTTCTGTGCTCAAATGTCAAGTAAGAAACTGAGCCCGTTTGGCCCACGGACTTTGGAAAGCCTGGACCAGATACTTCACGATGATTCATTTTCATTAAACTGCTGGAAGAGTCCAACAAACCCAAGTTACTTGTACTAAACCCCTGAGGGTTGGGGCCTGCTGGGGAGAGGCTGGGGTCACATTTCTTTTCCTGGGAATCAGCTCAGGAGTCTGGTCTTTACACTGGCAAACTCTCTAGACAAAGCCTGCGAGCCTGACCATGGATTTCACACGCGCGTGGGGGCATTTCAGCCATCTGGTTGGACATGCACTCACGTCATTTTAGCAACTTTCAGGACAAGTACAGCTGGTCCGGTGCCTTTTTCTCATGCTTTTAATAGTCAAATTGGCCAAAGGGTTATTGACACCATTCAATATTTGGCCCATGAAACAATGAGGAAGGAGAATTAAGAGTCAGGTGGGTTCAGGACCTGATTCTAGTTCTCTGTCAATTTTTGGATGCACCCACCTGCTTTCTTTCCTTTCCCTTCCCTTGAGCTGTTTCTCCTCTCCCCACCCCTACCTCCCCTCCTCCTTCCCTCCCTCTTCCTCCCCTCCCCTTCTCTCCTCCTCCCTGTCTCTCTCTCAGGACATAAGAGAGGAAACTAAGTCAGGACATGATTTTGAGTTGAGACCAGCAAGGGGAGAAGTTTGCCAGGCAGACAAATTGGGCCGGGAAGTGTGTTCTAGGTGGAAAGGAACAGGAAGTCCTAAGGGCCAGAGCAACCAGAGCCTCATATGCTTGAGAAGTGACAGTGGCTCGCTAGGGCCAGAAGCCCAAGGCAGGGTATGCTGAGACAGGGGATACGCTGGGCAGGGGACAGTTATGAAAAGTCTCAGGTTCTGAAACGTTTATGTTTTTATCCTTTAGACCAGGATTTCCTAACCTCCCCACTTTTAGCATTATGGGCTGGGCAATTCTACATTGGGGCAGGGCTGTCCTGTGCATTTGGGATGTTCGGTGACATCTCTGGCCTCTGCCCATGAGATACGGGCAGCGTCTCCTCCACTCCAGATATGAGAGCCCAGACATTGCCAAACAGCCCTGGGGAGGCAGTGGGAGCCACTGTTCCAGGTGATAAGGAGCCCTGGAAAACTTAGGGGCAGGAGACTGACAGATTAGAAGGGCAGATCAGACAGATGGATTTAAGGTGCCGTGGCATGGGGAGATGGGGAGACTTCTATAGCAGCAAGGGAGAGAATGTGGGTCTGGCCTGGGACAGGGCAGCAAGGGTGGGGGGTGGTAGCAGACCAGGAGGCAGGATTAGGACGGGCCAGACACTGAAACCGATTGCATGGTGGGGGGGGGGGGGGTGCTGATGCTAGGCGAGTCCTTTAAAGCCATGACGTCTGGCCTGGGGGCCGCAGGGATAGGGGCCATCTGGGGAGGGGACATATGGGCCTTTGTGGACCACACAGCTCTGCCCATTCGTTCACACTTGCTCACTTGCAGATAGATGCATGTGCCCGCCCACACCCCCTCTGTCCATCTCTCCTTCTGCCACACCTGTGCACCTCCTCTCAGCTCACCTGTCCTCCCGCACTCTGCAGAGAAGGCACCGGCCACCCCTCGGTGAACCCGCCAGCTGACTTCCTCGGACTAACCTAACTCCCCGGTCATTTTGGGGGCACTCCTTAGCTCCTTTGGGGACACTCCTGCTCCTGGAAGGCTGGGACCGGATCATGATCATTAGAGTTATCATTTGTTGAACATTTCCTGAGTTCTAGGCATTGTCTACATTCTGGAATTTAATCCGCATGAGAGCATGTTGCTGAAAAGGAACAAGGCTCAACAGGGGGAAGGTTCGCACCAGGTTTTGTCACCCGCTACCCCGCAGGAGCTCCACGTGGCTTGTCTGCAGCCGTGTCACGGGCCCCCAACCCTCTCCGGCTCACAGAAGATGTGCAGAATGAGTTTGCGGAATCAGTGAGAGGGTTCGGGCCACCCCATCACTGGTGGCAGGGCCAGGGTGGGATCCCAGGTCTGTCTGATCCCAGTTCTGTTCCAGGTTCTTCTATTTGCTTTCACGTTCTTGCAAATAATAGACATCGGTCTTGAAATGGATGAGTAAATGATCAAATGAGTGAATGAAACATGCCTCCACAAATTTAAATGGCGGTGGCCTCCACAAATTTAAACTCCTGCCCAAGGATAAGCTAACCAAGTTTCCAGACTCAGGGTACGGGTTTCCCCACCAGGGTAGCATCTTCCGGTGCCTCTGCTCCCAGTGAGAGTGGCCATCTATCTGCCTCTGATTCTGTGGGCTCCTCTGAGACCCAGGCGTCCAAACTATTCCAAGCCCGCATTTTTTAAGCTGCTCTGGAGCCTTTTCTTCCCCTTAGGCACAGAAAGCCAATTTTATTTTGCCAGGAAAGTAAAGACAGTTTCTGGAAGACTCACGTTTCCTCTAAGGAAAACCTGTAACTCAGGTTTGCTGAGGGGGCCTGTTGTTCAAGGGGTCTCACCTTTGGCTGCCCAGTAGAATCACCTGGAGAATTTAAAAGATGCTGGTGCCCAGCATCTAATTCAGTTGGTTGAGAGGGGGGCCCAGACGTCAATAATTGTCACAAAGCTTCTCTGTGTGATTTTTTTAAGGGTTTATTTATTTATTTTCAGAGAGAGAGAGAGAGAGCAAGAGAAAGAGAGGGAGTTCACGAGTGGGTGAGGGGCAGAGAGAGGAGAGACAGAATTCCAAGTGGAACTGGAACTCACAAACTGTGAGAACACGACCTGAGCCGAAATCAAGGGTCTGGACGCTTAATCGACCGAGCCCCCCAGGGGCCCCTCGCGTGATTCTCATGAGCAGGTTGAGAACCCTGTTTTGTTGATGGGCCTGCAGGTTACATTCTCTGTACCTCGTATTTCTCTTCTGGAGGGAGGGAGTGAGGAGAAAAAGGAGGGAACGGAAGAGGGGTGGGGAGGGGAGGGAGAGAGACAGAGATACAGACAGGCAGAGAGATGGTCGACTACTGCCGGTTTATCCACTGTGGGCGTGTGAACTTTTGCCTTTAGTGTGACCTTCTTTTGCGTGAAGGCACTACTGTGGGGAAGGACGGATGGTGAAGCTGCCTCTGGCCTGTATCGCTGGTGTGCGCGTATCAATCAGCCACTTTCGGAAAGGACCGCTGGCCGAGAGCAAAAGGCCCTGCAGGACGAGACAAAGGGAAGTTAGTTTCCCGCGTGGAAAGTGGCTGGTTGCCCTGGAGGGTGTCAAAGGGTGAGGACTCCCCCAGGTCGGAGGAGGAGCTGCTGAGAGGTGGAGTGAGGGCGCGGGGGAGGCTGACCCTCTGTCCTTCCTGGGTCCTCTTGCTTTAGAAGGTGGATTATTGAATTTAGCCAGTGAGGTGGTGAGCACGTGTCCCTGATCCAACAGTCTGCTCTGAGCTAACCAGGCCTGAGTGCCAGGCCCAGGCTTAGCACTGCAGACCCGGGACCCAGGATGGCTCGTCCACCCTCTCACCCTGGGAGAACCTTGCATGCGGTCAGCCCTAACGCCTCAGGGGCAGACATGGCCTGGGGAATGAGCCAGGAGCCGCAGGAACTGGGAGGGTTGAAAGGCCCGTGCCGGGGGGTGATCACGGAGCCCTCCCAGAAGAGGTGACATTGGAGCTGGGCCTTGAAGGGTGTTGACAGTTTGCAGCCTCTGAGTGTGGAGTGCTGTGGAGGGCAGGCAGGGACGAGTTCTGGGTGCCCTCGAAGCTCCCTCCGCTCCCGATACTTGTCACACTTTATTGGGACTGTGCATTCAATGCTGCCTCGGTTGCTACACTATAAGCCCCCCACACAAGGCACCACGTGCAAGGAGTCCGCACTGTGCTGCTGAGGCCCGGGATGAGGCTGTTTACAGCAGGCACTCACTAAGGAATGAATGATCGGGGTGCAGACGGCTCTGCCTTACCAAGCTGTTCCCTCTTCCTCAGAAACAATTCTGCTTTCTTTGTCTTCCCCGGTCTGCGGTTTCATCGGTTGGTCTTCCTTGACGTTTGGTTAGACCCTAATGACGTTGATTAGCCATGAGCAGCCGGTCATTTTGCGTGCGATTCTGTTTACTGTTTCTTCACCGTAGATTGTGTGAGAGACCCCGCTCTTCTCAAACCTCATCTGTGTTTTATTTGTTTTCCTTACTCTAACCCCGCTATTCTCAAACCTCATTTGTATTTTATTTGTTTTCCTTACTCTAAAATAGGATATGCCGTATTGTAGGGGAGTGCATGTCAGTAAGGGACGGTTCCAGAATGTCACAAACTGAACACAGCCATGTTCCCAAGCACCCAGAAACATAACTGACCGGCGTCCCAGAAACTCCTACTGTGTCCCCTCCCGTTCAGTACCCGCATCCCCACCCTGGCTGCACCCTTCCTGACTTCTAACACCTTAGGTTACTTTGGCCCGTTATAGTTTGTGCGAGCGGAATCAGACAGAAAGTCCTGACTTCCTCAGGTTCGGTGTTCACTTCCTTCTCATAAGATTGTACGTGAGGGGTCCATCCACAGACAGCCGGTGGTTTTGTAATATTCCATTTTATGAACATATCATGATCGATCCATGCTACTATTGATGGATATATGAGTATTCTCCAATTTGAGATTATTGTGATTAATGCTGCTGGGAACATTCTAGAACATGTGTTTTGGTGAACATACGTACACATGTCTACTGAGTAAATACCCAGGAGTGGACTTGCTAGGGCTCGGGATATGCACGCCTTTAGCTTTTAGATGAGAAACGTTTATTGTCATCTCAGTTTCTGGACCAAGGGATTCGTAAGCTCAGCAACATGAAAGTTTTGGACTGGACAATTCTTTGTTGTCGGAGGCCGTCCTGCCCGTGAAAGGACGTGAAGGCTGTCCCGTGCTTTGTAGGATGTCCCTGGCCACTATCCTCCAGATGCCAGTAACACAGCCTCCGGACTTTTCCTGTTATTTCCATCTTCTCTCCAGGACCAGGTGGCACTCAAGAGATTTTTGTCACACTGAAAATTTTTGTTATTGCTTAAAAAAGACAGCCTGGAGTGGGAAGACCTCCCCGATGGTTTCCTGGCCCAGGGCAGGATGGCGTCGAGCAGGCCCAAACGATGCAGGGCAGGGGCCGGGGGTGGGGCGGCCCACGGCCGGCTTCCGTCAACGTGCGCTTGCGGGGGGCCGGCCTGTGGTCAAGGCCTCGGTCACCCTGTGTGACGACACCGTCTTCCCTGGCCCCCTCTCCTCCTCCGGGCAGGCGTGGCGTCCTGCACCTTCACGAGAGCGGCGGGATCCACGACATCGGCCTGCCCCAGTGGCAGCTCTTGCTGTGTCTGATGGTCGTCGTTGTCATCCTGTTTTTTAGCCTCTGGAAAGGAGTGAAGACATCAGGAAAGGTAATACCTTTCTTTCTCTTTCAGTTCGGAGGTTGGCCCGAAAACAACAGTTATTTTCTAGCTATGATTAGCTGGTTGGTGAAAAGAAAAGGCGGACGTAGAAGGACAGAGCCTGGGTTTGCACCCACCCCAGCTCTGCCGCTGGCTAACCGGGAGACCCCAGACAAGTCCCTCCCCTTTCCCAAGCCCAAGGCTCCCCAGCAGTAGGGTGGGAGGTGCATCAGGGCTCCCACATTCAAGCCAAAGCTCCCCGATAGCAGAGACCAGGGAATGGGACACCACAAGGGGCTCAGAAAAGGCCTAAAGCAACCTATTGACGTGTGATTGATAAATCATGAATTCTGGCCCCAAACTTGATGCAAACTTGCATCCTTCTCTGGAACATAGCCATTTCCTTCACTGTAAAAATCGGTGTGTGTAGTCTGGCACAGTGCTGAGTGCCCACAGGGGTCTAGGTTTCCTGGGGAGAGGGGCACAGGGTAAAATGACGTAGGAGGGCCACGGGAGTTGGCGTTTTGTCCTGGGTGACCCTTCCTCCTGTCCCCTGTATTCAGTTCCTCGGGGTGGAGTGTATCCACTTCATGATCCATGTTGATTCTGAGCCCGGGGAGCATCATGAGAACAACAACCCCGTTTGGGCCCCGTGGGGTCCACGTGGAACTTCACTGTACCAAAGAGGCTGTAGTTGAAAAACCCTCTTTCCCACGTTTTGATTGGCAATTGCTGTGTAACAACACACCCCAAGATGCCGTGACGTACAGTAACCATTTTGTTATGTCTCATGACCCCGTGGGTTGACTGAGATCAGTTCGGTGGGTCTGCTGCCCCACGTGATACTGCCTGGCTGCATATCTGGGGGTCCGGCCGAGCTAGAGCGTCCAAGATGGTGCGTGCTCATGGACGGCAGCTGGTACTGGCTGGGAGCCCAGCTGGAGCCGTCAACCAGAGCATCTTGAGCTGTTTCCACGTAGCCTCTCCAAGCGGTCTGGGCTCCTCACAGCATGGCACCGAGTTCCAAGAGCAAGTTCCAAGCAGACAAGCCCCAATGTGCAAGTAGCTCTTCCGGCCTCTGCTTGCATCATGCTTGCCGTTGGCCCGGTAGCCAAGATAAGTGTTGTGGGAAAGCCCAGCGTCGGTAACGGAGGGGACTGACACCGGTGTGGGTTCACTGGGGGTCACGAGGCAGCAATCTACCATAATCAGGCAGGTGGGGATTTGTGAGAAGCTTCGTTAGGCGAGTGATGTGGAAAGTGGCGTGCATCAGGGTATTCCTGAGTCCTTGGTATCCTAGAGTCCTTGGTATCCCTGGTATTCCTAGAGTCCTTGGTAATGCCATTGAGAGCAGAGATAATGACAGGGGTCCAGCAGCCAGTGGGGATGAAATCTGTCAAGAAAGGCTTGACGTGGAGCTTTCTGTCAGCATGTTGGAGACCCAGTGTGTGCCCCAAGGAGGAACCGAAATAAAATGCGGACCAGAGCTGGGAGCAATTCCGAGGTAGGGCAAAACCAGGCTACGACCACTACCATCCCGACACCAGGCACATAGTAGGTCTTCAATAAATACTAATTGAAGGATTCATGAGCAAAGGAGGTTAAGTAGGCAGAAAGAAAGAAGGATGGGTGGATAAATAAGTTGGGGAGGCTCATGAAGTGTTCTTTCGAATTCAGTACAACTTACTAAGCATTTATGAACACCTACTATGTGCCAGGCTTGATGCTAGTGATGCAAGAATAGACAAGACAGATTCCTTCTCCAGGTGCTTATGGTCTTATGTGTGTTACAGACAGACATAGGTCAACCAGTGCCACTAGTTTCTTGAGTCTTCATCCAGAGACATGTGTGTGTCCCCTCTAAATAAACAGTGACGGTCACAAACTGTGCACACTATTCTATGTCCTGGTTTTTTGTTTGTTTGTTTGCTTTTGCTTTTTGTCTTTTTTACTGTACCATGGAGATACCTTCACATCCGGGAGTCAAGATGCATTTTAGTTGAAATACAAACTGGATTTTTCAGCTGTCCTTATATCGATTTAGCAGGTCACCACGGTTTTTTAACAAGAAAATGGCCTAGATCGTAACAGAATGCATTGCACGTAGTAAAGGAAGAGCTGGCTGGCTTGCAGAATTTGGATTTCAGCCCTAGCGAGCCACACGTTGGTGTGGATTTCGTCTCGGTTGTTCAAGGTTTTTTCTTACCATGAGTGGTCAAAAAAGTGAGAGATGCTGCATCAGAATGAGCTCTTGGAACCTGACAGGGGCCGTAAAGACCACGAGAAAGGGACATTTGGCCCAGGTCTCTAAGGACAGGAGCAGGTAGGGATGGGACAGAGGGAAGGGGTTTTCAGTGGAAGAAACTGCCTGAGTAAAGCCACAGAGGCGCGGAAGCCCGGGCCAGCCTTGTCCAGCCTCTCTGCACCTTTCCTGGGTATCAGGAGAAGGGCTCTCCCGGCCTCTGCGGGTGGCAGAATTGCAAGACGCATGATCTTTGCCACTGCTTCTGGCCTGAGCCTGAGGCCACCACAGCCTCTAACATTGCATCCCAAGGTTAAGTGCCCGACAGCCATCGCCGAAGTTGGTACAGCCGGCCCCACCTAGGGTAGCACTTGCTGGGAGCAGAGTGTGAGTTGTCTGCAGGGAGCCGGATGATAAGAAAGAGCACAGCTGAGCCCGCTCAGTTCCTCCGCACCTCCTTTAAGGAGGTAAGCCCTCCCCTTCAGAGTGTAATGAGTTGGGGCGGGGAGGGGGGGGATATTGCCCTAGGGAAACCCTCCACCCCACATTTTGCGTAAATCCCCCCCCAAGCGTTCTGGCCTCTGGTGGCTGAAAGGGAAAAGGCCCCTGGCAGTCCGTGGGGAGGGAGCTTTCCAGAATGGGAAGCTTCACTCAGGACGTTCCTGTGCCCCGTCTTGAATTGCTTTTATAAACTAGCTCATGAGAAAATCAAGAGCGTTGCGTGTATCTGCCCAGACTACATCTGGAACGGGACGGAGCTGTTCTTAGCAGGCTTCCACAGCCACAGAGACGGCCCAAAATGAGTTGCAAATGTTCACACTTCCTGTCTTGGCAAGTGAAGGCTCTGTGTCTGGGCGGAGTTGTGACTCCATGGGACAGCTATGATGGTGGGGGGCAGGGCACGGTCTGAATCAGGGAGAGGGGCTGCCCCAGATCACACACACACTGACCTTGGCCCATTGACCACCTCGGGGTAGAGGGCAGAGGCTTGAGTGGGGAGTTGGCCCCCAGGGAGTCACTCTGGAAGCACGGGCACTGTTGTTGGCAATCCTGGAGTCCTGCCTGCCCCCCCCCCCCCCCCATCTCATGAGTCCTTAGTTGAACTGGCTCTTAAACCATAAGCCCAGTCACTGAGCCCCCTAAATGTCAGACCAGAAGGCACCTTCAGGCCACCTACTCCAACCTGCTTGGACACACGGGGAAGCTGAGGCCTGGAGAGGGACAGGATTTCACCGCAGTCTCTCGTGTGGCTAAGACTTGATCCTGGGTCCCATGTATACACTGGAGTGAGTGATCGACAACATGGCTTTGTGGCCAGACCACCTGGGTTGGAGTCCGGGCGCCATCATTTCCTGCTGGGTGACCCCGGAATTAATGCCGCTCTCTACTGATATATTTGTGCCAACCTCCAGGGCCACTGGGAGGGTCCTTGGTACCACGCTGGCAGATGGAAATCGATCAATAAATGATCTCCATCCTGCCTTTGTCTCCTTCCCCAGCACCCCTTCCAGTGCTCTTTCCCCCCCTCAGAGGACTAAAGGCTCCGTAGACTCTGTGTGCATTGGAGGGAGGCGCGGGCTCAGGCTCCCACCTGCTCTGTTTACATATTGTACTAAGTGTTCAGACATCTTGGGTTCCCCTAGGCCTGGAGATAAATCAAGACAACAGAACTGGCTGGGCGTGGCCACCATGCTCTGCCCACTGGACTGCCAGGCTATGGGCTGTTTGGGTGGACGGGAAGAGACAGAACACCTCTCAAATTCTGGCAGAGTGTGGTGGGGTTGGGGAGAAAACTGGACCGATTAATAAAAAGCCACCCGAGTTTTAGAATTTTTATTTTTAAGAATTTTTAAATTTTTAGTATTTCTTTTTGAGAGAAAGAGAGGGGCGGGGGGAGTGGAGAGGGGTAGGGAGAGAGGGAGACACAGAATCCAAAGCAGGCGGTAAGCTCTGAGCCATCAGCACAGAGCCTGACTCCGGGCTCGAACTCATGAATCACGAGATCATAACCTGAGCTGAAGTTGGATGCTTAACCAACTGAGCCACCCAGGCACCCTGAGTTTTAGAATTTTTAAGTAGAAAGGTCATTTTGTTACTTGGAAGTTTCAAGTCATAATTTTTTTAAGTTTACTTATTTATTTTGAGAGAGAGGGAGAGAGAGAGAAAGCAAGAGCTAGGGAGGGGCAGAGAGAGAATCCCAAGCAGGCTCTGTGCTGCCAGTGAGGAGACCAATGCGGGGCTCAAACCCCCAAACCGTGAGATCACGACCTGAGCCAAAACCAAGAGCTGGACGCTTAACCAACTGAGCTACCCAGGCACCTGCCCCTCTGGTCATTATTCTACCCAAGTCTTCCCACTAATGGTTCAATACAAGCTGTTCCTTGCTTGCTTTAGTGACTCGACTGGACCCAGTATAATGGAGAATATCACTTGCGTAGGAGCAATGAATGTGCTACAATTTTTATACCCTGGTGTTTTCTCATGTAACATCAGTACATACTCCTCACCTCATGAACCTTGTAGGTCTTCATTATTAGTGCAACTGTCCCTAAAGCCCAGTTCGGAGGGTCACACATTCGGAATCAGTAGAGGCTAAATCAGTGCAGTGTTGTGGTGACAAAGCACAGACATTTCTCATCTCTGTGTTAGAGTAGACTTCAGTGGTGACCCCAAGCAGTGCTTCTCAACCTTTAGTGCCCATAAGAATCACAGGGAGGGCTTGTCAAAACCCAGATTTTTGGGTGTCTCCTTGGGAGTCTGACTCCTTGAGGGTGGGGTGGGAGTTTGCATTTATGACAAGTTCCCAGGCAATGCTGATGTCTGTGGTTCATGGGCCTCACCTTGATGTAGGCAATCCTTTGCCCCATGCCTGGTTCTCTGGCAAGATTTGCACACCTTCAATAACAGGGACCGTGCCGTCTCCCTGGGAAGCTCATTCTCTCTTTAGAGAGATCCAGTCATTAGAAAGTTCTTCCTTTTATAGGGCGAAGATCTTCGTTGTGATTACCAACCGTTGGTTTGAGTTTGGCAGCCTGGAGCCAGGCAAATTCTAGCCCCTATGCGTAGAAGCACAAGGTGGGTGAGAAGCTGGATTTGAGGCAGTGGAAAGCAGCGGCCTCCCTTGGGGACTGAGGACACTTTGCCCAAACAATGGGCTGCTTGTCTGCCTTTTCATCTCCTGGTCCCAGATGGACCAAGTCTGGCTTCTTGTGGCCAGAGATGCACTGCCAGTTAAAATTTGGAGAGCAGAGATGACAGAGCTCAGAGTACAGACTGGGCACATGTTAGTATGCGCTCGCAGTTGGCCGAGGATCTTTTCACACAAGATTTTAGGCAGCTGAACTCACTACCACCTTCCATTCTGAGAACTTTCAATAAGATTCAGATGGTTTCGCTTTGAATACATATGCATGGACGAGAGAAGTTCCCCTTTCTTGATGCTTGACTGCAGTCGGGGTTACAGCTCAGTCACGTCCCCATGGTCCTTGTGTCCTGATAGGTTCCAAATTAAATCCATGTTGGAGCCTCAGACATGACTAATGAGTGCTGCCTGCACATCCCCTGGGAGGTGCCTTGGAGTCACACCAAGGATGTTTTTTGGTGCGTGGATTATGGTCTCACCTGGCCTGCAGCTGTGGACGTGAAGTGTAGGGGAACACAGCAGTTAGGACCAACACAAGGATGTGTGAGGGCTCCTCCTGTGCCTGTCACCAAGGAGTTAGACTCATTTGTTCCAGTTTAAGGGAATAAATCCAGGATTAATGCGGAGCCACCCAGATGCAATGGTTTCACTTTCCAAGGCATGTCTCCCTCCTTATTTGTTTTTGGCAATTTGTCCTCCCGTTCCTGCACTTTTGAAAGAGAACGGAGACCTAAATCCTATATCTACAAAGACCACCCCCCCCCCATAGAATCAGGGAACGATGGAGGAACGGCTGGATAACATGAAACAAGATGCTGATTCCTCTTCTGGTTCCCTCAGAAGACATGACCAACCACTGATGCGTTTAGTTATTCCCTGCTCAGTTGCTCGTTCATTCACTTGCTCCTTCTTTCATTTGTTCTTTGACTAACTCGCTCATCCACTGACCCTCAGAATTATCACTGACTCACTCATCCATCTACTCACCCATGTGCTGAATAATTCACTTACCTAACCACACGTCTACCCAACTATATATCCAACCATCCAACCATCCAACCATCCAATCATTCATCTATACAACTGCCCAATCATCCATCCATCCATCCACCCATCCAATCATTCATCCGTACCACTGTCCAGTCATCCATCCATCTATCCAACAAATGTTTTTTTAAGCATTCATGTATGCCATGTGCTGAGGGTACAAACTGGAAAAATATAGGGATTTTGCTTCCAAGGAGCTCCTGGTCTACCAGGAAAGACAGACAGAGAGGATAAATCCTGGTCCTTCAATGTCGGTATGGAAAACAGAATTTTGTTTTGCATATCTCAGTTTTTGGGTTGAGCCCATTATCTTTCTAGGCCAGCAAAGAACTTAACCTGTGGTTATGTTTCAGGGCTTCCATATTCTCCCCAGGAATGTGTGAAGATTCTGGGGACTGCATAGTGCCAGGGCTTGGGGAGGAGGGGCTCTCTGGTTCTTACGTCATGTGTCCTCTTTTGTTTCAGCTGGGTCTTCTTGGGTCCTGCCTAACCCAGCCCTGAGCACATTTCACAGTCTTCTTTCTCTAAGGCTCTCCATGGCTGCACCTGCCTATAGCAGTGATTTTTAAACCTTGACTGCACATTGACATCACGCGGGGGGAGAGGGGGAACTTATAAAACATACTAAAGTACAGGCCACACTCCAAGCCAATTAAATCAGAAACCCCAAGAATGGGATCTGAACTTTGACATTTTTAACAATAACTTCCCCCAGAGTATTCTGATGCGTAGTCAGGGGTGAGCAGGGACAGTGAGGTTTGTCGTCGTCCTAAATCTGTCCCGAGATAAAGAACGGCCAGAGAGCCTTCTTTCTGATCAGCCACATCTCCCTTCTCGGGCAGTGAGTTGGGAGGAGATGTTTGAATGAAGAAAGAGGAGCCGGAGGGAGGCGGGAGGGAGGAAGGGAGGAGGGAAGGAGGGAGGAGGGAGCAAGGGTGGAGAGCATTGGACGTGGGTGTGCTTAGATCTGCCTGGGGCAACTTGAAGGGGTCAGTAGAGGCCGCTCATCAAAGAGGAGGCACCGGGTACCGTGAGAACCTAGTCTTCGTCCCGGCTGCCCCCGCTCCACGGCCGTGCTACCCCGGTGTGCGGACTCTCCCACTTGGTCCTGCGCCGCGGGAGTGGCCTCACCCAGAGAGGGGGCTTGTGGCACGCGTGAAGGAAGGAGTGGGGAGGGCACGGCCGGCCCCCTGGGCGAGAGCCTGACCCCCACCCCACCCCCAGCGCCCGCGTGGCGGCGGAGCCCGGCTCTCACAGCAAGCTTGTCCGCCGCCAGGTGGTGTGGATCACGGCCACGCTGCCCTACCTCGTGCTGTTTGTGCTCCTGGTCCATGGCATCACGCTGCCTGGTGCCTCCAACGGCATCAACGCCTACCTGCACATCGACTTCTACCGCCTGAGAGAGGCCACGGTCAGTGACGAGGGACCACGCACCCGTGGGTCAGGGTTGGGGAGGGGTCTCAGCGTGGGCAGCCGTAGGCACCCTGGTCCTAGGTCTGCCGTAAACTTGTGGCATAGCCTGGGATGGAGGGTAGACCCTTCCCTCTCCCTGCTGCTGCTTCTCCGTCTGACCGACACCCATTTGATTCGCCCCTGCTGGTCTCCCAGCTGTGATGGCCCGGGATTCTGCGGCTCCGTGTGGTGTTCTGTGCAGAACTTTCCAAAGGGAGGCAATGCTCCATCCCGGGTCCTGACACCTGCTCTGGCCTCCTAGCCCACCCCAGCCACCCCAGCCTTAATTCCTGCCTCCAGCCCCCAGCCCTGCCTCTGCTGCCATCCCGTGATGTCAGCAGAAGTAGCAGCTGCAGCCACAGGGCGCTCTGGACCCCGCTGACTCTCCCCCCACCCTGCCACAGCCTCCTCCAGCTCACTGTCCTACCCAGAGACACAGACTAAGTGAAGATGGGGTGAACGCGGAGTGGTGTCCGCAGCAGTGGAACGAGGCTGGGATCAGAGTGTTGGAGGTATCCGGTGCCTTGAGCACATTCCAGCCGCGGCTGAGATCATTCCCCCCTCCTCCCTGAGGCCGGCCTCAGGGACAGCAGCTCAGCATTGCCCCTCCCTCTTCCCAAAGGCTTCTTCACACTCTGTCTGAACCCACAGCGATCCTGGCAGGTGGGAGCCACATAGGCTTAGGCGGGACGCAGCTTAGTACTCACCTCCCATAGCGATAACGCTCCAACACACCACAGTGTTACAGTCCAATAACCAAGAGGGAAACCTATTTCCTTAGTAAGTGTCAGAAAGATGACAGAGCTTAAGACCCGAACCAGTCTTGTAAATTGTGAAGCGAGCCGGAGTTCGGTTTGTTCTGCACCCGTTTAAATATCTTGTCTTCGTGATGCGTAGACGCTGAGCCCATATGCTGTCTCAGGGAGCAGACCCGATCTCCTCCGTCAGATTGCGTCTCTTGTTACAACGTCGGCTTGCAGAGTAGGGGAAGCCTAGGAGACGTGAGGGAGGTCCAACCCGCGTGCAGATCTCTGCCCGAGTGAGCTGGGTGTAATTTCCCGCCCCCCCCCCCGACCCCGTGCGGGTGAGGAAACTGGTATATAAAGAGGTGAAAATGACCAGGGCTAGAAGTTGGAGGGGGGCTCAGATCTCCGGGGTTCCAGCCATGTGCTTCCATCACCCAAAAGATGGGAAAAGTAACTCCACTGGCCCCCCGAGGAAGTCACCGCGGCCTGCGGGCTGGTTTTGAGACAGTAGGAGTCCCTGTCTCTTTTCTGAAGATGCCGTCTCTGTAACTCCTGAGATGTTCATACCCTTTGCCCTCACTCCATCCACATTCTAGCCTAGAA
Organism: Lynx canadensis; assembly: GCF_007474595.2. Classification (NCBI taxonomy): domain Eukaryota; kingdom Metazoa; phylum Chordata; class Mammalia; order Carnivora; family Felidae; genus Lynx; species Lynx canadensis. The sequence goes on along the minus strand of NC_044317.1, from coordinate 28,798,233 downwards.
CTGTGAGTTTATAAACTTTCTTTGGAAGTCAGGACATCAAACTGAACCAGTGAGTTCCTCCAGGGTGAGCTCATTCGTGGCCACCGAAGGCCGGAGTTGCTAGAGGGACCGCAGGCCCCTCTCCAAGGTTGCTTTGTGCAAGTTTCGGGGCAGTGGCGTGGCTGCCCATCGCTGGTTCCGACCTCGTTTCCTCAGGTCTCAAGAGCATCCCTGGGGCCCACCAGCCATCCCGGAGCAGTGAGGTGGTGCTGTTCTGTGGGCAGCAGAGGGTGATGGCTTTTGTCTGCCTGTTTCAGGTGTGGATCGATGCGGCGACTCAGATATTTTTTTCCTTGGGGGCTGGATTTGGAGTCCTGATTGCATTTGCCAGTTACAACAAATTTGACAACAACTGTTACAGGTAAGATCCTTGGTGGGGCTCTGGAAAACTCTAGACCTGGGGACCGACTCCCGCAGGGGTGGGAAAGAGGGTTCCGGTCTGGGGCGAGTCCACTCTTCTTCCTCTGTCAAATGAGGCAGAGTGGACCTTCCACGAATTGCAGAGTGGGTGACCTCTGACATGGCCTAAGGGGGTCCTAACGAATGCATTTTAATTCAGGACACCTCTTCAACAGGCAAGGTGGGTGCTGGGAAAAGTGAGGCCACAAGACCTGGGAGGTCATGGGGACGGGTAGTTGGGGCAGAGGAGCACCGTGTGCCTTTCAAGAGCAGACAACACCGTCCGGAGGCCCAGACAGGCAAGGACTGGTCACATGGGAGGTGCGGGTCTGGCAGGGTCAGAGGTAAGACTGCAGGGTGGACAGAGAAGTCTGTGTAGGACCCCAGAGTCAAAAGGCCACGTTCCACGTTCTAGCTCGGTTCTACGTCAGCAGTTAACATTGCCTCCCCTGGGCCCAGTGCCGTGACAGTCTCGGACTTGGGCACAAATTGGGCTGGGTCCCATCACCCGGCGAAGGCTTAAGACAGAATCACACTGGGGCACCTGGGTGGCTCAGTCGGTTAAACATCACCGACAGTGTGGAGCCTGCTTGGGATTCTCTCTCTCCCTCTCTCTCTGCCCCTCCCCTGCACACTCACTCTCCCCCTCAAATGAATAAACATTAAAAAAATAAAAGAGACGCCTGTGTGGCTCAGTCAGTTAAGTGTCCGACTCTCAATCTCGGCTGCTGCTTGCGGTTCCCTCTCTCCCCCTCTCTCTCTGCTCCTCCCCTGCTCGAGCTCTTTCTCTCTCAAAAATAAATAAGTAAACATTTTTCTAAAAGACAGAAGCACACCATCCTCTGGTGCGTGACAAAGTGGGATGGATGCATGCCAGTGGGCAGGCTGTAGGCGGGCCAGGGAAGTGGGGTGGTCGGCAGGAGCATGGAGGGGAGTGTGAGGTGAGCCTTGCAAGATGGCTGGGGATTGTGACGGAGGGACACAGAGTGGAGGGCACGCGTGGTAGGGAGACGCCTGAGCGAAGCCAGGGAGGTGCTGTGTTCGTGGGCCAGCAAGTCGACTGGTATGTTTTGTCCTAAGACTGCATCATGGAAAGGAAGGCAGGCAGGAAGGTTGGGTCACTTTTTCTTGAAGCCTATTTATTTATTTTGGTAGAGAGAGAGAGAGAGAGAGAGCACATGCAGGGGGAGGGGCGGGGGGGGCGGACAGAGAGAATCCTAAGCTGGCTCCATAGCGTCAGTGCAGAGCCCGACGCGGGGCTCGAACCCACAAACCACGAGATCATGACTTGAGCCGAAGTCAAGAGTCGGACGCTTGACCGACTGAGCCACCTAGGGTGCCCCAAGGTTGGGGCATCTCAATGAAGCTCTTGAAGGCCTTGAAGTCGAGCAGCACGGGGGAGCTACAGGCAGTTGGTGGAAGTGGAAGGCGGGGCATGTGATTCCCCAACAAGAGCTTGCTACCAGCCCCTGGTCCCAACGTGTTTCATCCAAAAGCTGTCAGTCCGTCTCCTGAACCTGCACGTCCTGACCCGCTGGGGCGCTGGGGTCCCTGTGGCGGCAGGGAAACTCGGGGGGGGGGGGGGGGGGTTGGCATTTGAAGCAGCCATTGCGTAGCCAGTGCGGGGCTCAGGGAGCAGGTGGGGCATCGGGTGACGTGAATGAACGGCGCTTCTCTCCCCCAGGGACGCCCTGCTCACCAGCACCATCAACTGTGTCACCAGCTTCATCTCTGGGTTCGCCATCTTCTCCATCCTTGGTTACATGGCCCATGAACACAAGGTCAACATTGAGGACGTTGCCACCGAAGGTGGGTGGGCGGACGCAGCCCACGAAGGGCGGGGGCTGTGGGAACGAGAGGGCTGGGCGTGGAGGCTTCCAAATCTTCCAGCTGCCATTGAGGCTGTCAGTTGGGAGTTCCCGGAAGCCCTGGCCCCTGCTTATGTAACGGAACCTTCCCTGAGTCAGGCTAGGCAGGATCGATTTTGAAGCTGAGCGCTTGACAGCCCTTCATTAGTTCTCACACCGCCGTGGGTGGTAAAGTGTTAATCGGCCCACTTTACAGGTGAGAAAACTGAGACTCAGGCTGTGTGAGCTGCCCAAGGTCACCCAGCTAGTGAGCAGTGGTGCTAGTGTTCAAGCCCTGAGCTGTCCGACTCTGGAGACTGGCCTTCCCTACTGTTTCTTATAGTCTTATGGCCACAAAGAGGTTGAGGCCCGGGAGGGAACTCTAATGGACCCCGAGGACCACAAACTTTTCAGGGTAGGAGGCTCCCCGAGGGTGTGCGGGGATGGGCCTCGTGGCCTGGAGCCTGGAGCTGCCCGGGCGAGGCGCTGCTCTCTGGCCTGGCTGTTTGAGGTCAACCTCCCCGGGACCGTGACAAACTACGAGCTGGATCCAGCTTCTCCTGTCACCCGCAGACCCTTGGTTGCTCTGCCTCAGGTGACTGGCCGAGTTCCGCGGGGCTGGCTGGGCTGACGGCCTCAGCTACCCTTGTCCCATCGGCATCTCCGACCAGCGGGCCCAGCCGCTGACGAGGTCCTCGGTGTTTCTTACAGGAGCCGGCCTGGTTTTCATCCTGTACCCAGAAGCCATTTCCACCCTGTCGGGATCCACATTCTGGGCTGTCGTGTTCTTCATCATGCTTCTGGCTCTGGGAATTGACAGCTCGGTGAGTGACCCTGCTCGGGGTACCCCACCACACACACGCCGGGCCTGACCCTCCCCATCCCCCAACTACTCAGCCTGACGTCCCCGCTTGGTTACCGGTTGTTTCCAGAAAGCCCCAATTAAATGCAGACAAGCCCTCACTCAAAAAAAGGGCAAGACTTAGGCCAAAGTTAAGACCCAGTAGAAACATGGTGGCATCACAGAATTCACACCAGAAGAGACCTCCTCGGAGCCAGCCGGGCGCCCTCCTCTCACACCTAGGGGAGCTGAATTCGGAGGGGGCCCGGATGGAACTTTTCTTCTCTAACCAAGCACCCTTCCCATTATATTTCATCACCAATGGCCGACAGAACACTTTGAGTCTCATTAGTTTCTTTTTTGTTAACCCACATGCAAGATTAGATTTACGGACCTCTTTATGTCTGTGTCCACCTTCCATACGTCACGCCTGGAAATTTGCAAGAAGTCTCTGCATAGGGAAGTGTGTTGAGAAGGATTCTGAGGCTGCTTCCAGGCTCGTAGGAAGGAAAACTGATTTTGATTAACACCGTCTGCCGAGGGGACAGGGGACACGTATAGGTAGAGAGTGACAGCGTGTGCACCTCTTATCTGCCATCCCAGGCTTGGGGGATCACTGGAGTGAGCACATGATTATTACTCATATGAGACCTTTTCCGACTCTGAGAGTCTGGCGTGAAAAATCCTTGTCAGAAACCGCTGCCTCAAGTTCCAGGCACTGGAAACGCTCTTTTGGTGGTTGTTTCCAGAAAGCCCTCTGCTTATATGCAGGTAGATTCCATGCATGAGCAGTTTGGCATTTTACCCCCTGCCCTCTTCCTGGGCTAGTCAGTACCGGCTCAGGCCAACTGCGTGGGACCGGAGACAGGTACCTGTGATCAGAGGGACACAGGAGTTAACTTTGCAGCCTCCCCCACATAGTTTGGGAGTTCTGAGTTTGGTTGAGGACAGGGCAGAGTGGGGGGAGGATGAGGAGGAAGGCAAGGCCGCCACCAGGGTGCCCGTGTCCCCTGGGCTTCGGGAGGTCCCAGGGAGTTGGGGCCTGGGACCCAGGTACGGGCAGTCTCTCATCCGTGCTCCTCGCCCTGCCTGGCTCCGTGCAGATGGGAGGCATGGAGGCCGTCATCACAGGCCTGGCGGACGACTTCCAGGTCCTGAAGAGACACCGGAAACTCTTCACATTTGGTGTCACCTTTGGAACCTTCCTTCTGGCCCTGTTCTGCATAACCAAGGTGAGGAGGGGCTGGGCCCTGGGTCACTTGGAGCTCTGGAGGCTGCATTTCAATCCAGTCGGGCATCCCCAGCCTTGGAGCTGGGGTGGGGAGGGCCAGGGTGAGCTCAGCGGGGAAGGGAGGCGGGACCTCAGCCCTGCAGCCCGATCCCCTGGGGCTAACCCCCCAGTGTCCTCAGTCTCCCGCCTCTGAGCCTGAAGAATTCCAGGCGACTCTTTCAACTGCTTGTTTGTGTGAGGGGCAGCCAAAGTCCCTGTGAAAGCCCTGTTACATTTGCTGGCTGAAATACCCACCCCCAGGCCAGGGACTACAGAAGACCCGCAGTAGAAAGCAAATAGGCTACATGGAGACAGTAGAACCACAAACAACCCTGTCACCTGCCTTCTCAAACAGGGTTCTGAGCCAGCGGGACAGGGGGCAGGTGAGTTGGGGTGGATGCGACGGTCAGTGGGCCATTTCTGGCCGGGATGGCCTCAGGCTTTGTCTCTCCGTGCCCAGGGCGGGATATACGTGCTGACCCTGCTGGACACCTTTGCGGCGGGGACCTCCATTCTGTTTGCCGTGCTCATGGAAGCCATCGGAGTCTCCTGGTTTTATGGTACGAGCAGGGCCCTGGAAAAGCCTCACCCCCACCCGCAGAGGCAAAGGGGCTCTCCTTTTCCAGCACGGCCACGGCCTGATTCCAGAGTCGAGCAAGTAGCTTGTCAGGGAACAGGTCTTCCAGCCCCCAGCTCATCTTTGCATGAATTCCTTTTAACGGAAAGGAAAGCCCCCCAGGGGCACCCAGTGCCAGCTTTTAGCAAAAGGGACTCAGGGAGCTGCTGATCCCCAAGCCGTGCAATTCATTCTAGAGTGAGATCGCCGCATTTAGCGAACAGAATACAAGACGCCCAGTTAAACTTGAATTTCAGATAAGCAATGAGTAATCGGTAATTGATTTGCTGTTAAGTATGTCCCAAATATTGCATGGGATGGAGTTAAACCAAAATCTCTCCCGTTACCTTTCTGAAATTCAGATATAACCGAGTGTCTTACTGTTTCTCTGATGACCTTATTCTGGAGCTGAATGGGGAGAAAGCGTTACAAACTGTCCAATGTGTTCTGTTTTCTTTTTTCCCCACGTGTCGCATCAAAGAGTTAATTCACGTGAGTCTGGACTCTTTCATCACTGTTTGTTTGTTTTTTTTTTTTTAATGTTTACTTTTGAGAGAGACAGAGAGAGAGAGAGAGAGAGAGAGAGAGACAGACAGACAGAGTGTGGACAGGGGAGGGGAAGAGAGAGAGGAAGACACAGAATCCGAAGCAGGTTCCAGGCTCCCAGCTGTCAGCACGGAGCCCGACGCAGGGCTCGAACCGTGAGATCATGACCTGAGCCAAAGTCGGAAGCTTAACCGACTGAGCCACCCAGGCGCCCCCATCATCACTGTTCTAAAAGACAGGGAACAGGGCAAAGTGGCAGGCTTGGGAGCCAGGCCGCCCTGGCTGTGTTACCTGGAGCAAGTCCCCTCTGCTCCCGGAGCACTGTGTTCCCCCTGAAAAACAAATCAGAATGGCACATAAAAGGTGACACTGTTTTTCTTAACTTTTTAACTGCAATACAGTCGACACACAGTGTTACATTAGTTTCAGGTGCAAGGCATCGTGATTGGACACCCCTGTCCATTACTCAGTGCTCCCCAGGAGAAGTACAGTCACCAGCTGTCACCAAACAATGGCACTACAGTACTGTTCATTATCTTCCCTGCGTTCATGACTGACTTATTTTCTAACTGGAAGTTTGAACCTCTTAATCCCTTCTGTCTGTGTCTTGTATCCCTTTCCCGCCTGGCTCCCCTCCAGCAACCACCAGTGTATTCGAGAGTGTGTGTGTTTTTTTCTTTGTTTCTTTTTTACTTTGTTCCTTTGGTTTGTGTTTTAGATTCCACACAGAAGCGAAGTCATATGGCCTTTGTGTCTCTGTGGCGGACATGGCGACCTCTAGGCCCGTCCGTGTTGTCACAAATGGCACTTGCCGGGTTTCTCTTCTTCCCTGTTCTTCGCCAGCCACTGCCGGCGCCCGGGGCTCCTAAGTGCCAGCGTGTCCGAGCCTTGCCCCGCTGCCCCCTGGGCAGCCTGACTCTCAGGGGAGGGCAGCAGGGGGCGGCCCAGCGCTCCTCAGGGACCGGTGTAACAGCCTGCCCTGTGTGTGCACAGGTGTGGACAGGTTCAGCAACGACATCCAGCAGATGATGGGGTTCAAGCCAGGCCTGTACTGGAGACTGTGCTGGAAGTTCGTGAGCCCCGCCTTCCTCCTGGTGCGTACCGCGTGGCCCGGCCTTCCTGGGGAGAGGGGGCTGTGTCTGGGCTGGGGGGGGCGGGGCGCGGGGATCTTTGCTTTGCGGGTGGAGGTTCTGGGGAGCAGAGCCCGGGTTATGCAGACGGGACACTCAGGACACTCAGCCCCGCCGTGGCACCACCACTCGGCCCAGCTCCAGGGTCACCTTGCCACTCCTTTTCTCTGTTTCTGGCTCCCTTTGTCCCCTTTGGTCATCATTTGCTTGCTGAATGAATTCTTCCTCCTTCTCTACCTCCTTTCTCTTTTTCTCTTTCTTTCTTGTCTCCGTCCCCTGGCCCCTCACTTCCCACGGATCTTCCACTGCCTCTCTCCCACCCGCTTCCTCTGTCCTCTCCCCGTGGCTCCCCGTCCTGCTCTGTCTTCACGTCCCTCCTCCTGTCCCTTCCCACTGCCCGCTGTCCCACAGTTTGTGGTGGTGATGAGTGTCGTCAACTTCAAGCCACTCACCTACGATGACTACATCTTCCCGCTCTGGGCCAACTGGGTTGGATGGGGCATCGCGCTGTCCTCCATGGTCCTGGTGCCTGCCTACAGCATCTACAAGTTCTTCAGCACGCGGGGCTCCCTTCGGGAGGTAAGCTTGGGGCCGCCAGGCGGTGTGGGGGACAGGACGGGAGGGATGTCCCCGGTCATCCCCGATGCGACGGGAGAGGACAGACACGAGGACACGGACCCCAGAGCCGCCACCACGGCCAGGTCGTTTCCCGCCCCCCGCCCCCAGTTTCCACACTGGTACCCTGGGGTTAGCGCTATGGATCTTGAGAAGACACAGGAAGCGCTCAGCACAGTGCCGGGCACAGAGGACACGTTCAAGGCTTGCTGCCCACTGTTATGTCTGTGTCGGGTGCACACGTGCTCTGACTGCAGTCAGTCCCTACCGGTGTTTATGTGAGGAGGTGACACTCAGGTCTGTCGTGTCCCAGATGCCCCCACTCTCCCAGTCTGAGCTCACTGTGATCTGGTCATCGAAGCTTTTACCTGCCTCCTTCCTGAACCCGACACCTTCCTCTCTTACTTGTACGCGTTGTGTGTGCATGTGCGCGGAGAAAGGTTGAGGGAAGAGTGCCCTCACTCTGAAATTATGTCTGTCCTATTTCGTTGATAGGCCTTTTCTTTCATAAATAATGGTGACGGTCTTTTCCTAATGTCCTTACTTCAGAAGATGAAGTTTCATTCCTTCATCCCTTCATGCCCTGACTTTCCAGCTATTTGGTGTGAGTCTACAAGGCCCCAGCAGTCCGCTGGGCACCAGATGAAACTCCCCAGAGCTCACATTCTAATGAGGGGGACAGACAGACAAATGAGGGCATCAGGAAGCGGGCCACACAGGGCTGGGGGAAGAGGGTCCCAGGCCGGGCTTGTCTGTCCCCTCCCCCGGCTCCTTGTGACATGTTTCCTGTCCTTGAAATCCCACATCCAGGAGCCTCCGGGTCACCGGGAGGGTCTGTGCTCGGTCAGCACATCCTGGGCCTGAGAACCACGATCTGCTTTGCGCTTTTTATTTGTCACACTGTGGGAGCAGGGAGGGCGTCCCACCTTGCAGGATCAGTCATTGATCCAGATGCCTTCCCGAGTCCCCGCCCTGTGTCTGCACCCCAGGGAGGGCCTGCCCTGATCCCCAGCAACGCCACTCCATCTTCTGGGCCCTCGTTGTGCTCCGAGCCTGTCCTCTGCAACACTTCAGTTGTGGTTTCAAAATTGCCCCTGTGCGTGTGTGTTCCCCAAAGCACAGACCGTGTGCGTCTCCTTGAGCTCTGCAGCCGCAGGGCCTCACCTCATGTCTGACCACAGTAGTCGACCCCATAAACACGGACTAGACCAATGAGTCCGCGTGAACCGACCCAGGCCACAAACAAGGACAGTGTGTCTTGTGTGGACCTCACACGCTGTCCTTGTGGGACTTCAGGGCCAGATAGCAGGTGGCCTGTGTCTGGGCTCCCGGGAGGTGCCCCTGGGCCCGGCTGAGGCCTCCTCCCCCTCCCCGTCTTCTCACAGAGGCTGGCCTATGGCATCACCCCGGAGAACGAGCATCACCTGGTGGCCCAGAGGGATGTCAGGCAGTTCCAAGTAGGTGCAGGCCGGACCGCTCTGGGCGGGAGGCCGGACTGTTCCGGGCAGGGGGCCCTAGCTGCCCCCCCACTGTATGCTGGCTGCACATACCACATGCTACAAAACCCTGAGCAGCTGTGGGGCTATCGTCCCAGGGGTGTGGTGTCAGGAATGGCGGAGAGGGGCCTGTCCCCTGCTTCTACTAGCTTCCAGCTGCCCCTCTGCTCCTTGGTCCTGGGAAACCACACGTCCAGTCTTTCCGAAGCTTTATTTCCTCTCTGTAAGTTGTCACCCTAGGCTGGGGATCTCTTATCTCGCAGGATGAGCCACAGGATGACCTAAGTCCTTTAACTTTAAAACCCTGGGGGTTGGGGGCTGGGGGAGGGTCCTGGTGAGCCCCCTGCTTCAGACTTGCTGTGCCACTTTGCGAGGCTTCCTCGCCCTTTCTGGGCCCAAGTGACGGTTAGGGAGTCAGCCTGCACGTTCTCCGGGGTCTTTGGAGGGAGGGGCCGTGTTCTCTGCCTCCCCGTGCTTCCGCTGTCCTTCTGGGCCCCGGGTCCTCTCGTCCCCACCCGCCTCTGGCCTTGGCATCACGACCCTGCCATCTTCCTCTGCAGCTGCAGCACTGGCTGGCCATCTGAGCCCCAAGGAGGGACCCTGCCGTGCCGACGTCCAGGTCCAAGGCTTTGCTGCCACCCCGGACACAGTCTTGGGACTCCTCTCCCGAAAGATGTTCTCTCCATCCCTACCCCTCTTTCCCCAGTTACAAATGATTTAGTGACCTCGTTTTTATTCACCTTCTGTTCATCTGGCCCGGAGGCTTTGAGCTTGGATTGGAAAGTCTGGAGGGGGAGGAGGAGGGGAGGGAACAGGAAAAGTGACTTCCATCGAGCCCCTTTTGCTTTGGGAAAGCCTCACCCACCCTGGGATCTGGCCCAAGCTGAGCTCCATCCACGGCTCGGGCAGAATTCACCACTACCTTTGCTGTGCTTTGGGGCCACAGGAGAAATCCCGCCCGCCAAATCAGAGAGAGGATGTTGCTTTTGGCCAGATACCATAAAACCGAACACAAACAGAAAGGCCGGCTGCGTCTGGGGCAGGGGATCCTCTCTCTCTCTTGCCACCCAGTCAGCATTCTGGTGTCTGAACCTTGATCAGGGAGCGTGGCTTGGTTTGTTCCGGTCATCAGTCTGGATAGATGCTTTGGAGGCTTGTGAGAAGAATCCTTCATGGTTAGTTTTCACTCTGGCTAAGCTGAATCTGATTTGTGCGTGTTCTGGAACATTCTTCCAGCTTCTGGTGGTCAGAGGGTCCAGAGCCATGGATGTCACGAGGCAAAATGTAGATGAGCCGCAGTGAGGAGGTTTTGCAGAAGTACCAGAGGAGCTCATAGAGGCCACGTGCAGGGCTTGGTCTGTCGGGCACATGGGGCCCAGAAACCCATCTGTGGCTTCTGAGATCTTTCTGGGGGACTTGGGACAGGAACCCAGCGAGGCCAGAAGTGTGTCTGTACTACGGAATTCTCTGCCGTCCTCACAGGGACAGGTGGATGCCCAAGGGCATCCTGATAGGCTGTTTGTTTATCTGTTGTCCGCAGACACCTGCAAAGGTCTTCCCTGGGAATCCCACCCAGCACAGACCAGGGCTCTCAAGTGGTGGGGAGTTGGCCCTGAAAACTCCCTTTGTCTCTCCTGATGGTCTTAACTTGGCATCTGAGGGCATGGTGGAGCCAAGCAGATAGCAACCTGGTCATTCAAGTCGAGGGGACAATATTCTGAGCTGATGGAGCAGGATGATGGTTTTAGAGAATTTGCAGGTTGACTTCTGATACACATTTGCAAGTGGCGCCCTCTGGTGGTGATGGTGGTGGTGCGTTTCAGCTCAGAGAACAGATTTGTAGTTTGGGAAGTTGGTGGCATCTATTTGGGGTTTCTGTTTATGGTTTGAGTCTCTTATGCCTTCCTTGGAAATCTAGATTCAGAGGTTCTTGTTGTGACTGAGGAAGCCCCTACTGAGGAATCTTGGGCCATAAATAAATAAATAAATAGGCTGCTCATACTGGGAGTGTAGGAAGACTCACATCCAGAAGGTACTTTGCATAAGACTGGGGTGTCCCTGAGCCCGATCAATCAATCATGCAGTTTGTGGAAGAGGGTTATGTTGGGGGCGGGGGGAGTGGTGGGGCAGGGAGGTGGTCTTCTCTCTGAAGGTCCTGAGGTTTCCCTACTAAGTCAGTGTCCTTGGGTCATTTTTTGGAGAAAAGTGGGAGAATCAGAAGACTTCTGATATTTTTATGTAAAAAGGCCAGTTCAAAGGCTAAGCCCAAGTGGCAGGTGTCTTGGACTGCTGTGGAAGGCGGGGCCTCAGGGCATCCAACGGAGCTGAACAATAAGGTGGGGGCGAGGGAGATGAGGGAAGGGCGACCCATCACAGGTGGGATCTGGTCCTGTAAGCGACTTCAAATCCTCCCGTGAAGAGTAACTCCTCCCTAGGTGTTCTAGTCGTTTTACACAAAGTCCCTTCATCCCCGTCACCTCCCATCTTCCCAGCAAGGATTGCAGGGCTGTCCCATTTCCCAGGTGGGAACACCAAGGCTCAGTATTTCGGCCGCTCTTGTTCAAGTTTTCTCAGCTCCTAAGGGATCCAGTCAGACCCTCAAGTCGGATCCCGTGCCTCTTAGCCCAGAGCACTTTGAAATCCCCAGCACACTATGGTTTACCCCACCCAGGGCTGTCGTTAAAAAATAAACAAAACCCAGTCAAGTGGCCAGGGAGTGTTTCTTAGCAAAAGAGCAATGTATTGGAAGAAGGGAAGAGGGGAGAGGGCGTCATTTGTTCACAGCTGTCCCCTTTTTGATGGACTCAGTCACTCTGGGGAACAGAGGGGCACGAACCTGCAGTTTTCTCTTTCCATCTGCATGTGGCCCTTCTGCCTCCAGGCATCTGTCCTGAGGGTGAATCAGAGATGCGGTGCTAGCTGACCCAACACCAAACCAACGCCATGGTGCTGCCTTGTTTCGGGAGTCGGCTCCTGAGCTTGGGGTGAGGGGGGTCTGGCCCCGAGCCCAGGCCCCCCGGGGGGGGGATGGGGGCCCCAGGAAGCCCTTGGAAGTTTTCATGGAGGTGCTGGCAGGCCTTCTGGACTCACCTTCCACCCACACTTAACGGAGGAGGAGTATGTGCTTTATCCTGAGTAACGTTTGACTTCTTTTTTGTGGCCTTTTTTTGATAGCAGAGGTTACCCGAGATAAGGGTGTTCCTGTGTACTGTATATGACACTTTTGCTATTTTACCGGGTTTTTAAAGAATTATTATTTTCCATGAAATGTAAACTCTCCGTTTAAGACCATCGCCTTCACATCTACTGGATGTCTAGTCATTTCGCGACCACCCGTCAGTGGATCGTCATTCTAGATGCAGATGAGACAAAGGAGAAGGGAGCCACCAACTCTTGCCAATTTCCTGCTGAGTAAAGGTCCCCAAAGCTGCCTTAATTCTCAGAGGGCGCCCCTGCCCGGTGGGGGGGAGACTGTCTCTGGCCGTATGATCCATATGGCGGCCCTGGTGATGTGAGACCGAAGCACTCTTACCAAAGACGTCATTTCCTAGCAAAGAAGCCCACGGAGCTCGTTTCGTATGTTTACTTCCTTTGAAAGCCATGGGATGGAGAACAGAGAGGAAGCGCGTAGAAACAGCACAGCTTTCAGAGTCTGCAGGGATCTGGGTCTACCGCTGCCCAGCGGGGTTCCTAGGGAGGGGTCTCTTCATCTCTCTGGGCTTCGGCTTCTTTGTCTGTAAAAGCAAGGGTCAGATCAGACCATCAAAGGTCCCATCCAGTTAAAAAAATGTTCCGGTCTCCACGACAACGTACTTGTGCTAAATTTACAATGAGGGAAGCACCTCGCTGGCTGTGAGTCTTTCCAGAATGATCTGGTGGCCAATAACCTACTGAGTAGAGAAATGTCAGGTTTCTGGCCTCCAGAACTTTGATTTTTCTGGACATTCAGTAGTTCCTCCTTCTCCAGTATTTCTTCCACTGGTGCCAGAAACACTTGGTATTTAAAAATAAATAAATAAATCCAACCCATTTGTGCTCAAGATCTTGAGGGTAACATGTGAGGCCCCGGTGAGTCCCAGGATCCACAGCTGTGTGGGTATCAGCATATTTATTGCCGCCACGTCAGAAAGCACCGAAACACTGGTGAACGTGAAGTTGCTTTTGGGGTACCCGCCCTCAGCCCTCTGTTTCTCCACTTCTGTGTAAATAAGGATTGTCCCAGTGGTGCCCTCTCTGTGTCACGGACTGTTCCCATGTCATGCAGGTGTCTGTGTCTGGTGTGGATTTATTTTAAAAGCTGTTCTCTTCATGGAAAAATCAGTGTACAGAATAATAAAGGAGATTTCCTGTGCCGTGTGTCTAGTGGTGGGTTCTCTCGGTCACGAAGGTAAAATGCTATGAATTATGTAAGGCAGATGGGAGTGTCTGTGATCAGCCTCCAGCTAGTAAGGAAGAGCTTCTGGTCAGAGTGGTCCACTTTTCACCCAAATAACTCTTTTTATAACCCATGGAACAGGAGACTGGAGGGGGTTAAATATGAAATCCCAGCTCTGAGATTGACACGTATGTTTATTTTTTTTGATTGATTGAAATTCAAGCCACTAACGTAGTTACATTGTTTTTATTATTTTTTTTTAATGTTTATTTATTTTGGAGAGAGAGAGAGCACATGAGAGTTGGGGGGGGCAGAGAGAGTGGGGGACAGGAGATCCAAAGCGGGCTCTGTGCTGACAGGCTGACAGCAGGAAGCCCAATGAGGGGCTCGAACTCATGAACCATGAGATCATGGCCTGAGCCAAAGTTGAACACTTAACCAAATGAGCCACCCAGGAGCCTCCATTGGTTTTATTTCTTAAGACATATTTTTAATGAATAACTCTGTGTCCAAGTGACACAGAGTTATCTAGTTTTGCATTCCATTTCTAGGGCTGAATTCGATTGAATTCAATGCACAATCTATTACTACACTTTCCTGGGGAGAAGGATACATTAACGCGTAGGTCCTCATTGCTAAGTACTGTCATTATCGGGGAAGGTGTGAGCTCATATTATGATTTTCAATGCAAGTCAACAAGCAGACACAGTGACATCAATATAAATGAGGTATTGACAAAAAAAAAAAAATCCAGTCTATGTCTTTAAATATGTAAAAGGCAGTCAGGGATGGGTGGTAAACAACTTACAAGAAGATTAGACCAGGGGCGCCTGGGTGGCGCAGTCGGTTAAGCGTCCGACTTCAGCCAGGTCACGATCTCGCGGCCCGTGAGTTCGAGCCCCGCGTCAGGCTCTTGGCTGATGGCTCAGAGCCTGGAGCCTGTTTCCGATTCTGTGTCTCCCTCTCTCTCTGCCCCTCCCCAATTCATGCTCTGTCTCTCTCTGTCCCAAAAAATAAATAAACGTTGAAAAAAAAAAATTAAAAAAAAAAAAAAGAAGATTAGACCAGAACGGAGAATGGGCTGTTGCTGGAAGTGGTGAGCTCCCCATCACTGGAGACATGCAAGCAGGCAATGTCTCTTGGGTAGGTTATGGAGGGGACTCGGTGTCACATAGGGGCGGGGGAGAGAGGGTGCACAAACTCTAAAGGCCCCTCCGTGGAGCTTCTTTTAGGAGAATCACGAGCCCAACCTCACGCAGCGGCAGTAGGACAGGTAAACACACATACCAAGGGTCTTGAGGTGAGGACTGGTTTGCCCTGTTGAATTGCAGCTGGGCGGACATCCCAGGGAGGGTTTTATGATTCTGACCATTTGGTTTTGACTCCGAAATCAGAGTTGGGGTTTATTATAGTGAATCAAACAAAAGGCAGGCATGCTTCCAGCCTTCCCTTTGTGCATGCTGACATTTAACGAGTGTCTGCAGCCCTGCGGGTGGAGCGGACGGAGGTTGGGTCAGAAGCTGAAAGGGCAGCTCTTCTGGGAACAGTGGGGCACCTGGTGACCCTGGCTGCCACCCTGTGCCCTAGGCTGACAAGTGTGGTAGGAGAAGACTCACCAGTGAGCCTCACTTTGGGCAACTGCTAGTCTTTTAAATTTTCCCCCATTTAATCACAGCCTTTTGGAGGGACGTAGCTTCATTTTTATCTCTTTCCAAAAGCACTGATATGTGTCATCTCTCTCTCTGGGACTCAATTTGTCCATCTGTATAATGGGTCAGGAGTTATTAAAACTGTTTATGGATGGACTTGAAAAATGTCAGAACTTTTTGAAATGAAACGCAAATTTTGTCTTTGATGAGTCTGTGTCTACTCCTCTGGGAGACAGAATGCACATGTCCTTCAGAGTCTCGGATGTTTGCGACTCTTGGGTATATGTGCATATAAGCTTTGGGGGCCTCCCTCTTCTGATGATACACGGCGTTGGTCTCTGGTCACCACCCCCAACCAAGCGAACATGACATAATCCATCCCACCATCCAACATGTCATTTGTTTTCCTGACAATGACCCTGTGAGGTGAGGTAAGGGGCAAAAAGAACAAATGTACCCACTGGACAGATGAGGAAACTGAGGGCTCGGGTTGAGAAGTGACCCACCCAAGGACACACAGCCACTGAAGGGTGAGTGTTTGCTCTCTGCATTATGGGGTGTCCTCTGAAGTTGAGGTGGGGGAGGGATCAGTTCCAACAGGTGCCTTGAGCTGTGGGAAAACACAGTGGGGCTATGAGGACTTGAAATTCAGGTTGAGGATACATTGCAGGGGACTGAAGAGGATTTTTTGTCACACAGTCTCTAGTAGGGTAGTCGAGGTGTGTCTGGATGGGTCAGTATTGTTAGGAGTCAAGGCTATGGAAAAGTTTCAGAGCCCACTTGGGACCACCTACTCTGATGTTAGGACCGAGTCACGTTAGAAAAGTCAACATTAAGCACTGGTTTCCCCATCAATAGAGAGAAAGAGTTGGGTTAGGTGATACTTTGAAGTCCTTTCTGTTTTTGACTCTATGAGATATCTCCAGAAGCTGTCACAGGGCCTATGGACTAATTCACACTAAGATGTGAATGACTACCTTTCTAGGCAGACACTAATAAACAGAGGTGTTTGCTGCTGCCTTTCATTCACCCTACAGATTTAGTGCAGGGGTCAGCAAACATTTTCTGCAAAAGTCTCTGTCACAACTATTGAACTGCTATTATAGCATAACAGTAGCTTTATTGATGAAACATCTGGGGGGCTGGATTTGGCCTGCAGTTTATAGTCTGCTTGGGTCTGGTGGAAAGAACAAAAGGTTTCTTTAGCAAACTGGACCTGGGTTTGAATCCCATCTCTACTACTTCCTGCCGTGGAATCCTGGAGAAAGTTAAATAAGATATGTGAGGCTTTCTTGTACCTGAAGGGCAGGAATAAGTGTGCATAAGAGAGCTATGCCGGGAGGATCAGACAAGACAGTGTGCACTTAGGAGTGACATCCCGGGAGCCGCAGTGGCTGGATCCAAACCCTGGTCCCATCACTCAATAGGGCAAAAACTAGAGTGAGTCCCCTTAGCCTCCTCTGCTTCGGTTTGTGATTTCTGCCTGAGTGGCCACTTGGTGGGGCCGTGGGGAGGACTAGACGTTAGTATTATGTTCAGGATCGTGTCTGCTCCATAGCTTGTGTTCAGGGCAGATCAGCTCCATGATGAGCGTCTATCTCCTCCCCCTCCCCCACCTCTGCCCATTTCAAAGGCAGCCCAGTTACTGTTGGGTTTTCCTGCAGCCAAAACAGGGTCTCTGTTCCTTTGTCCCCTCCTTCAGATGCTGCCTCTGAGGTTTGAACTGGGTCTGGGTAGCCAAACCCAAGTCTTTCTCCCTGGGCCCCGGTGCATGTGACCCCCCCCCCCGGGCAGGAAGTTCAAGCTTCGGGAAATGCCAGCGTCCAACAGCCAGCCTTCTGCAGGACCCGCCTGCCCCACAAGCCCTCTGCTGTCAGCCTCCATTAGACTGATAGCACGGGAGAGGCTCCCCGAGCCGGGCATCAGCTCGGGCAGCCTTGACCTCAACTCCAGCCCAGAGGAGGAGCAGACAGAGGTGTGGTGACCAGAGACTCCTGGAAGAGCTGGCAACTGACTTCTGGCGTCCTGCTTCTCAGCTCCTGGCTCTGTCCGCCTCAGGCCTGGGAGGGGCTGAGCTGGGCCAGACCAGCAGGGCATGGAGGTAAGGGGGTGGGCTGCAGGAAATCAAGGAAGACCATCTCTGTCCCCTGAGAAGGCCCAAGCAAAGTCCATTGCCTGGACATACCCAGGGGCCACAAATGGATCGTTTCTGTAGCCAAGAATGACCCCACACACCCTGCAGCTTCGGGCCCCAGTCCAGAGTACCAGCTGAGAATGGGCAGACTCAGAATCAGAAGAGGAGAGGCCTGACACACGCCCAGCCCCTGGCCACAGGAAGCCTGGTGCAGACTTGGAGGCCATGGTCAGCCCAACACTGGGGCACCTACCTGCCGTCCACCCGAGCATATTCCCAGGTCCGTGCTAAACTTCTTTTCTTGCGTCACAGCCCCCCAGGCTCCCGGGTAGTTGCCATTAAGCCCTGATCCGCCATCTGCAGTCACATGACAGTAATGACACCCTATCAGGAGAGAAGAGTGGGTAGTGGGTGGTATCTGAGGCATGCTCACAGGTAAGGAAGGGCAAGGCAACTCCGACATTTCAAATGAGCCGCAGAGTCAGATCAGGGAGCATCACAGCGAAGATTAGAATTGTTAATTAGTTACATTTAGAGCGGCCCCACTGACGTTATGGAATTAGAAGGGAAACAGGGCACAAGGAGTCCCTGGGTTTGTTAAAGAGAGAATGGAGCCCTCCTGGTCTCACAGCCATGGATCCCCTGAGGTGCTGTGACCTTAGGAACATCAGCACCTTGGACAAGGCCAATGCACTGAGTTGACATTTAATTAGCCAAACATTGGCTTATCCAGTGCCAGTTACTGTTCCAGGTGCTTTGCAAATTTCATCTCATTGAATTCTCCCGATGAGGCCAGGAGGTAGTATGATTATCTCCATTTGCAAGTGGGGGAAACTGAGACACAAAGAGATGAAATAACTTACCAGTTGGTGAAACTGGGGTTTGAACTCCAGTGCCAGTTACTGTTCCAGGTGCTTTGCAAATTTCATCTCATTGAATTCTCCCGATGAGGCCAGGAGGTAGTATGATTATCTCCATTTGCAAGTGGGGGAAACTGAGACACAAAGAGATGAAATAACTTACCAGTTGGTGAAACTGGGGTTTGAACCCAGGGAGTCTTGTGTTTGTTTGTTTTTTTTTTTTTTAATGTTTATTTATTTTGAGGGACAGAGCACAAGGAGGGGCGGGGACAGAGACAGAGGGAGACACAGAATCCTAAGGAGGCTCCAGGCTCTGAGCTGTCAGCACAGAGCCCGATGTGGGGCTCAAACCCACAAACCGTGAGATCATGACCTGAGCTGAAGTCAGACGCTTACCTGACTGAGCCACTCAGGCACCCTGGGAGTCTTGTGTTCTTAATCACCCCGGTATGCCATTGTCTCTGGGCCCTGGCCATACAGGCATAACATGATTCAGCCGGTAGGGGCATGGTCCTCAACGAGTTCCAACACCCTCTTCATTACAAACAATCTGTAATCTGTACACACATATGTAATTTATATACACACATTATATATGTATATATACACACAAACATATTTAAATATGTATGCATTTAAGTGCCTCCAATGTGCTAGGAAGCAAAAGACTTGCCCAAGGTCACTACAGTAAGAGAGTTCATCTTGAACAGACAGTTCCTGGCTCCCGGAGAAAATACCTATGCTTTCTCTGAACACACCCTAATCCCATGCTGTCTGGTTCTTTATGTCGGATACAGGTTCCACTTGGGTTCCCTATCCTTATCCTCTATATGTTAGGATGACAATATAACAGGAATCTACATATGGCCCTTAACAAATGAGATTTTTCTCATGCTCTTGTGACAGATAGGCAATGGGTCAGGGAGAGACATGTTCTTCAGCAGGAAGAAGAGAAGTGTCTGCTCTCGGAGAAGAACTTTAGTGAGGGTCTCTGCCCAGACATGCCCAGTAGCCTGGGATGACTGTGGAGACACTTAAGAAAAGTCGTCAAGGATGTGGACTATTTGTAGCTTTCTGTTTCACCATCCACATCCATAGCATGTGGTTCTCATGCTCATGGGTGGCGGGGGAGGGGGGCAGGCAAATTCACCTGCAGACATCTTGCCCACCTTTCAGGCAGGAGGAGGGGAAATAAAGAGAAGGGGCAAAAGGCAGAGACCAGCTGTGTCTGTGATTCTTTACTCAGAAGGGTGGGTCTCCTAGAACCCTACCTGGATGTCTGCCTGTATCTCATGGGCCAGATCCATGCATCACGGCAATTTCTAGCTATCAGGGTGTCTGGAATTTGTAACTGGGTACATTGCTGCTTTGGACAAAATCAGGGTTCTCTCAGGAAGAAGACACGAAGGATATTGGGAAAACACTGGTCATTGCCTCCTTTCCCGTGGCTTCTTCACCCCTGGAATCCATCATCTGCTGAGAAGTGTGGGGGCCCTTGTGGAAAGCACCAGGGTCTGAGTGGCCGTAGATAAGGGCTTCTCTGTCCCATGGGCTGAAATCAATTACTCTCTTGGACTCAGGGCTCAGGTCTTGCAGGGCGAGGACAGGCAGACCTGGGGCTGGCTGAGCAGGTGGGGATGTGTGTCTGCTGACAGAAGGTTTCTGCCATCCCAGGTTCCCGCTTACCTTCTCTGGCTTGACCACACCTTAGCAACAGAGGAAGCGGATTAAAATAGAATATGGGCGCTGTGGCCGCCAGATGGCACCAATGCACATTCCTCCTGCAGAGCAGAGGCTGAGAGAAGCCAGGAGGATGGGGGTCTTTGTTCTCTAGACCCCCCTCAGAGCCCATCCAAACCTTCCACACTTCCCTGAACCAGGGGAGCAGAGAGTAGTTTTTGTCTGGATGAAAAGATCCATTTGGTTTTGTATTGTTATCTCTCGGGTGGATTTATTTACTCTTTCATTCACTTATTCACTGATGAAAACCCTACCTGGTCCTAGTGCATACCAGGGAGGAACTGGACTATAGAAAGAAGGAATAACCCTGTCACTGAGAAACTCTCAGTCTGATAGAGGAGGCAGATGGTGTGCTGATCAGGAAACGTATATTAAGCACCTACTGCGTGCTTATTTGTAGCCCGCTGGCGTCTCCCCAGTGCCTTCAAAGTAAACCCAGACTATCCTTATTTCATTCCCCCTCTCTGTTCTGGTCACCCTACACTAGCTGCAGATGTGTACCCAAGGACACCCTGTCCCCCTGGGCCTCATCCCTGAGCCTTTCCCCATCTGTCTGAAACTGGCCAACTCTTACCTGTCCCTCATGGTATCGCCCCTAAAAAGCCTTTCCTAACCCACCCCTCTCACCAAACTTACCACAATTTGTTGAAATGAATTTTCAGGGGGCCAGCAACTTTGGGGACAGAAGACAGCAACCACTGATATTTATCTCTCCAGTGTCGAGACGAGTATCTGGCACATGGTGGGCCCTCAGTAGATGGTGGGGTTTACAGAGATGAGGGGGACAAGGCCATCTCAAAACCTGGCAGAGAAATCATGCACAGAACCCCACCTGGGGAGATCATAGAGTGCCCTGCAACAGGTGATACTTGAGCTGAGTCAGGAGGAAAATTCCAGGTCATGAGAATAGCAAAAGTGACAGCACAGATGCACGCAGGACTACAGGGGACACAAGGATCTGAAGAAATTTGCAGTGGAAATTTCCAAATAGAAGGGCTGCAGAGGCAAGTAAGATCTAGAAGATGAGGGCCTTCCCAACTTGCAATAGGGAGATGGAACTTTTTTCCAGAGGGCAATGAGGAGTCATTAATAAGTTTTCGATAGGAGTGGAGCAGATGTCCATACTTGGGTGTCACATAGTGTATCAGGAAGTGACTGCTGTGGAACAAACCGGCCCAAAGCTTAAAACAACAGCCGTGTATTCGGCCGAGGGGTCTGTGGACCACCCAGGAAGGTCCGCGGATCTGGCCGGCCTCAGCTGATCCTGACTGGGAGGCTGGAGGCCGACTGGTCTTGGATAGCCTCTCCTGGGATGCCTCCCCTCTGTGTGCTGCCTCATTCCTGGCAGGCTGGCCTGGGCTCGTTCACACGGCAGTCATGCGGGTTCAAGACAGTGTGCGAACACGTGCAAGACCTCTTGAGGCACAGCATCACTTCTGCCATATTTTATTGTCAAAGCCAGTGAAGAGGCCAACCCAGACTCTTTATGAGTGGAGCTGCAAAATCAGACGGCAAAGGATGTGCATAGCAAGGGAAAACCAGGGTGGCCGTTCAGATGGATCACCCTGGCGCTATAGCACAGAGAAAAAAAGGCAGGGAGGCTAGTTAGGACTTTCATCAGCCCGGATGAGAGGCAAAGGACAGACGCTTTGCAGAGAAGTGCTGTGCGAGCGGAGTTTTCCGAGCACTTCTGAGGTGCCCGGAACTGGATTCGTTCTGTTGGAGGCTGGGGAGACCACCAGGGCCAGGAAACATTTCATCTCAGTTTGAAGTAGGAATAAGACTTGAGGAGCTCCTACCCAAGCTGCCCCTGCGTGGTTAGGACTCTGGAGGCGCCAAGAGACCAATCTGAATGCTGCCCCTGACCTGTCAGCTCAGGCGTAGTCACCGCGGTGGGGACAGAGTTGGGAGTCTCAGCCCCCTTACAGTCCTGGATCCCTCCAGGAAGCAAGTGTGGCTATCTGGACACTTCCCACTAGAGGGCAGCAAAGAACCACCAGTCAAATGGGTGCCTTTGGCCGAATCCGATGAACTGGAGAGGTCAGGACAAGCCCAGAATAGGAGTTTTGAAGTGTCCTGCTTACAAAGGAAGGATTGCTTCACACTTACCGGCTCCAGCTCTAGAGCCAGCCTGCTAAGGGCCACATTCCAGCTGCGTCACCAGGATGGGCTTCATAGGTGCGAGACCCGTGCATTCACTCAGGACTCTAGGCTCATGGTGGCTTTAAAATTCTGCAGTCGCCATCTTGAAATTCTTAACAATTTTTAAATAAATAGTTATTTTTATTGTTAATAAAATTGCACAGCAAATTATGTACGTGGTCTTGTCTGTCGCTTACTAGTTGAGTTTTCTGGGGCCTTGTGTTAACTTCCATGGGGTTGATAGCAAGCATTCACCTCAAAGGGTGTCTGTGAAGATTATCTGAATTAATATAAAAAGTACTTTATTATGAAGGCACATAATAAATATCCAATAACTTCTAGTTACTGTTATTATTATAGGATTCAAAGGTATAATCATCGGATACCTGAAGGCTGATGCCCACCTTCACCTTGTAAAGTTCCATCTGACCACCATCTCTCTCTCTCTCTCTCTCTCTATATATATATATATATATAATTTATTTATTTATTTATTTTGCAATCTTCAAGAACCTGGGAACTCTCCTTTATTCGCTGGCTTATGCATTCAACCATCCATCCATGCACATATTCAGCACACACACTGTACAGGGCCCAGGAGACATAGAGACTCCTAAAAAGAGTCCTGCCTTGAAGAACTCATGGACCAGGTCAGTGGTTCTCAACTCTAGCCGCACACCAGCTAAACATAGGGAGTTAAAAAAAAAAAATCCTGCTGTCCAGGACCCTCCCCCGGACAAAGGAATTAGAATCAGGATGGGGCCTGGGCAATGGCATTTTTTAAAAAGTTGTTCAGGTGATTCTAATGGGCAGCCAGCACAGATATGCTAACGATAAATCCTGAAGTGATCCCGGCTATAGGAGGGGTTCAGACAAGTTGCTGGATGAGATGACCTCAGGGAAGGGCCTGGGAGGATGCTGTGTACATTGGAGAAAAACTGCGGATCTCTGGAAGGGTCAGTAAGGGCCACATGACGGTGCCACAGGGTCACCACGACACCTCCTTTCTCCACCACTGCAGGTACATATGTAGACTGGTAGCTCCACATGGACAAGAGAGACATTACATTCTGGCCACCCCACATCCTGTTGCTGGAAGTTGTTGAGGGCCCAGAGACATGGGGCGGATGCACAATTATCCTTGGCAGCTCCTGGGGCCAAGCCATCCCCACCGGAGGCACCTTCCAGACAATCATGCCCATCCTATTCATCTTCTCTCCCTGAGCCCAAGACACAGACACTGACGTGGTCTCCGAGAGAACATTTATTCCCTAAATTGGCCACAATTCCTCTTCCCCGGCCTCTGCCCTCCCCCACCAGACATATTCCCAGCCTCCTCCAATAAGATCCCTCTTTGGCTCATAAACACCTTCATAGACTACCCCAGTCTGGGCTCCCCCAGGGCCCATGGCCAGGCAGGCCACCCATTCACAGCTCAACGTGCTCTTTGTGGGGTGGCTTTTTTGCTGCCCCCTGGGCCAGGAGCTCGGTCCAGAAAGCCACTTCCTTGTCTTTCAGCTTCTGGGCCGGCTGAGTGGTGGCTCCAATCTGCAGATACCCTTCCTTCTGGTCATATGCCGGCCAAGAGGGCAGTCCTTCCCCATTGGGGTTCCTAGGAACAGAATCAAATGAGAATTGCCCAAAGTGACTGTGGGGACCCAGCAACACTTTGAGATTTGCAGGACTTCTTGGTTTCATTTCCCCCAGGAGGCTCCTTCACCTCCAGAGGCAGGGAGCTCACCGAATCCTAGGCAGCCTGTCCACTTTTAGAGAACTCTCGCGGCTCCTTGTCAGGGTTACAGGGCTGGGAACTACCTTTCCCAGTAAACACCCCCGCCTGTCCCAACCCTGCTCCATCTCTGTCACCAGCCTCACCCACTCCGAGCAAAATTGGCCCAAAATTTCATCATCGTCTTGCTGAGTCTGACCTCCTCTTCTGAAGCACCTCCTGTGGGGAAGAAGAAAAAAAGCCTTTGCTACTCAAAGTGTGGTTTATGGCCAGCAGCACGGGACAGCTTGTTAGAAACTCAGAATTTGAGCCCTTGCTCCAGACCGACTGTGTCAAAATCTGCATTTCCAGAAGATCTGGGTAATTTGTGTGCACTCTAAGCTTGGGCGTTGCTGATGAGGGACTCGGGGGTGGCTGCAGTCTCCTCAGTGCCTAGACAGCCACGCCTCTCCGCACCTATCAAGGTCTCCAGGGCTACACCCAGAATGTTCATTACAGAGACCCCACCTTGGGATTGCTCCTGTCTGGGCCTTTGCTCACTCTCCTTCACCCACCCACGTTCTCATAAAACCTGAAATATCATTGATGTGCAGTGGCCCTAATGAGTCAGCCAAGCAGGAAATGCCCAGAGGCACTGCTGTGTTGGCCACAAACAGCCTGAGGTGGGTCACACGCAAGTCATCTGTAACTGGTGATAGTGAAGGCATTGGAGATATTTGTGAAAGGTCTTCTTTAAAGTATTATATTATCTAGGTGCCTGGGGAGCTCAGTCGGTTAAGCGTCCAACTGTGGCTCAGGTCATGATCTCTCAGCTTGTCTGTGCTGACAGCTCAGAGCCTGGAGCCTGCTTCGAATTCTGTGTCTCCCTCTCTGTCTGCCCCTCCCTCACTCACTTGCGCTCTCTCTCTCTCTCTCTCTCTGAAAAATAAACATTAAAAAATAATAAAGTATTATATATATTATTAAATATATTAAGTTGAGAAAGTTAGGAATTTTAGGTGGGTAGATGGTTGGACAGACAGACACACACGTGCACATTAGCCCCGCTTCAAGGTCAACACCAATTCTAACCTTACCCTCACTCACAGTGGGAAGTGAGTGGTGACATTCTAGTGCTTGAGCAGGGCCCTGCATGGTGAGGGCTAGAGCAGGGCCCTCTAGCGCTTGAGCAGGTGACCTGCCATGTGGCTTATTGATACCCAGGCCTGAATTCTTAGAGTATGAACGGGGGCACTTGGATATACCTTCTCCACCAGATGTGTCAGGGTAGGAGAAAGGTTGGAAATTTTCATAGTTCAGCCCTGCTCCGATGTATTTGGGTAAGTAAGGTCAAGAGAGAAGGGGGAACTTGACCCATGGCCACCAAACTGAGACTTAAACCCATATCTTCTAACTCCAAATTTGTCATCACCGAAGGGCCATCACCTTTTAAAAATGGTGCCCCGAAGACTGAGAACAGCTCATCGCCATGGTCCCCTATCAACGTCTTGGGTTTCATGTCTGATGAGAAGCTTGGATGATACTGGAACTCATACATGTACGTGGGGGCTCCGGCATCTGTAAAGACATGGATTCATGCACAGTTCATTTCCCCAGATGCACACCTGGATGGCACCAAGGGGGCCCTGAACACTCCGGGAATTGGTGGCACACCTGGGTCCTAGGTACACAACAGCAGCAACATTAATAGCTGCCCATCGTGAGAGCCAACTGTGTACTAGACATTGTGTGGCCCTACAGAAAACCCTTGGTTACCAGCACAACACAGAAACAAAGCTTTGGGAAAGCTCTGCGATTTGCTTAAAGATGCACAGTTGGAGGAGGTGATATTGGCGGTGATAAACTGGTGATAAACCGGTGATCAACTGGCTTTACGTCAGATATTTGTTGAATGAGTCAATGAATGAAGATTGAATGAATGAAATGTTGAAATTGAGTAAATCCATTCAAAATAGTATCATTATAGGGGCCTTGGGCCAATTACACACAGATCCTGTTGCCTATTGATGGGTTCACACGCAAGAACATCTCCATACACACTGTTTACGCTACTGTATTTCATTGAAAAATGGGCTCGTTTTGATTCCTTTGGAGACTATCTGCAGCCCAACAGGTGCCTTTTATTCTACCCAGTTTGGAGAGTTTCCAGTGTGCTTGTCAGCTAATTCCTAGGGAAGAGGGAAGCAAATCCTAGTTGCTGGCTTGACAGCTCAGATATTTATACAAACATGGGGGAAGGGCATAATCTGTCTCTTGTATCTGGGGAAGCCGAAAACTCAGCATTTTCTGTTGCTCCATCACCTCGTCACCTCATATCTTGCTTCCTGCTGGGCCTGGGGTGGTGACAGAAGAGAGAAAGAGGGCTCTGAGGGAGGACAACGGTGCCTTTCTCTTGCTTTCCCAACCCCCACTCTCAGCACCCCTCTCCAAGCCCCCAGAAGGTGTCGATTTTCCCTCAGATAGCTTTATCCAGAGCTGTCCACTCTGCCTGCCCCTTCAGGGCTAAGCTGGGGGCCACCAGTCTAGGGTGGTACATGGAACTGGCACTTTGCATGGACCCCAATGCCCACGGCAGAATGGCTGATGGGGAAGGGTTGGGTCCCTAGTCTGGCTGGAGGAGAAATGATACAGCTTTTTTCCCCTTTGGGTGCCGTAACAAACTTGGAAAGTGCAGAAAAAAGGCAAATGACCAAAAAGATCACTTATAATCCTAGCACCACTTGAAGACACCTCTGTTAATATTTTAGCATGTATCTTTCTATGCATATACAAATGGGATGATAGTGTATATGTCATTTTGTAATATACTAAAATCATTTCTCCATATCATTAAATATTTGTCCCCAAATGATTTAACGTTATATGCCATACCCACATGAGGAGGTAGAATAATTTATTGGAATGCCTCCCCGACCCCCCAACAGTGCACCCTTGATTTAGCCAGAGGTGCTGTCTGGAAGAAGCAACCCTTCTGTGGTTTTTAAATCCACATGTTAAACAGCTGCTTCAAGGTCAAGCA
This sequence comes from Lynx canadensis, assembly GCF_007474595.2. Lineage (NCBI taxonomy): Eukaryota > Metazoa > Chordata > Mammalia > Carnivora > Felidae > Lynx > Lynx canadensis. The sequence goes on along the minus strand of NC_044317.1, from coordinate 28,771,786 downwards.
GAACTCACTGAGGGAAGGGGGTGTAACGTCCCTCCACCACTCGGGAGTTTTAGAAAGGAGCTCTTTGCCACAGAGGGAAGACCTTCTGTGAATGAGAGAACTCCTTTGGGGCAGCCAGCATGCGGCACAAAAGAGAATTCTCTCTCTCTCTCTCTCTCTCTCTCTCTCTCTTTTAACTTTCTGCCTAAAACCAAGAGGAGGTATAAAATTCCTACAAGCACAACACATGTTTTCAAAGGAAGGTAGGGCACAGATTAGGATAATAGGACAATAGCAGAAGAAGAATAGGAGAAGCAGAAAGGACAGACTTTGTAATCTAAGTTTGCCATTAAAGCATGGGGATGGCCCCCCCCCTTTTTTTTTTAAAGAAGAGCTTGTGAAATTGGCAGCATTGTCTTTATTTTTTAATCTGAGTTTTGCAAGTGAGAGAATTAAGAAATCCCAGGCATGCACTGGAAGGCAATTTCACACCATGTATCAAGAACTTTAAAATGGTCTGACGGCCCCACTTGGGAACTTCACTTCTAATAACCAATCCTAAGAAAATTATTAGAGACTTGGTTAAAGTCTGACTTTAAATGCTGAGCATAATATATCTTGCATCGAAATATAAGCAGCCAGACTAAATATCCAATGGGACAGGGATACTAAAGTAAATTTTGATGCATCATTCCATGAAATAGTGGTTGTTTTTGAACACAAAATAGTGTTCTATGAACAAAAATATGACATACGATATCAAATTAATTTCTAAATTATATGTAAGACATGGAAAGATTATTCAAAGAAGATATATCAAAAATGTATAGCAGGGGAGCCTAGGTGGCTCAGTCAGTTGGGTGTCCAACGTTGGCTCAGGTCACGATCATGATGTCTGTGAGTTCGAGCCCTGTGTCAGGCTCTGTGCTGGTAGCTCAGAGCCTGGAGCCTGCTTCAGATTCTGTGTCTCCCTCTCTCTGCCCCTCCCTGCTCTGCTCTGTCTCTCTCTGTCTCAAAATTAAAATAAATGTTAAAAAAAAATTTAAAAGAGAACGTATAGCAGATGTTTCTAGGTGGAGGAATTTAGAGTAATATCTAATTTCCTTCTTCATGTGTTTCCATATCTTAAAAATTTTCCACACGTGTAGGATATTAATTTTATATTCAGAAAACTTTCTGTTTACCAAAAAGAGATCGAGACAAATACAAAATGAAAGAATAACAATGACAAAAATCTGTGTGGTCCTGGCAAGAAGACCCCGAATTCAAAGTCATAGGATACCAGATAAAAAACACAAGTCCAGTATAGCTGGGACCAGCAGACGAAGCAGAAGAAGATGCCACAAGCCAGGCATGTATCCAGAGGCAAGACCAAGGTTATGAAAGAGCAAATTTGACCCCAGGTGGCCCCTGGCTGAAGCGTTTCATCAGGACCCCCGGGAGGAAGAGACAGTAACTGGCTCCTGCACATCACTATACCGAGGGCTTGGGGACAGGGTAGGTCAGCTCTAGCTGCTTTTTTTTTTTTTTTTTAATTTTTTTTTTCAACGTTTATTTTTGGGACAGAGAGAGAGAGACAGAGCACGAACGGGGGAGGGGCAGAGAGAGAGGGAGACACAGAACCGGAAACAGGCTCCAGGCTCCGAGCCATCAGCCCAGAGCCCGACGCGGGGCTCGAACTCACGGACCGCGAGATCGTGACCTGAGCTGAAGTCGGACGCTTAACCGACTGCGCCACCCAGGCGCCCCTAGCTGCTTTTTTATCATGCACAGAAAGTCCTGAATTTTAAAACCCCTCCGGCATGGTTAGATAGAGAACCATTTCCTGGCTTGCAGACTAGGTGAAGGAAGGGTCCTGTGAGGACCTCGTAAAGACGCCCAGAAGCGATGCATCCTTTCTAGATGAGCTTATCCAACCCTGGATCCACCTCACAGCCTTGGATCAGTGCAGGAAGGTCCTGTGGTAGAGTCGGCACACATCGGGACGGACAGAAGCCAGCTGTGTGCATGGACACTCTCTAGAACACCTGCCCCCACACCTCCCACCGCTCGTTTCTTTTGTTTTATTTTGGTTTATTTTTGGTTTTGTTGTTGTTGTTGTTGTTGTTGTTTTGGGTTTGTTTGTTTTTTGTTTTTTTTTTCTTTTTTGCTTTGTTTGTTTTTTGGTCCCAGACAAGCCTCCTGATTATATGCTTGGCTTCAGTCTATCCCCAGCTCTACCAGTTAACCAGTTTGCAGCTAGCTCTGACCTTGGAAACCTGTCAAGGCATATCTTCTAAGACCTGCCCTCTGGCCCCACAGACCACTGTAACTTCAGGGGAGGGGTCCCTGTGGCAGGTGCTGCTGGTGCCTCACCACATATCCAACTTCTGGACGTGCCAGCCTGACTTCCACCTCCGGCGTCCCTTTGGCCACCAAGAGACCACACTGCCCGTATGTGAGGCAGGTGAGAGCTCCAGGGAATTACCAGCCCCTTGGGAACAGCCTTCAACTCATGGCTCATGAGAGTGAAAGAATAAATACCTCTGCCTCTTGCCACTCACACGGAATAGCCCTGAGACGTGACTGGAGACACGACAGCTCCAGGTGTCCAGGGAAGTCTGATTGGTTTCCTTCTCCTTTCGGGGCCATGTCTCCATTCTTCTGCTGGTGTTTTCTGGGGTCACCTCCCAAATAAGCTACTTGCATTCAGATTCTTTTCTCAGAGTTGGCTTCTGGCAGAACCAAAGTTACACAGTGTTCCACCCCCGGCCATATGGAATTGGCCTTGGAGGCTTGACCATTGGTGGTTTCCACATATCTGTCTATGCTGAGAAGTGAGTAGGACCGACAGTGAAGCTGGTGGGTTCAGCGTTCCTCTCCTGCCCAACCTGTGGGACTCACCTCTGTGGTAACGGGCCACAGTCACAGATGGGACACCAAATATCACATCTCCAAGTGCTTCCAAGAACAGGTCTTTCTTTTTGACAGGGTCATCTGTCCCTTCTAAATACTTCTCAGCGGCCAGTGGAATCAATTCCTCAGGGATGCCCTGAAATGGAGCACAAGTAAAAGTGGCCCTGGCCCCCACCCCAGTGAATGACATAGAGAATGGCTTGCATTAGTGATAAATCTCTCCAGCACTACCCTGCGTGGTGAGGTGGGAAAAGCAGAAAAGTGGGGGCAGAACCCTCCAGCCCCAGTCTGCATTCTGCCATTGAATTGTTCAGCTATTTGAGGCAAGCCTCTGCCCCTCCTTGGGTCTCAGCCAGTTCCCATGGTTCCCCAGACTCTTACAATAAGCGGGTAAGACTTCCACAGGAGTGACATGGCTGTCTTCTGGTCCAGCTTGCCTTCAGAGAGTGGGTAACCCATCAGCTGTTAAAACAAGTGACACAAGTGTGAATCATCAAGAATTAGCACGAAGAACCACACTTACCAACCAACCAAAGGTCACTTTGTCATGACTTGACAGACATGGGTTCTTGATGAGTTGGGTAAAATCAATGAGACAAACAAGCTTATTATATCCAAGCAGGTGCAAAAGGATAAAGTAAATGTGAAGAGAAGCTGTCCCAGGGCCTTGCACTGTGTGTGTGTGTGTGTGTGTGTGTGTGTATCAATCATAGGCAAGAATCCCCACCCTGGACATGGAGACACACAGGAGAGATTTATGCCTGGCTAGTGTTGAAGTAGAGGGCTCTGAGACAAAGAACACCGACCTCACAAATACCCCCACTGTCTCAGATGACCAAGGAAGCATCAAATCCTGCCATTATGGCTTTGGTCCATCAGTGACCTCTGAAATTTCTGTGCTCCATCCAAACTTCTGCACTGTAGAACTTGACCAAACTCTAGCTTGACTGCCAGAGCTTAAGATCTTGTCCCTAAGATTATCCCAGTTCCCCTTAACGAGCTCCCGGACACCAGGGGAATGTATTATTTATTCTGGCCCAAACCTGGTGATAGGTTGATAGGTCCCTGAACCCCCTTTAGAGCAGCTACTTTAGAAAGCTCGCAATTACAATTCTTTCTCTGCCCTTTGAGATGTAAATCTACCACCCAAAACTGTTTCTTCCAGGACCTTAGGGCCACCTTTTGAAATGCAGACATTCAGCCCCTAAGTCTCCTTTCTCCCTCTCAGTCCCTGTGACTCTGGTGGGCACCCTGCTGCAGCCTGCACACCACTGCCTCTGGACAAAGAGACAGAAATTTGTTTCTGGAAAAACAGCACTTAACAAATCGAGGTGGCCTAGTCCCGTGGACAGACTCCCCCGCCCTCCGTGCCCCTGTCACACCCCCACAGCGTCTTTCCTTGGCACATTCAGGCCTTTAACCAGGCTCCAGCCTTTTGTTGCAGGGACCTGAGTTCAGCTCACACTGGTCTCTCCTCCCTGCTGCGGGGGTAGAACTAAATAAGACTGTCCTCACCGCTTTACCTGGCATTGGCTGTGTTTATTTCTGACAGAGGGAGAGCACTTCTGACTTTTCGAACTTTCACACCAGAGGGAGAAAGCTCCTCTGACTCCCCCAGTTAGATGACCAAGAAAGAGCAGGTGCAGGATTTATGGAGGGGCAGGGAGAGCACCAGCCCAGGTGGACGGGCCGCAGGGGCTCAGGCCTCACTCCTTAACTGGGAGTCCGTCCCTCTCCCAGTCTCGGTCTGCCCATCTGCCCAGTGATTATCCTTACAGACTCTCCCGGCACCCACGTTGTGGGATTCTTAGATTGGAAGACAGAGTGCTTGGGGAGAGGGGTCCCCAGGTGGCAGTGGGGCCATCCTGGAGAAGTTTCCCCACGGAAATGTCAATGCCCCCCTCATGGAAAGCGTCATGAAGGGGACAGCTGCCCTGGATTCAGAGGGGGGCCTCGAGAAGGAGGAGCCTCTGTGAGCAGAGATGGGAGGGGTGATGTGATGGGTGGGGGAGGGGAGCCTAAGGGGACCCCACATTCTCACCTTTGGAAGAAGCCAACCAAACTCATGCTTGTTGATTCCGATGATATAGGGAACAAAGTTGAATTTCTTTTCTGCCAGAATCTCTTCAGGCATCTTTGGTAACAGTACTCCGTCCACCACGATGGGCAGGAAGGGATGGCTCTGGGAAGGAGGGCATCATGGTGTCTGGGCTTCTGCTGTCAAGGCCACACGCATATCCCCCTCTCCACCTGTCAGAGCAGGGGGCCAGCACCCCACACCTGCACGGCCACAGGCGGTGGCCACAGAACCCAGGCTCTTCCAAACAGGGCCAAGTGCATGTGACCCCAGAGGCAGAACTAGCAGTGGGAAGTCTGAGGGGGGCAAAACTCACTCAAACTGAAATACATGTATACATATCTCTACATATTTCCATACATTTATGTACATATAAGCATACATTAAATTTATTAAATATAAATATATTAAATATATAAATATAAATATGCAAATATATTTTAGTATTAAAATCTATAAACATATACATTTTATATAACTTTATATAAATACATAAAATATATACGTATATATATATATATATACACACACACACACATATATATATACCGCACGTATATGTAAAAATTTATATCTCTCAATTTGCAGTTTACATTTGCCTATGTGGGTCTCTAGAGTCAATTCTGTTATCCGTGGCTGTTCGGTTCTCTAAAGGCACCGTGGGCTCTGAACTGGCAAATGCGGGGCCACTGCTCATGGGGAAATACGACGTCAGATTCCTGCAACTATCTGGTCACATTTTCATCAACTCCGTTTTCCGTGTACTTAAAGACACCTTGATGAAATATGCATTGTTTACAAATAACTAATTATATGTAGTATTTATTTATAATAAAACACCAGCTGAGGCCTCACCATCTTCCTGGGCCCTCGGGAACATGCCTGGAACTTCCTCGCCTTCAGCCTCACGGCAGGGTTGTTATGCTTTCGTATCCGTGGTCATCTCACAAAACCACGAATGTGCCCGATTTCCCACAGCTGTCATCACACACTAGATGGTATTTTAGTGCTTTCCCAAGCCGCCTCACAGACAGATCGGCAAGTTGCCCCTTCCTGTTCCTGGATGGGCTGCCTTATTGATCCCTTGCGGCTGAACTCACAGCCCACAGCACAGTCAGCCGCCCTGGAAGTAGCTGATCTAACTAACACACGAAGGCGCATCACAGCCTAGAACAAGCCCTCCCTCGGGAGCATGGGACAGTGCCTGAGGGGCCACTTGCCACAGTGAAACCATCAACAGAAAGCACAAAAATGCGGAAAACGTGGCACTGAGTAGACAGTGGAAAGGACATGTGTTAAGAGTATGAGACATGAGACAGAAGCCAGAGGCTTTGCTGCATCTCGAACGGGAGCCTACACATGGTCTCTCAGCCTTCTCGCCACTCCATGTCCATGAATGACAGTAAAAAGTGTCAGGAGTATCAGGGCGCCTGGGTGGCTCCCTTGGTTAAGCGTCCAACTTTGGCTCGGGTCATGATCTCACAGTTCATGGGTTCAAGCCCTACATCGGGCTCTGTGCTGACAGCTCAGAGCCTGGAGCCTGCTTCAGATTCTGTGTCTCCCTCTCTCTCTGCCCCTCCCCTGTCCATGCTCTGTCTCTCTCTCAAAAATAAATAAACGTTAAAAAAAGCAGTGTCAGGAGTATCAGTTTTGGGGTCACACATTAATTTTACAGAGTAGATGAATTCACAAACACAGAATTCACAATTAATAAGAATCAATTGTACTTATCGGTCTATATTTAATTAAACACAAGCTGCTATTGATAAACAGTTCGCTTCGAGGAGGTAGTGAGCCCCCCATCACTCAAGGTGCCTAAACAGAGACCCGATTCCTTCTTAGAGAGAAAAAGCATGAATAAAATCATCAGGGATGGGCTCGCATTGTATTGAAAAAAATGTCTCCATTTGAGGTTTTACCTTTGATGAAGATCAGTTACATGGGCACAGATTCAGCAGCACCTGACCCCCGTGTCACCATCCGGGGAGCCGGCTCTGGGCGTGGTTATAACGCATATTTGGCCACAGTTGTTATTAAGAATGTGGGTTTTGGAGCCAGATTATCTGGACTTGAATCCTGGCTCTGCCACCTACTGGCTGGTAACTTGGGAAAGTTATTTCATCTGTTTGTGCTTTAGTTGTGTCATCTGTGAGACAGGTTGGAATAGGGATTAAGTGACCGAACCGGTGCAGAATGCTCGGCACAGTACCTGGTCCCGGAGGCAGCTCGATACACGTTAGAGATCACTCCTAAAACTCGCTGGCAGTGCTCCGGAGCCCTCGCCAGCTCCATGAGCCGTATTTCCAGCTCCACACGCCATGTGCCTGATCCCCCCCACCGGACGGCAGGCGGCGTTGGAGAGCCCCCTGTGGCTCCAGGAAACTGCACCTGCCCTGCAAGGGCCAATGAAGAGATGACGGGCCATTCCTGGCAGCCACAGAAGGGGCTCAGCGGGGACCGGCGCCCAAAGCCTAATCCAGAACGGGCACGGCCCGTCTGGGCCCGTCTGGGGATGTTGCGGCATACTTTTTGCACAATGCCTGGCACACAGCAGTCACATGGACGTGTCCTGAAGGGATAACTCCATGGGGGCGAGGGCGTTTGTCTTGTAAGAAGGGTCAGCCTTTTAAGAAGGAAGTGACATGCCCTGACCTGTGTTTACAAGGGTCAGTCTGCGGCACCGGGGGACGAGGGTGGGGGGAAGTAAACGTGGAAGATAATCAAAGTCCAGGAGAGGGACAGAGGGGCCATGATCTGACCGAGGTGACGTCCCACGGAGGCTGACAAGTGACACCAAGAACAACATGATCGCTTCCCAGTGGCTGCCCTGTGTGGGCCTCGGGCATTCCCAGGCTCGGGTCAAAATCCCAGGGGCATGCTTCACCACCCTCTTTCTCTTCTGCCCCATATCCTGTCCATTAGCAAATCCCACCAGCCACGACTTCAAAAATACCCAGATGCCACCCCACTGTCTCACCACCCCCTCTGCTACGGGCCCAGCCCAGGCTGCCATGACCTCTGGCCTTGACTACTGCAGCTCAGCGGCCTCCCAGATGGTCTCCCGGGGCTGCCTACCCTTCCCTACCTTCAATTTCAATGCAGCAATCAAAGAGCCCTTTTGTAAAACCCAAGGTCAACTCACTCCTCTGTTCAAATTGCTCCCAACACTTCCTCATCTCACTTGAAATCAAAATCCAATTCCTTTAAAGGGACTGTCCCCACCTCCCTTTCCTTTCTAGCTTCAAGCCTGTTCTCTCCTCTGACCCCCTCCACACCAGCCACACAGGCCTCCTGCCTCAGGACCTTTGCAGCTGCTGTTCTCTCTGCCTAGGATACTCTTCCTCCAGTTTACCTGACAGCTGCCTTCCTCTCTGCCTCCAGAACTTGGCCCAGATGTCACCTTCTTCTTGAGACTTCCCTAACTCTGCTATGCAGATTCAAACCACAGCAAACTCTATACCCATTTCTCACTTTCTTTCCCCCCATAACAAGGACCTTTTTCTGTTACTGTACTCTTCCCTCACTCCAAGGGCATTGTATCTGCTTTGCCTGTTTTGTTGCTGTTTCCCCAGCTCCTAAATCAGGTCCTTTCACACAGTAAGTGCTACTTAAATCTTTGCTGAATGAATGAATGAATCTCCCTGAATGCTCACAACACCTTTGAAGGCAGGTGCTGCTGTCCATCCCCAAGAGAGAGCAGAGAGCACAGGACTGTAAATGTTGCAGAGATAATGTCTCAGAACCTGTCAACGTGCTGGAAAGTAGGAGGGGAGGAGGAAGGAGATGGGGAGGCTGCTATGGGGTTCTGGTGTGGCTGGGAGGAAGTTGGTATATCCTCAGGACTGAGATTCTCAGCCCCTTCTGGACGCCCCCTCCAACAGTGTAGCTTGAACAGCTCATCAACCCAGCAGCCTCCTGGGAAAGGCGTGAGCTCCTCAGTAAAGGCTCCTTAAGAAACACTTCATCCAGCTAGCTCCACGACCCCATGGTGGAAGTTTCTAGTCCCAGCCCTCTCCTGAGGGGAATTTCTGGGAGCAGGAAATGGAAACAAGAAGTGGGCAGTAGGCTGGGGCCAAGGGACACAGAGTTGGTAACTGGGAGCTCTGGATTGGGAATCAGGGAAACCTGTTCCAGTTCCATGACTATTCCACCTGGCTGCATTATCCAGGCAGGTCACTGCCCCTCTCTGAGCCTCGGCAACGTAAACACGAGGAGTTACCAAGAGCCCACAGGGGAGGGTTCATTCATTCCTATTTGACTAGAGCTTAAAGGTGTCAAGAAACCTGTAATCAAGAAACCAAAAGTCCTTACCTCTCTGGGGTCTCCATATAAATCAATAGTGAAAAATTTCTGTGAAGACAAAGGCAGAGGGTGTGGGTGAGAAGGCTTCCAGGGACAAAAGCCATGAGAGGTGAGCCAAAGGTGTCAGGTTCTCCCTCCTGGTGCCACCCTGGCTGGACTGAGAGGAAGTGGGCAGGACACTGGCTCCCCTGGGCAGGGGCACAGGTGTAGGTGTGGGATGGGGGAGGGAGGCACTGGAGAAAACGTCTGTTGTTTGTGCCTGCCCTGCCCTCCATCCATTTCCCCTACTTGTTTCCCCAGGCAACACGACCCCAGTATTCTTTTGGGGGACCTCCCTCTTCCCCACTCTCACTCCATAAATCCAGGCATCTGTATGTGACCTGGGGTGCCCCATCTCCCTGACCATAGAGATTAGTTCGGGTATGGGCACAGGCCCATGTTACTCCAATAGACTTTACCCCCCAAACTTTTGCTGGAATTATTGTGAAAGTTTCTAAATGGATAGGAATGTAAGTCTAGATGCTGTTGCTATCTTTAACCTCCCCAGGGAACAAACTTGCCTGAGAGAAAAAAAAAAAGCTGAAAGATAGAGCAGGTATATTCTTAATATCATATGTGCATCTGGATCCAGCCATGCCTGAAGCCATGTATTCCTCAACTGTGGTTTAGTTTTCAGTTAGTTTCATGAAGATTTTGTTACAACACATTTCTTTTTCCACTCAAGGCATTTTGAGAGGAGTCTCCTCTTGTATAAGAAAGTCCTGACTTAAGCAAACTCCCTGAAATTCACCCCAACCCTGGCTCCTTTTTGCTGTGTATTTGCTACACTGTAGCTAACAGGTCTCACTAGAATGTAGCAAGTGACCAGTAAGGTATTCTTTATTAGGGCTGTAGCCCTACCAGTCAGTGAGTTGTATGTCTGTGTATCTGTGTGTGTGTGGGGGGGGGGGAGTGTGTGGGTGTGTTTTGGGGAGACACTCTATATCAACTCAGAAACATAACATGGGCTGTTAATTTCTCTGGGTTTTCTCAAAATCGCCAAGTCTCTCCTTATAAACTGAGTCTTCTTAAGTCAATGGAGAATTGCTGAAATAAACCTACCTCTTTCCAGGAATCGGAAATAATTGTGTTTTTATTCTTTGAATGCACTGATCACCTTATTTGAGACTGAGAAACCAAGATCCAAGCCCCAAGGCTTTGGACGTTGGAGTTAAGCCAGGAAATAAAACAAGAGTCCAGGGCCAGAGGCCTAGCCCTGGAGGGTCCGGGAATATCCTTAGAGGCTGAGGGTTCAGCTGAGAGTCCAGGGGCTTAGGATACACCTTAGCTCACATTCATACCCTTCTCCCACAGAGGGAATAGTTCCCATTGGGCTTACATGCTGTATTTTCTGCGCGTCCTTGTGATGACACTGTCATAGCCATCCATCAGTCCTCAAATGTCCCTCCTCTGTGAAGCATCCCTACTGACTATTATGAATGTTTCCTCTCTGTATACTCCCATCACCCTTAACCCATGAAGCATATGAGTGTGTTTCTCCTTGGACAGATCCTCATAAGCAAGGACTGTATCTGATTAATGTCTGCATCACCCACCCAATTACCCTTCTCCATACACCTAGGATGGATGGAGGGAGGGACGGATGGATGGACAGATAGACAGATGGATGGATGTAGATGATGGGTGGAGTTGGTCAATACAATGGCGTAAGGGTGAATCAGACGGATTGGTAGATAGATCAACAATAACTAGGTGAGGGATGGATCACTGATTTTGGATGATAAGTGGATGGTAAGTGAAGATACACGGTGGTTGGATAATGTAGAGATGACTGAAATGAACGAAAGTTAGGGATGGACTGATATTAAACTGATAAAAGAACATTGATGAATTGGACAGACTGGTGGATGAGTAGACAAATAAGATGATGAATGAATTGATGGATGGATGGTTGTTCTAGAATCACAATGGAGGCAGAGTCTCAGAAAAGCCAGAAAATTGGGCCACTACTGGGATATAATTGAGGTAGTTTCTAAATTAAGCAAGATAAATTGTGACAACCTTCCTTAAAATCTTTGTTCTTAATATCCCATCCTCAAAATTCAGAACAGTAGGGAATATGTAATGCTTCATTTCTTAAAAATACATTTGGAAACAAGAATGGGAAAGTAGTAAGTTTTGATAGAGGTGAGAGATTATGATACAATTTGTTCATTATGCTGTTTTTCAACTTTGCAAATGTTTGAGATATTTCATCATAAAAAAGAAAAAAAAGAGGGGCACCTGGGTGGCTCAGCCGGGTGAGCATCTGACTCTAGATTTTGGCTCAGGTTATGATCCCAGGGTCATGGGATCAAGCCCAAGTTGGGCTCGGCATGAGCATGGGGCCTGCTTAAGATTCTCTGTCTCTGCCTCTGCCCCTCTCCCCAGCTTGCATGCTCCCTCTCTCTCTCTGTCTCTCAAATTAAATAAAGAAAAAAAAAAAAGAAAGAAATTCCCATTCATATCCAGAGGCTGACACTGTTCCCCAGGGGAGAGACACTGTCCCAGGCAGGTTTCTAGGTCAAGGGGACTGCTGAAATAATGAAGCCTGGGTGGGGTGCTCGCGTGGCCACGAGAATGGATACACCTACCATCTTCCGCGATATCTCCAGGAGCTCCTCTTCTGTCTTCTGGCGCAGGCAGCGAACAGTGACAGCCGAGGTGGTGGTTTTACACCCAGCAAAGAAAGCAATTTGCTGCAGAGATCACAAGGAACAGCAGAATTCAAGAGCCATGTCCCTTCCCTCCATTAATAAAGAGCTGTTCTACCCTGACCTTCATTTTTAAAGACAGTGGTGGGGGAGCAGAGAATACTTGAGACCAGCAGGTGGGGGTCCTGGGTCCCGTCGTGCCAATTAGACAAGCTTTGTCCTTATTCCCCTGTCTCTGTTAAAATGGGTGTAACGATCTCCAAGCTGAGCGTCTAGAGGGAGGGAGCGCAGGGCGGGGGATCGGGGCGGCCGTGGGGGGGGGGGCTGTAAAAGCATGGAATCCAGAACCACACTGCCTGGTTTCAGATGTCTTTTCAGGAAGCCTTACACCCTACACACTAGCTTAGGTGCTTCTTTTGGATTACGTTATGACATCAGACACCTCTGTTTTATTGCTCTTATCAGCTGAGACTTTATAATCTGTGTGATTATGGAATCATTAATCTGCCTCCTCCATTACAATGCAAAATTCACGAGGCTGTTAGATGTCTGGCTATCCCCAAATTATGTGATGAATGAATGAACGAGTGAATGAATGAATTCTCCAGGAACCCACCCCAGCCATGAGGCACTTAAGGAGGAGACATCCTGCTAGTGGGTTCACCAGAACTGAGACCCTGAGAGACGAGACGTGGGGACAGTCCGCTGCCCACTGTGTGGCCTGGCAGCCCGCCTTGGCACACTTTGGGAAGAGTGCTCAGTGGACAGAGCACCATGCTGGCGGTCCAGAGCCACGTGCTCGAATCCCAGCTCTGCCCCGATCCCTCGTGGTCCCTGGCAAGCTGCTTCCACCGTCCGCCCCAGTTTGCTCAGTGGTAAAACTGGGAGGCTGGCTGCCACGTCTCCTCGCCCTTCCAGTTTCATGACTCTGGATGCCCTGGCAGGAAAGTCCCCTGAAGACTCCAGGGGAGCGGAGCAGAGGGTGTCAGGTGACCCAGTGTGACCCACCTGAGCTGCATCCTTCATGTCTTTCTTGACCAGGGCAGTAGTGAGGGCCACGCCACTCTCGGAGATGGCCCGGTGGAAGAGGTTCTTGGCCAGTGGAGATAACACCTGGCAGGAGAGTGGACAGAAAGAGAGTTTCTGCTTGTGTGGAGGGCTTTTCAAGAGCTATCCCATCCACAGCTCTACTCTGGCCCATTCCCTTGAAGACCCTGGCACTCAGTAGACACAGCAGGTCCTTGCCTGGCCTGGCCTGGTCCCAGGCCGATCCTGGGACTGGTTTCTCCAAGAGAACCTTAGCTGGAGAGAGCCAGCAGCACAGAAAGAGGGGAGAAGAGGAAGTGTTACGATCGCACTGATCATAACAATCAGAACTATCTAAACACAGTGTGGCAACTCCTGGCCACACTTTAAAGACACAGTTCCGATTCCCCATTTCCATTACTCAGGATTTATCCTAAGAAAAGTGATCATAACGTTTATAATATAATTGGGAATAACCTAAGCTTCCAAAATCATGCAGTTGAGTGAATAAACCATTTTCCGTTCTTACCGTGGAATACTATACCATGGAATACCATGGAATCTACAACAAAATGATATTAGTGGAAGAGTGTTTAATGTTCAGGGAAATGTTTCCATTATAAGATATGCTAAGGAAGAGTTTTGTTTAAAAAATCTTAGGTAGATAAATGATAGATAGATCAATCAGAGATAGATGATAGATAGATAAATAGATAGATAGATAGATGAGAGAGAGAGAGAGACAGAGACAGAGACAGAGACAGAGAGAGAGACAGGGTAAGCGAATCATGGAGGAAAAAACTAGAAAAGTGTCAAAATGTCCATGGTGAGCTTCCCTGGGTAATGGGGCTATGGATGACTTTTTTTTCTTTGGGTTTGTCTGTACTTTTCCTATTTCTCCACTTAATAAGATATAAAAACATTTCCTTCTGAGTGTTCCACAAGGAAACCAATACATACATTCAAAATACAGTAATGGTGCTGACCCTCAACAGTGAAGGGGCTGGAGGGTGTTCTATGGCTCCCAGCACTTTGTCAGCTGGTTTCCATCCCTGCTTCTCTCAGCGGCTCCCCAGCCTCATTCCCCACACCTGGTCCCCAGGGGCCCCAGGAGCCCACACGGCTCCCCCATCCCTTCCCGATCCCACTCCCACCACCCTCCCCTGGTCACACACTCCCCCCATCCTGGCTCCACCTCTGCCCTGCTCTGAGCGCTCACATCCCCCGACAGGCAGACCTGGCTTCAGGCCGAACAGTGACGCTGTCCAACTCTTATTCATAATCCATGCTCACCCCTACCTTCCAGGAGAAATGCAGTGAATCCTAATGTTAAGATGAGTAGGAAGGAGAGAGAGAGCTGGAGCTCAGCCACGTTAGAAGAGGAGGAATGTCGCCGCTGTGGCTGGGGCTGGAGACGCTCGAGGACCCAGGACACTAGCCTGGGCTCTGAGCCTCCCGGGGGCCAAGGAGAGTTTGACCATTAGCCCTCCCCACCATCTAATGCCATGCAGAGTAGGGGCAGCCCTAGATCCAGATCTCGTAGGGAAAGGTGCCAACAGGGCAAAAGTCTCCAAGGAGTCTCATCAGTAGCCGTACCAAGGCCAGGAACACTTACAAGAATAGAGACGCTGATACCTCCTGCTGACTCTCCGAAGATAGTGACAGAACCCGGGTTCCCTCCAAAGTTGGCAATGTTCTCCTGGACCCAGCGAAGTGCGGCCACCTGGTCCAACTGACCCCAGTTTCCCCGGCTGTGTTCGTCCCCTGTGCTGTTAAGAACAGGGTGGAGGCGGGAGCACAGACTTCATGGCAGGGCTCTCAGGACCATAAATGGGGCTGGGGGCCCTAGGTGAGTCTTCTAGTAAAAGACTGGGCTTCCACAACCCTGACACAAGGGTCATCTCCCATCTTCATTTCTGTAGCCTTGTTCTGTTGTAGGGCTCTATAGTCATTCAACTGGGATCTATTTACTGAGTGTCTACTTTATGCAAAACACTGTTCTAAGAGCTAGGAGCACATCTGACAACAAAGCAGGCAAAATCTCTGATATACAGAGCTCACACTACAGATCACACACAAACAGATAAATACAGAATATGATGTCAGATAATAAAAGTATTCTCAGGAAAAATAAAACAGGGTGAGGGAAAAGGCAGGAGTGGAGCAGCTGGGTCCTATCTCAGATCACATGACCAAGAAAGGCCTCTTTGAGGTGGTGGCGTTTGAGTAGAGACTTGAATCGATGAGCGCGTGAGCCTTGCACATATCCAAAGAAGGGAATGCCAGGCTGAAAAAACAGCCAGTGCAAAGGCCCTGGGGTCCAGTGGACAAAAGTAGGAGTGTCGGACATGCAGCTAGAGGGCTCTGTGGGCCTTGGTAAGACCTTTGATGTCATTGTTAGCAATGTGGGAATCCATTTCAGGGCAACAACGAGGTTCCATTTATGTCTTCAATGATCGCCCTGGCTACTGTCTGGATTAGACGTAAGCATCCAAGAAGCAGGGTTATAAAAGTAGGTGGTTATTACAATCATCTAAGAGAGAGACACAGAGGGCTGGTTAGGGGCCATAAGGGTGGAGGCGAGAAGTGGTTGGATCCTGAATATATTCTGAAGGTGGAACCAACAGGATTTGCTGACCCGACTGGATGTGAGGAGTAAGAAGAAGACAAGTCAAGGGTGCCCGCTAGTCTTCTATCTGGAGCAGGTGGAAGGAGGGGCTTCCAGTAGCCAACAGGAGGCACTGTCAGGAGAGTAGGAAAGTGCGGAGCAAGGAGCGGTGGGGGTCAAGGGTTAAGTTTGTCCCCGTGGAGTGTGGGGCCCTTCAGACGTCCAGTGGAGATGGCAGCAGGTGCAGGTACTAGTTAATGCCTTACACATCTGGATTTCCAAGGAGAGGCAGGGGCTGAAACAGGGAGCTTTGAATGCGGCCCCTGAGGTCAACCAGGGGGCCAGTGGAGACGGAGAGAGAGATACACATGGAGGTCAGAAGGTCTCGTGTGAAGAGCCATGTGTGGATGCTGCCGAGGTTGGCCCAAGAGCTGTTGGGTCACTCGTGACCTCGGCCAGAACGCAGTGGTGTGTTTGGGGAGGAACCCTGACCGGGGTGGGGTGGGCAGAGGGCGGACTGGGAGGGGCAGCAGCAGCAGAAATAGCTAATATAGCGGTTTGACTGTAACGGGGAGCAGAGAGACAGGCCACGGCTGAGAGAGGAGAGGAGTCTCAATGATGGCGATTCATCCCGAGGCAGCACTCACCTGGGGTAGCCCTCCTCCAGCCCTGGGGGTCTTTCTTGGGAGCAGCCCACCCCCGGCCCACCCTTCAGCCATCTCAGGGTCAGAGGGACTGTGTAACACAGAGGTAACTGTGTCCTGCAGGGAAACTGGTCCCTGCCCCATGGAGACTCAATCGGGAAGACACCTGCCTTCACTCATTTGGGCCAAATTCCAAAAAAGGAAACGGGAGGAGTGGGTCTGACATTCCTCCCTGGGGGGCTGTCCACTGGAGTCAGATGCACCGACAACCTTCAGCTCCAGACACCCGTTCCTTTTCCTTCACCCACAAGGATGCACTGAGTTCCTGCCCGGACCACGTTCCTTCCTTCCTTTCTCATGTGGTAGCCTCTAAGTGCCCCGCCGCATGCTGTCTCGATAGATGTGTGCAATGTGCTGGGACAGCACAAGTGAGAAAGAGAAGAGTATTTCAGAGGGTGTAACATTTGGGTTGGGCCTTGCAGGATGAATAGAAGTTCATCAGGTACCGGCGCCTGGGTGGCTCAGTCGGTTGAGGTGTCCAACTTCGGGTCAGGTCATGATCTCACGGTTCATGAGTTCGAGCCCCACGTCAGGCTCTGCTGTCAGCACAGAGCCTGCTTCAGATCCTCTGTCCCCCTCTTTCTGCCTCTCCCCCCAAAAATAAACAAACATTAAAAAAAAAAGGAAGAAGTCCATCAGGTAGAACGGGCATTCTAGGTAGAGAGGATACACCTACAAAAAGCTCGGAAGCAAGTGGACCCGTGTGGCTGGGGAAGGAGAAGATAGGTAGAGCCCAAATATGAAGGGACTTGGATGCTTCACTAGGGAACCTGGCCAAGATCCCCTCGAGGGCTGACATGATCAGAGCTGAATCCTTGCATCCTTGCTTTGGGGGCCAATGTATCTTACCTGAAGTATCCCCAGATGCCCAGGCGGTACTGAATGGTCACCACCACCACATTTTCATGGGCAGAGAGGACCAGTCCACCATAGGTTGATGCTCCGCCCACCATCAGACCCCCTCCGTGGATCCACACCATCACCTGGACAGGAGGGAAGCAACCGTCCTGGTTAGAGGAAGCAAAGCCAGGAAGGGCCTCAACAGGTTATCTGGTTTGGTCGCCTACCTCTTGACCGTGACCCAAGGGGGCCGATCCCTGAAGTCCACTAGTCCCCAGCAAAGTGGGAGCAGGCAGGTGCTCCTTTCTTCTGTGCTCCCAACCGGGGCCTGGGCCACCACCCTACTCGGTACACCCTGGCTGTCCCTTCCTGGGTCCCCAGCTCCAGTGTCACCAGGCTCCTCACGCTGAGAACTTCATCATGGGAGCAGCCGAGGTTGAGAGTACCACGTTCTCCCCAACACCCAACACTCCCATTGTCCTCATGCTCGGACTGTTCCCACAGCCCTGCACGCCCTGCCTGCCGCAGCCCTGTATTTCAGCCTCATCTTACTTACCTCGTGTGCGGTGAATTAAACGGCTCTGGCACATGAATGACTGTCTCGAGAAGCACACGTGCCCCCAGTGGGATTTCTTTCAACTACACCTTCCTTCTGCCTCCTCTGCAACCCCAAATCCCACCCATCTTCCAAAGCCCAGCCTAAAAGCCACCTCCTCCAGTAAGTCGTCATTCATTTGACCGACATGATGTGAGAACCTACTATGTGCCAGGGACCACGATAAGCCTTGCGGATGAGGGTAGACATGGCACTTCATAATGCTCGGCTCTGGCATGTAGGCGCTCACACAGCCAGGGAGTAAGAGTGCTTGAAAAATAATACTGTAATAGTTTTATTAATAAAAAAAATTGGGGGTGGGCACCTGGGTGGCTCAGTCAGTCAAGCATCCAACTTCGGCTCAGGTCATGATCTCAGTTGGTGAGATGGAGGCTCGCATTGGGCTCTGCACTGGCAGCATGGAGCCTGCTTGGGATTCTCTCTCTCCCTCTCTCTCTCTCTGCCCCTCCCCCACTGTCTCTCTCTCTTTCTTAAAATAAATAATAAGCTTAAAAATTTTTTAATGATTATTTATTTTTGAGAGAGAGAGACAGACAGAGCATGAGTGGGGGAGGGTCAGAGAGAGAGGGAGACACGGAATCCGAAGCAGGCTCCAGGCTCTGAGCTGTCAGCACGGAGCCCGACGTGGGGTTCGAGCCCACGGACTGGGAGATCGTGGCCTGAGCCAAAGTCGGACACTTAACCGACCAAGCCACCCAGGTGTCCCCAAAAATAATAAACTTGAAAAAAAAAAGAATTTGTAACACTAAGTGCCAAGTACCATTCCATGAAGTAGGGACTAATGCTGTCCCGTTAACAGACAAGAAAACTGAGGCATTTAACCCGCCTGAAGTCACACAACTAATAAGCAGCAGAAGCAGGACTTGACCCACCCAGTCTGGCTCTGGAGTCCATCCGTTGAGCCACCCAGCACAGTGTGGCCCCCAGCCTGGTGCAGTGGGCTGGCCGTTAGGACAGGAGTAAGATCTTCCCTTCAACTCTAACTAATGCTTCAGGAGTACTTGCCTTGCACACTCACCAGCCACTGAGACAAAGCTTGACATGCGTCATCGAATATGTGACTAACGCTATTCTAAGGAAAGAGAGCCAGGTCTCTCTGCTAGTAAAAGGCAGAACCAAGGCTTAAGACCAGACCCTGTAGTCCTGTGTCCGTAAGTAGGGGTCCTCCCTCTGTTCCTCCCACACCTCTGATCCCTGCCCGCCTCTGCCGAGAGGGACTGAGTTTGCAGTCATCTGCCTGAAAGCTGAGGCAAGGGCTGGTCAGTAGTGATTCACTGAAGAAGCTGGTCAGCGTTTGAGCATCGCAGATGGAGTCATCCTCCACAGTAATGGCTGTCTGGTGATGGCTTTTTTGTCCCTCCTTTGTCCTAACCCCCAGGTGTAGCTATGCATGGGAGGGCACGTAACAGAAGAATGGATGAATGAATGAGTGAGTGAAACGTTGTCCCATCTCACTGAGCTGAGCATATACAGTGCTAGTTTCTGCTCACAAGTCCACAGGTGCCCTCCCCCCACTCCAGGGCATCATGCCAGGTGTGCTTCTGGGAGATGGCTGGGTGCTAACATCCCCACGCCTCTCCACCCCAGGGAATACCTCCTTTTCCAGAAGACCTTCCTCCAAGCTTCAGCGTGAGTTTGGAAGCTGCCCCACCTCTAGGCCTCTTTTATTGTGGAAATGCTGACTCATGGGGTCATAGGTCGGTGCCAAAGACAATTAAGGAAGGAGATTAGCTACAATAAAATCCCAGAAATTTGGCCAGAGGTAAAAGAAAGAGCTTCATGGGTTGCCCCAGGCTCTTCCCCTAACATCTCTCAGGGGACCCTGGAAGTTGACAGAGGAGCATCTTAAGTGCTGAGGAAAGGCCACCCACAGGCTCACTTTCTCAGTCTGTGCCAGGGAGCACTGGTTTGAGACTCAGAAGGCCTATGCTCTCATCCCGCCAATCCCGCAGCGTGACCTCCCCTCCCCCATTCTGGACCTCAGTTTCTCTACTTGTAAAGGAAGGATTGGACTGGCGGCTTAACTCTAAGAGTAATCATTCTTGTCCTTCTATCAGCAAGAAACAATTTGGCAAAAATCACAATGTGCATGACAGAGGCACAGCAAACTCGCCCAAAGGCCCCGTGTCTGTCACTAGGGGAGACTGAGGTGTGGAGAGCTTGTGTTTCTTGGGGTCATGGGGTCTGACCGTGGGAGGTAAGGGAAGCAGGGGGTCCCTGAAACAGCCCTCACCCAAGCTGCCTTCTCGCTCTTCTGGTCTACACCAGAAGACCCGCAGTGCTGGAAGCTTCTGCTTACCGGCAGCCTGTTCTTCTTCCTCAAGTCAGCAGGAGTGTAAATATTTAGGTACAGGCAGTCTTCGGAAAACTTGAGAGAAATGTTTTCCTTCCTGTTGGTAAAGAGGTCTGACAGCACCTGCCCTCCCACTGCATCCTGGGAGCACCTAGGGAGGGGACAAGAAAGAGGAGCTTGTGAGGTTCACTCGGAGCTGAGCAAATGCCTTCTGCGGTCAGGCCAGGCCTTGGGCTGGTGGGTTTAGGCTGGTAAGTAAAGCTGTTCTTACGAGGCTGGAGACATTGGAATGGTTCGGAGACTCTCTCAGGAGAGGCGGTGAGGGAGAGTCTGGGTAGGGGGCCTGAGGCTCACTAAGGTCTCCCGGGACCATGTACGGTGAGAAGCACCTCTCCCCTTCCTGGAGGCTTTGAGGGGCCCTGGGTCAAGGAGAGGAGGCTGCCAGTATGCTGACTGCCTGGGAGAGGACTGTTTCAATGCCAGAGGAAACAGTCCCAGAAGCATCCCAGCTCTCCGTGTTCCAGGTAAACGTGTCCTCCACCAGGTGAGCATGTTCTAGTTCATGGTAGACTTCCATAATCCCTGCAAAGTCACTCACATGGCAGGCGTTTAAGGACCACAACAGGTCAGGGGTGAAATGAGTGTGGGGCCATATCAGGAGAACTGTATTCTGGTCCTGCCTCCCTCACTAATTTTCTGGGAGACCCAGGGTGAATCCCTTGCCTGCTTTGGCTTGAATCTGCCAGGTCTCTGTGAGGGAAGGGATTTCTATAAGGGCCTTGCAGGGGCGCCTGGGGGGGTTCAGTCGGTTAAGCTTGTCTGACACTTGATTTCAGATCAGGTCACGATCTCGCTCTTCGTGAGTTGGAGCCCCGCGTTAAGGCTCTGCACTGACAGCACGGAGCCTGCTTGGGATTCCCTCTCTCCCTCTCTCTCTGCCCCTCCCCTGCTTGTGCTGTCTCTCTCTCAAAATAAGTAAAATAAACATTAAAAAAAAAAGAAAAAAAAAAAGGTCTTGCAGCCCTGACATGCTAAGAATCTATCCAACCCAGACAAGCACTATTGGTTTCCCTAATAACAGATCTTAAAGCTCCAACATAGATTAAAACTGGTAATATTCATGGCCCTCCCAGCATGCCAGGTGCTGTTTTAAGTACTCCTTATGTACTAACCCCTTTAATCCTCCCATGACAAGCCCATAACATAGATTCTATTACTATCCCCATTTTACAGTTGAGAAAACTGAAGCACAGAGAGGTTAGAGAACTACCCAAGGTCACACAGCCGGAAAGATCTTTACTATGTAGTGCATTATATTTCTAAGGACATAATAAGCAACGCTTCTCAATCTCAAGGTAACAGAAGGCAGGTATCACTGCCCTCTGTATGTAAATTAGGTACGTGAGGCACTTGATGACATAGTTATCAAGTGGCAGATCAGGGCCCCCAACGGTGACTTCTTAATTTCCACCGTAAGGGAACTTTCCTCCTGATCACCAGAACAAGGAGCTTAATAGTCTAAAAGAAGAAAATCAACGTCAAAAGAGAGAAAAGAGTTCAACGTCACTAGTGTTCAAATCAATGGGGAATAAATAGCAAAATTATATATAACTATAATGATAATAATAATTATTATTATTTTGCCTATCCAACAGCCCAAAGGTATTTTTTAATAACCCCACGCATTGCCAAAGTTCTGGTGAATGGAGGTGTTCATATATTAAAAGGAAGAGTGTGGTTGGAACATTTCTGGAAAGGAATTTAACAGGAGGTGCATACTCTTTTACTCAGAAATGTCATTTCTTCGAACTTTTCCAAAAATATTCATTGGTGGGCATAAAGATTTAGCTGCAGGATATTCATCAGAGTGTTATTTATACTATCAAAAACAACTTAATGACCCCATATAAGAGATTGGGTAAATAAAGTATGATTCAATACTCAATGTAATGTAGCTATTTCTATGTCAGGCTATGATATTTAATGACATAGAACAATGTTCATGATATATTTATAAATGAGCAAAGCAGGCATCTAAACTACCTTTATCGTGTGAGGTGATATTGTTTTTTTTATCATAAGAAATATCTATCTGGCCTCCATCCTATTTCTGGAACAGACTCCCTAAAACCTCTGGCATTTCCTCTGTGAAGAAAACAGCAAAGATATTTTTGTTGTGTTAATAAGGTGACTTTTGATCACACTTCAGATGTTAGCTGGTTGTCAGGTAAATGAAACACTTATTAAAGGCCTGGAACTTTCAGTCCTGCCCCCTGGCCTCTGGGGAGGCAGGAGGGGCTGGAGGTGGAATCCTGGCCAGTGGCCACTGGTTTCATCAATCATGCCTACGTAACAAAGCCTTCCCCAAAATACCCACAGGACAGGGTTCAGAGAGTTCCCAAGTTGTTGAATCAGAATGTTTTAAGGCCACCGTGCCAGAACCCAAACTCTAGAAGGACACAGAATCTCCTTTGTTCAGGACCTCACCCCACGGATCTCTTTGTTTAACTGTTGATACATACTCTTTGAAAACCTTGTAATAAACTGTAATCTAGGTGAATAAACCAGTTTCCCGAGATCTGTGACCACTCTAGCGAATTAATAGAACCCAGGAAGGGGGTCATGGGAACCTGTGATTTAGAGCCAAGGTTACAAGCACAGTTGACAGCTTGGACTACTTGTGATTGGCATCAGAAGCAGATAGCAGTCTTGTGGGGCTGAGTCTTTAACCTGTGGGATCTGACACTATCTCCGGGCAGAACAGTGTAAGAATGAGTTGAATTGTAGGACACACAGCTGGTGTCAGAGAATTGTTTCTTGATGTGGGGGAAAAGAAACCCACGCATTGGAATTCAGTGCAGAATCTTATGGATTCTATTTTTAATGGAGAAAATATGCAATAGATAAAAGACCAGAAAAGCAGAATCTAGAATGTGAACAGCAGTTCTCTCTATGGGGGAATTGTGTATGATTTTCATTGTCTTACCTTTACTTACCTGTGCTTCCTCCCTTTTCTGTACTAAGTATGTTATTACCTTTGCAATCAGGAAATAAACATACATACATTTTAAAAATACTTTAATGCTTATTTATCTTTGAGAGAGAGAGAGAGAGAGAGAGAGAGAGAGAGAGAGCATGAGCAGGGAAGGGGCAGAGAGACATGGAGATACAGAATCCAAAGCAGGCTCCAGGCTCTGAGCTGTCAGCACAGAGCCCGACGCGGGACTTGAATTCATGAACCTCGAGATCATGACCTGAGCCAAAGTCAGATGCTCAACCGACTGAGCCACCCAGGCGCCCCTTTGGTCAGGGTGATTGGGACATACCAACCACTGCTCTGCTCATGACTAGGTACTTAGACACACCTGGGAGTTGAGAACTTTCCCAGTCAACTCCCCTCAGGACTCCCCACCCACAAACCTCCTTCACCCACCCTGCTCCCCCATTTTAGCAAAGTTCGAGACGAGAGAATAAACAGAATCATTACAGCTGATCTCCCTCACTGACTCAACTTCTAATTCTTTCCCAAGACATTTATCATATTCTAACATAGTACATAATTTATTAATTTGCATATTTTTTGTTTGTTATCTAACTCTCCCTGCTCGAATGCAAGCGCCACGAACATAGGGATAATTTTCATGCATGGGTCCTAGGAACCCAGAACATGCTCAATAAACGTTTGTTGAATAAAGGGCTCTAGAATGCTGTGAGTTCTGCAAGCTTTTTAAGGATCTACAACAGCTCAGAGATTTCAGAACAAAGCCACTCAGGGTGTTGCCTTGGCTCCTTCCTGTATCACTTTGAGGCAAACATTCCCATTGAAAAGATGCCAGCTTACATAGGAGGGTAGGAGGTGGTATTCTTCACGAAGTTCCATGGCTCTGCAGGCTGTGGTGGAGCAAACCTCAGGGATCCAAGAGGAGGCCTGGCAAAAGGGATTCCCAGGAAGACGGCCACAGGCTGTGCAAATCCTTCTACGCTGACGTGCTTGCCCAGGACTTTGCCTTGAGAGGTGTCCACCACAGGAGGTGAGGACGGGTGCCCTGCTGGACATCCAGAGGAAAGAGAGGAAAAGTTTGACCTGGACTGCAGGTGGGTTTTCTGCTTTCAGCATGTGACCTTGAATGAGTCACTGAAACCCTCTGGGCCTCGGTTTCTTCTTTGTAAACAGCCCCTTACTCGGGGCTATCTGGATTGGTATTGGTATTGGAGGTATAATACCATCAAGTAAAAAGGAAATGCAAGAAAAAGAGCTGCTGAGAGGATCAAGCCTTTTGATTCCACCCTTAGAAGACTCTAGAAACAGGTATCCATTAGGACCCAGGCGCTGAGCTGCATGCTGGCCGAGAGGATGAACAAGAGGCACTCCCTCCTCTCAGTGTCTCTGAACCTTGTAGGGAGAATGAGTCATAAACACACCTGACCCACTCAGAGGGAAGCAGGGGGTTGGTGTCCTGAGAGAGGTCCCAGTGAGGCCCTACAGGAGTCAGAAGAGGCAGGGGGACCTTCTGATTGGTGGCATCATGGGGACAGTGAACTTGGAGCTGAGACTGGCAGTGGGAGAGGGGGACCCAACAAGCAGCAGAGGGGAGAGTGGGGATAAGGTATAAAGCAGAGAAGAGAACGTGCCTAGGCGAGGCTCTGAGAGCAAAATGCAAGGCCAGCCTGAGGAAAGCGAAGGGAGTCGCTGGGGAGCGGGTGGCAGCCTGTAATGAGTCAGGTTCAGTCCTGGGAGGGCCTCAGCGCCAGCCTAACAGTTGGGCCTTTATTTAGTGGGTAAATGAGAGGCAGTGAACAGTCCAGGAGTATGCCAGAGTGACCCAATCAGCTTGAAGGGGGTTCTTCTGGTGGCTCTGCACAGGGTCGTCCAGAGGGGAGACTGGGGGTCCGATTCCTACCTGTTCCACCCTTGTTGGGCAGGCAGTTCTTCCCACCCAGCTGCACACCCGTCTCCCTGAAGCTTCCAACCCAGTCCTGGTTTCTTTCTGGATTTGCATGTGCAAGTGGCTGCTCAGACTCTTGATCACGGGCCCATCCCCCAAGCAGCCTGTGTGTGTAAATTTCTCATCTGAAACCATTTCTAGCCTGGCATCCTTCCAATTGCTCCCTTTTAGGCATAGACAAAAGGCCAACTTCTCCCTCAAAATGTGAGGGCAGAACAGAAAAGGAGAATCCAGGTTTGGTCTTATAGGAGAATATCCAGTGATAATCCTCAAGACAGATGAAGTGGACAGAAGCACAATCGGCGAGGGTGAAAAAGCGGGTGGATGGAGCGAGAGGCATAAGGGTTATGGTAACAGGAGCAGTGTGCACTCGATGTACGACGTAAGTATAGATGTAATGTTTGTATGCTGAGCGCTCACTATGTGCCACGTGTGCATTCCGGTCCATTTCCCATTTATCTTTACAATATGCCCATTTTACAGATGAGGAAGCTGAGGAAACGGAGGCAGCCAGTATGGACTTTCTGAGGATGGAAATGGGATGGCCTTGCCAGGGGGTAACCAGCAGGAAGGGATAGATCCATTCCTAATTGGGTTCTTACTCTGCCCTTATATGTAGTTCCAGGTTTCTCACCATGTCCCCATCAGAATGAAGATAAAATGCAGGTGAGGTCTGGACCCTCACAGTTCTGATGGTCACAGCCCTGGCTCTCCATTCATGAACCACAGACAGATTCCGGAGCGTGATTTTCCAGTTGACCTTGAGCAAATACATTTCCCTCTCTTGAGTCTGTTTCTCTGCCTGTAAACGGGCACAGATGCATTCGGGGTCCCGTGCTACACTCTTGTGTTATCTCGTGTTTTATTTTGTGTATGCTGATGCTTGACATCTGGGGCCTTGCTGACCCCGGAGGCACTGCCCCTCTCAGAGGGAGCCAATTCTAGAGACAGGAGTCAATTTCCCTTTGGGCAAGCAGAACCCGTACCCCTACCACCTTCTTATGGGGCTCTCCCAGGCCAAGCCACTACCATCCTGCCCTAATCACTCCAGGGCCAGGTACCCAACAACAGCCAGCCGCTCTTGTGCCTGAGAACTCCCTGAAATTGGTTAGTTTCCCAATCCTAAACTTGCTTATCCTGTCTTACCTCTTCCTTCCCCTGGCAACTACGGTAATTCCCGAAATTCCTTCCTCCTCCCTCTTCCTCCCACCCCGCCTGAGCATCACCTTGCCCTGCAACATGCTGGTGGCATGCCTCCCCGTCCTGGGAACTGTGAGTAGCGAGCTATTGCGGCTGGCTCCTGATCTGTTGGCCTTAACATACCTCAAGTTTTCTACAACCGCACTACATTTGAAAACAACTTCTTTATTTAGGAATCCTTTATTTGCACTCTCCATAGCAGGCACTTTTTAGAAACAACCTGTTTTACCTTTCACAACAGCATAATGAGGTAGGTACTGTCATTCCCATTTTAGAGAGGGGGAAACCGAGCCACAGAAAACTAAAGCAGGGAGTCTAAGGACACCCAGCTAGTAATTCAAACCCATGCACTCTGGATATACAGTCCATCCAGGCTCTCTGTGTGCCAGCCAAAGGTAGAGCATTCCTATGAAATCTTTCCGAAGTCGAAATGGCATGAAGTGAAGAGCGACCCCCGCCCCGCCCCCCGCCCACCTCTTTTTCTGCAAGTTGCATAAGGCCTCTTTCTTTTTAGAAAAGACCTACATGAGTACAGTAACAGAACAGTGAAGAGCCTCTTCGGATTTCTCTGGGTTACGATAACAGGTACCAATATAGGTCTTTCCTAAAAGCAAAGTGGCTTAATGCAACTTGCAGAAAGCCAGGGGTACTCTTACTACTCTTCCAAGCCACCCTCTGTGATTCAGCCATACTCAGACAAATAATCAAGCGGAAAATAAACGGAGTCTCTGAAACCCTCATCCATGAGGCATGAGGTTAGCTGGGTGCCCTCCTGTGCACACAGCTGCAGTCTCAGGGTGTTCATGCTCCCCTGCGTCTCGGGTTGGCGGGGACCCGCTGGGTCCCAAGCGCACCAAGTCTGGAGGGCATGGGCTGCTGCGGAACCAGTCCTGCCACACACACCCTTGCCCTCATGCATCTCCCCACCTCGTGCCTGGACAAGAATTTCCAAACGCCCCTCGCTATTTTGTTTCAGAAGGACTCACCCCAAGTCATGGAAGTGGTGAGGGAGGTCAAGACCAGAGCTAAGAGCCACATCATGGAAGGACTGCAGCTTCAGAGCCTCAAGGTGTCCATGACGCTTATAGAGGCTGTGCGGGTCCCACCCCCTGGTCCCACTCCCGCCCCCACCGCTCTGTGGCTCCACAAGTGGCAGGGCCTCTAAGCCACACCCGCTCAGTTTACCCTCTTCGTCCAAACTGCCAGGACTGCCTCTCCGATTACAGATAGCCACGGACTCGTCCAGCAGCCTGTTATATAAGGGTTTCTGCCTTGCAGGACTCTAACCTCAGTGTACTCTGGGTTTCACAAGCAGGCATGAACAGTTGGATGCCTTTAGAGAGGGAGAGGCTTTAGTCCAAAGTTCTCAGAACAAACTTGAAAACTTCTAGAGCAACTGCCAGCCTCACAGCTGCTCAGCTAAGGAACTCGCGACAAATCTCTTAGCTGCCTGGTTTTCTTTTCTATGGAGTTCTATGCTGTCAAGTTTGGAAGCACCTTAAATTCATCCGGTTTCCCTTCTGATGTCTAAATTAACTTTATGATATTCTCTCCAAGTGACTCAGCTTCCTATCACATACCTCCAGGGTCAGGGAACTCACTACATCTCCAGGTGGGGATCTTTGGGCAGACAGCTCTTACCACAAGTGAACTCTTTCTCTCCCTAGTCCCTGGCTCTAATCATGCATTCATCCTTCCTTCCATTTAGTCATTATTCCATCTATTCATTTATTCTCCATTTACCAAAAGCCTGGTGCTATGCCAGGTGATATGGATACAGAGATGAATTCAAGGGATGTTCCTTCTCAAGGACCTCACCATGGAGTAGATAAGACTCCGTGGTGTCGGGGAGAGTGGATTACTGCACATTGTGAAAGCACTACAACAGGGGGATACAAAGTGCCCTGAATATACCTGGGAAGGTGTCATGTATCTGCTGGGGACACAAGTTAGATGCTCAATGCCTCTTTCACAAGATTATTAAATGTTCAACAAAAGGGAATTCGTTAAATACAGTCTGGTACAGCTGGCTAAGGAAATATTATGCATGCATTCACTCAAACTAGTGAGGCACACCCCTTTTATTGGCAAGGACAGACAGCCTTGATCTATTACAAAAGGGGCAAAATCAGGTTATGAAATAGCTGCGGCTGCTTTAGGATATAACTGAGTAGTTCCTCAGAAATCGAACGTAGAGTTACCATACCCCCAGCGATTCCACTCCTAGGTATACCCAAGATCATTGAAAACATATCCATACAAAATGAGATACAAAGAAAAGCATTATTTGTAATACCCCAAAGTGGGAACAACCCAAGTGACCATTCAACTGATGAATGGATAAACCAAGTCTGATCTCTCCATACAATGGAATATTATTCAGCCATGAAAAGAAAGGAACCACGATTCTTGCCTGACAATAAGAACTGGACAGCAGTAGGCCACATATTATAGAATTCTATTTATAGGAAAAGTCCAGAATAAGTAAATCCATTGAGACAAAAAGTAGATTAGAGGGTGCTAGGGGCAGAGGAGGGAGGGCATAAGGACTGACTCAGAATGGGTAGGAGGCTTTTTTGTGGAGTGACGAAATGTTCTGGGTTTAGATGGGGGGGGGCGGTGGGGGTCGTTACACAGCTGTGTGAATATACTAAAAGAACACTGAACTGCACACTTTGGAAAAGGTGAATTGTATGGTCTATGAATTCTATTTCCATACTAACATCCCATTTTAGTAAAAACAGATCTTTGCATGGGAAAAGTTCTGGAAGGTTATACATCTAATTTGTATTACCACAGCCATTTTCCTGGCTGCAGTATCGTGTTTTTACTTCATATTTTCCACTTCTATTCTTTCAGGACTTCATTCGACAGAGATTTATTGAGAGCTCTCTGTGTGGCAAACGAGGTGCTGAGCGTTTTGTATTCTGTGCCTCACTTAGTTCTCAAAATTAACCCCGTGAATTGATTCTATGATATCCCGGGGCTCAGCAGGGCAAGGAACATCAAGTACAGGAAGAGCTGAGGGCTGAACAAAAGCTGCATAATGTTACAGCCCATATTCATTTTTTTTTAATTTTTTTAAAACATTTATTTATTCTTGAGACAGAGAGACAGAGCACGAGTTGGGGAGGGCATAGAGAGAGGGAGACACAGAATCGGAAGCAGGCTCCAGGCTCTGAGCTGTCAGCACAGCACCCGACGCAGGGCTCGACCCCACGAACCATGAGATCATGACCTGAGCTGAAGTCGGATGCCCAGCGGACTGAGTCACCCAGGCGCCCCTGTTACAGCCCCTATTCTTAACCATTCTGCTGTGGTGTCAAAACCTTGTTGACAGACTGACTGTGTTGATGCCCTAAGCACATGCTTGACTCGCCTGTGGGTGAGCTCTGGTAGCTTCTCTCTCCTGGAACCGTCTCTACCTCCACCCTTCAAAGCACCCATGACGCCCTACTGGCACCTCCTGGGCCCTTAGGCTGCCTGGAGGGATGGCAGGTTGAAACAGGTGGAAACAGGCTCTTGGGACAGGTAGCCCGGCAGCAGAGGCATTTGCTGCTGGCTCTGACTTGCTGTTGAGAAGTCGCTGTCCAGCCAGAAATTGCATGCCCTGATCCCCCTGCATTGAACTGGAGACATGAGATGTCAATG
Organism: Lynx canadensis; assembly: GCF_007474595.2. Lineage (NCBI taxonomy): Eukaryota > Metazoa > Chordata > Mammalia > Carnivora > Felidae > Lynx > Lynx canadensis. Next base: position 28,741,956 of record NC_044317.1, on the reverse strand, counting down.
GACAGGAAACAGATGTGGAGGACAGTTGTCTTCCGGCTGGTGCCTTGAACAGGCAGCCGTGCCTTCTCTACGCTGACACTATTTTGTGGTGTCATCTGGCAAGGCTGCCCTTGTCCAGGCCAGACCAGTATTGACATCTGAGAACATTGGGCAACCAGCAGCCATAAAGCACATGACATTCAGGGAAGCTCATGGGTTCTTGGCCAAGGCCACAGGTTATAGCTGAAATGAAGTTTCAGGAGACTCAAATTCAAAAAAGGATGTTAATTTTCACTCATTCTAGTCACCGTGGCAGGACAGTGTGGGGAGCTCTGTGATAGGGGTGAGAACATTGTGACAGCAATAGAGTCAGTCCCCAGAGGTGATTGCTTCTCTGAAGACTGACCTGGGCTGGGGTTCCTCCCTTTCATCCAGGAAAGAAACCTGAGTCCTAAAGACCACCCTAAGAAAGAGGACCCCATCTCTATCCACATGGGACAATCTGGGTTGTCTTCCTAAGCAGACAATAAGCCTCTTTCTAATCAGCAGAACACACACACACACACACACACACACACACACACACACACACAACCAGTTAAGGCATAGTCATTATGCCTTTTGACCTGGCCAGCTGGTCTTTGCAGCCTGGAACACAGCCCTGGTTTTTAGCATAAAAAAATTCTAGGATGCTGTCATAGCAAAATACAAAAGGTGGGGATGAATTATTCTCCCAGTCCCACTTAATCACATGCCTGCTTGTGACACTGGCCAATTCTACAAACAGAGAAAGCCATTCCCAGACCTTGCCATGTCTGGCTGCAGTCTGCCAGCCCATTTCTGGCTCACGATGATTCTGCACAAGTGAGGCTGGAGTTCACAAAGCCTCATGCCAGAACTCAATTTTGCTTAATGTTTACGCTCTCCTTGCACCACATTAGCTCTGTAAATAATACAGTTCTTCTTGTTTCATTGGCATTTGACTGAGATTATTGCTTTTCCTGTGGGAAACTCCCTAAGGTTTCTCTTGTGGAGCGAGATGGTCTAAAAAGTAAAGTCCTAGAAACTGGCCTTAACTCTCAAGCATTTAGGCAGGTCTTAGGAGGGAAGACAACTCTGAGGCCTCCAAATTATCTCCCCCTCATTCTCTCCATCAAATTACTCAACAGACATATGGAGAGCACCTACTAGAACAAACACCAGAAGAAATATGAGCCATGTCCTAGGGTAGACTGAGGCAGAGCACCTGTGGGAAGTTTTGGCCTGGGGGTGTGGTCTGGAGGGGAGTGCTTCACTCACCACGGACATAAATGGTCATCCCACAAGGCACAAGCAACTGACATTCATGCTGTCTCCATCAGGCAATCTCATGGGACTGCCTAGCTTGGCAGTTGTGAGTAAGAATATACTGAGAGCAGGGTAAACTATGGTAGCAGATCGTCCTAGAATTTCAGTGGCTTATTTCATGTTTATGTGAAGAAATGTGGTGCTGTTTAGGTCAACAAGGTGGCTGCCCTCCAGTGATCTAACCAGGGGGGTCGGCAAAGTTTCTCTGTAAAGGGCCAGATAGTAAATACTTTTGTCGTTGAGGGTCATGTGGTCTCAGTGGCAACTGTCCAATCTGCCATTGTAGCCAAAGCAGCCATAGATAATACCTACGCAAATGGGCATGGTTGGGTTTTAATAAAACTTTATTGAAAAAACAGGTGGCCAGCTAGATTTGGCCCATGGGCAGCTTGCTAACTCCTGACCTAGAACATGGCAGCTTTACCACCTTTAATTCATAGTTTCTAATGTTGTTACGGGTGCCAATCCTAGGCAGCTGGAATGACGGCAAGCACGGAGGAGTGAACAGGGTGGGTGGGCCAGGCCTGAATGTGGCATACCTCACTGTCACTCACATCCCACTGGAAATAATTTAGCCATACAGCCAAACTAATTGCAAGGAAGTCTAGGAAACATGGTCTGGTTGTGTGCCAAAGAAGGTCAGACAGATTTTAGTGGTAGTTCCTGCCACAGATACTAATATCCATTAAATCACAGATTTGATATTAGAGCTTTTTTCTAATATATAGCAAAATAGATACATAACCATTATATAATGCTTTGGGGATGCCTGGGTGGCTCAGTCGGTTAAGCGTCCAACTTCAGTTCAGGTCATGAGCTCACGGTTTGTGAGTTCAAGCCCCACGTTGGTCTCTGTGCTGACAGCTCACAGCCTGGAACCTGCTTCAGATTCTGTGTCTCCCTCTCTCTCTGCCCAACCCCCACTTGCACTCTGTCTCTCGGTCTCTCAAAAATGAATAAACATTAAAAGAATTTTGATAATGCTTTGAAGTTTGTTTGTGCACCATCTGAAGTAATCTTGCATAACTCCAGGAATAAGTGTACTATACTTTGGTAAACAAGGAGCTTGTGTATTTCTTTTATTCAAATTCTAAATAAAAGATTGCAAACCTAGTCCTTGCTTGCTAGGGCTATGCTATAAAGGCTTCCTTCAGCCTTCTAAGAGTAAAAAAGGAAAAAGGGTGAATCAGAAAGACATAAAAATTGAGGCCCCAGAAAGTTAAGATTGAATTAAGTTCTTCTGGAAATTATTTGAGCAAACTCAAATTATTATAGATTGTATTAATAGACATCTGGGTGATACAGTGACCTTGAATGAGAGAAGGGTTTTGTGTGTTTTCTTACTCTGAGCTCTGTTAGAGTTTATATATATTAATGCCCAAGCCATCCACGATTTTCTGATTGTAGAGGGCATTGAGAGGTGAACAGGATTTGTTGTATCAGAGAAGAGAGCACGTGGTCACTGGTGCAAGGTAGATTTGGGGGCCTCTTGAGGAGAACATTTGGGCCAGAAGGGTGAATGGAGGTCAGAAGGCTTGAATGGCAAGCTAAGGAGAACTGGATTTCACCTTGAACAACAGGAAGCCACCAAAAGTCTTTAATTCTGGGAGTGACAAGAAAAAAAAAGGTGTTTCTGAAAGTAGAATCTGGCAGAAGCAGGCAAACCACTGGAGAGGTCAAGAGGGTTCCTCCTAAATATTCACTGGAGGGGCTGGAGGCGAGTTCTGCTCTCCAGAGAAGGCTAAGTTCTCTGCATGCATGAGAAAGTTTGGCCTTTGGGCTCCCACAGGCCTCAGCAAGAAGAGTGACATAAGCTTCTTCAAAATGCTGGGCTGCACAATGGTTTGCCCAAATCTCAGAATCTACCAAGGCTGGCCTTCAGCACTCACTTCAGAAGGTCCAGGGGGCCATGAAATCTTTAGAATGCCCAATGGGCTGGTTGGCAGCTAGGGGTGGGGAGATGTAACCCCATTCCCAAATCATCGTCTGCTCTGTGCCTACTTGTTTTTGTATGGAAGCAGGTCAGGAGCACATCAGGTGTGAACATAAGGTTGTGGTGGAGGGAAGGATGAGTGAGTCAACCCCCTTCATCCTATCACCTACATTCCAAGGGACTTTGAAGCTATACACCTATAAAATGTCATTTCAACATACCAATAAACACGAACATCAAGACATGAAAATTGGCACCTGGGTGGCTCAGTCGGTTGAGTGTCCAGCTCTCGGTTTCAGCTCAGGTCATGATCTCGCAGTTTCATGAGTTCAAGACCCCTGTCGGGCTCTGCACTGGCAACACGAAGCCTGCTTGGGATTCTCTCTATCCTTCTCTCTCTGCTCCTCCCCCACTTGCACTGTATCTGTCTTGCTCCAAATAAAGAAATAAACTTAAAAAAAGACATGCAAATTAAAAGCAGACACTCAAATTGCCACTATCAAACTGGCAAGGATTTCTACCACTACTATGTTAGTGCTTGTGCCAAATACTGACAAAAGTGTGGAAAAACAGGAACCATTGTTCTGAGTGATAAACTAGTACAAGCTTTATTCGGGGCAATTTGGAAAAATCCATCCAAACACTTCAAAGGGGCATCTCCACGTTCTTGTTATTCTCTAACAAGGAATAATTATGAATGAGCCCAAAGGAGAATGCATCAAATTGTTCACCTCTGTAATACTAACAGTAGTAAAACCTGTGAAATAACTTGAATGACCAATTATAGTGAGTGGTTAAATAATTTATCAAGTATTCCTATTATGGGATGCTGTGTGGCTGTCAAAAATGTAGAAACATATCTATTTTTAATTGTTTAATAAAAAAGCATCTTGCCAGGGTGCCTGGGTGGCTCAGTCTGTTAAGCATCCGACTTCAGCTCAGGTCACGATCTCATGGTTCTAGGTTCAAGTACCATGTCAGGATCTGTGCTGACAGCTCAGAGCCTGGAGCCTGCTTCAGATTCTGTGTCTCCTCTCTCTCTGCCTCTTTCCCACTCATGTTCTGTCTGTCTCTCTGTCTCTCAAAAATAAATAAAAACATTAAAAAAATTTTTTTAAAGCATTTTGCCACTTCCTATTAAAGAAGGATCAGTGGCTGCATTTATTTCCACTCCCTCCCCACATTCTTCTAAAAGGTCAAAAAATAACGTCCACAAGCATGTGTACAAACAGAATGGAAGAGGAGAGACAATGACATCAGTCAGCATTTTAGAAGTAGGAAGGTAGACAGAGGAGTGATGACTGCTTTTAGAGAAGAGAAAGGGAAAACCGATGCATGAGGAGGAACCCTCCCCCCAGCTGGACAAACACATTTAAAATGTAGCAGTAGATAAACCCTCTGGATTTAGAGCTACTGTGTATCTGTGAGAGCGGGAATGCAGATACACCCCCCCCCCCCCACGCACATGGAGGTGCGGCTGTCCCCTCTGAGATCCACCTCCAGACCAAAGTTCCTACTGTGCTCTGCCTCTGCCAGTTCCAGAATGGGTTGAGTCTGGGGAATCCAATCACTTGCTTACAAGACAGCATCAAAAGAGCCTTGGCAACATCAACATAGTGTGGTTTCCATCCAGAGATCTGAGTGTCAAAAGACATTCCCTGAGGTTTCAAGGTAATGGCTGCAGTAAAAACGACCCTTGATGAAGTCAATGCCTGGTCACCTAACTAGTGGCCATGGTGGTGGACAAAGTTGTCCTTGCCTTTATATTACTAACTGACCATCAGTGGTCCACTTTTCCCATTGAGTAACTTATTTTCAGGAATGCAATTTTGTAAATCAATTGTTGCATTACAGCAAAGCTAAACAAGGAAATACAGTAATGAATAAGAATAAAAGTGGAAGAATCCTTGAGAAAATACCAAGTATTGACAATATGGAGCAGCTAGAAATTTCTTACTCTGCTGGTATGAGGGCGCACCCACTCTGGAAAGCTTTTTGGAGTTGTGGGGAATAAGTTTAGGAATCTCCCGGGCTTACACCAATGGGTTAACAAGGCATAAAGAAATACAAAGCCATAGAATGCTCACACCCAAGTTTGGATAAACAAGATTGGCACCCCCAAAATAGGGAGGTGCAAAGGCACCCCAGAATAGAGAGGGGTGCAAAGCTCCCAGAATAGAGAGGGAGGGGCAAAGGCCCCAAAATAGGAACGGGCGCAAAGGCTCCCAATACAAAGGTATATGAGGTAAACAAAATTAGGCATGCAGGGCAAAAATGCCCCCCAATTTAGTACTATAACAGAAAAAGCTGCTTTCACAGGAGGAAAGGGCAAAGTTAAGTAAACAGGTGAATTGGACTATGGACCGCTGCACTGCAGGGGAAGCAGCCTAGAGTGGAGATGGTTCACATAAGAAAAGGTGCCTTGTTAACCCTGAGATAATTTGCCCTATCTGTCTTATCCCCTAGGCTAGCTAAGATAAACAGACATGGCGACTCCTGTCTGCCATTAACAACCATCTGCTCATCTGCCTGGCACCAAGATTTTGTTTTATATGGACCCAAGCCCCAAACACCGTATATCTTCAAAACCCCCCTTTTCCCTCACGTCCCCAAGTTAATGTTCCCAGTTTCTTTGTCTCTTTGTGCACGCCCATCACATTTGTAAGCCTTCTAATCTTAATAAATATGGGGCAAGGACCCTTATTCAGGGCTCTTGTCTTTTCCTGGATATTAGCCATCTCTCACTTTTCATCCCACGTCCTGCTCTTTGATGTCCTAAAGAGAATGTTAGACTTAGGGTTTATGACAGGAGTATCTACTAAAGTTGACATATGCAACCCTGGTGAGCCAGCAAAGCCATTATTAGGTAAATATCCAAGGGCAATGCATGGGTGTAGTTACTAAAATGCGTGTCCTGAAGTATTCATGGCAACTCTTTTCATAATAACCTGAAACTAGGAGTTATCCAAATGTCCATCACTAGCAGAATGGGTAAATTATGGCATATTCACACAAATAACGACTCTACAGCAGTGACAAAAAACTATAACCATATGCTATGTGGATAAATGTCATACATGATATGAGAACACACCCCCCCTCCTACCTCTGCCTGTTTGTGACCTGTAGCCAGGGCCACAGGGCTGAGAGTTGGGCCTTGGGGTTGGGCAGAAAGGTCTGGAATCTAAAGGGTCTTTGAGGGAAGAGGAGCAGGGACGGGGAGACACCAGGAAAGGGACACCTTTCTGCCCATCTAAGGCAGGCTCCTGGGGTCTTGATGGGAAAGTATAAAACTTAGGAAAGAAGAAACCCTGCTGGCCCCAATCTCTGCTCTGCCTGTGAGTACAGTCATTGAAATTAGACTTTTGAGGCAATGGGTTGGAATTTTCCCCTTTCCAAGTGTTACAGAGGAAAGGGACAATGATAAATGGTATTGGTTTATAACTTAACTATTTCGTTTGGTTTTCTTTTTCTTCCAAGTTCTGCAATATCACCTCACTAGCACCCCAGGAGCCTCAGAGGAGGAAAGCACTTTTTTCCCTTTTTATAATGCTGCCCTCTGCTGCACATTAGGAAATTCACAGGCAAATATTTGGTTTGTCTCCAGAGTTTTGTTCGATTTGATTTGATTTGATTTAGTGATTCAGATCCAAGATTGTTCGAAAAAAGTATATATTTTCTGTAAAAAAGTAAGTTGTTTAATTTACAATAAGTAATTAAATTTTCTGTTTTTATGTTGATGGAAAAGCAGAGGTGATTGCAAAATACATGTATCTGTGCTGTTGATGAGGAGGAAATGAAAGGACCCTTTGGGGGAAGTGCATTTGTAGACCATAAGAGCAATTGAAAAAGGGCAGGGCCTTTTCCCAGGTCCATCTGCTGCAAATCCAGATGCCAGACATAACTTTAAAAAGCAAAAGTACTCTGGGGTGCCTGGGTGGCTTGGTCAGTTAAGCATCTGACTCTTGATTTAGGCCCAGGTCATGACCTTACGGTTCATGGATTCGAGCCCCACATGGGGTTCTGAGCTGACAGTGTGGAGCCTGCTTGGATTTCTGTCTTCCTCTCTCTGTGCCCCTCCCCTGCTTGCTCTCTCTCTCTCTCTCTCTCTCTCTCTCTCTCTCAAAATAAATTAAAAAAAAAAAAAAAGGAAAAGCACTCCTTCCCAAAGTTCCTTATCAAATTATATCCATAAATGTCCAGGAGCAGACTAACAGCTAGAGATTGTGATGTAGCCACATCAGGCAGATATGTAAGCTGAGTTTTTGAAGATCTTCTAGCAACCTGCTATTCATCCACCACACTGTGAGTACTCAGCAGCTCTTAACCAGGGGTGTGCGTCAAATGCCCAACAAATGAAAATACAGGTTTCTGGTTTGGTTGGACTGGGGAGTAGGTTGGGCACTGGAATTTTGGAAGAGCTCCCTGGGTGATTATTCTACTTACACTTCTGATAGAAAATCCTGAATTAAATGAAAAAAGCAGGATGCCAACTGACACTCATATTTCAACTTTAACTCAATACAACATCTGATCACATGTGGACAGGAATAAGGAGGAAAGAGGGCCCTGTATCTGGATGAGTTGGAAATATGCTCCCTCTTGCAAGACACCTACCAAAATTAGAATCATATTTGAGGATACTGGGACTGTGTGCAGTATATAAATAAGTGTAATGTCATTTAATATGATAGTATTTTAAAAAATGAGTTGAGTGGTGTTTTCTAGCTGTTAGTTAAGCCAAATATCAATGTAGAAATTAGCCTTCTGCAGCTGCACAGGCAATTGAATTTCCAGCTTGCTTGTGTGTGGCTTGGTTCCTCTTCCTAGAACCATAAAATGCCCCAAGGATTGTTGATCTACCCCTTCCACAACCACCTAGGCCAGAAACAATCCAACAGATTTGAACCATATGCTAAGGGAGGCAGGCAGCATGGCAGAGTGTCCTGCTCTGGAAAGACAAGAGACTCAAGGCCTGGTTTTTACTTGCTGCTAATTCACTGAATGATCTTGGATGAATTCCTTTACTTCTCCATAGATTTCTGTAAAATGAGAGGCCAGGGGCCCAGGCTTAAACACCTTCTGGGACCAGGTAATATCAATGAGTGAAATGGGCCAGGCATAAGACAAAGGGGAATGGTGAGGACTGTAGAAAGTTGAGAGCTCACGCCTTTGTAAAGGGGTAGACTCTACTCAGTTCTGAAGATTTATTCTATCAGGATCATTGAGAACAGTTGTGCAGGTTGTGCACTGCACAGGGGCACTACTTCAGAGGAGATATTTTTCACATCATAGACGTAGTTATTTATCAATGATGATTTCCTGGAGGAAGTCTGTCTGTGGAGGGTTTTGAAGAAAGAGTGCCTTCTAATTGGCTCAAAGGTGATGTGTGGGCTGTCAGAAACCCTGGTTACCAGGTGGGAATTCAGCTCCGCTGATGCCAGATTTCTTCTTCTTGCTCCTCCTCTTCCACCTCCACCTCCTTTTTTTTTTTTTACCTTCTTCTTCTACTCTGGAGAAGCTGGACACATGGCTTCCAAAGTGAAATTCCCCTAACTTCATATTAACTGGAAATTAATTCCAAAATGTTTTTGACATGTGTGGACTAAACAAAGCATTTCTTGGGGCCAAACTCAGGCTAGGATTAGGAGATCTCTGACCCGGAGGAACTCTACATTACTGACATTTCGGGAACCCTCCTATTCTATGCACATACGTACTCTTGGAGCAATCACAAGGAAAAACTAACTACCCTGGTAAATGACATGAATAGAATAGGGATTATGTGGTTTTAATATGAATTATATGGATATCAAGGGTACAAGTGCATCCCTACCTATCAACTGGCTAACTCTAATTCACCCTTTCTTAAGATAAATATTATTTCTCCAGAGGGAACCTCCTAAGACTTCCATCTAAATTAGGTCCCCCGTTACACTTTAATAAAACACCTTACTCTCCCTAGGTGAACTTATCAAATTTCTATCATCAGATATTCGCCTGCGTGAATGTTTGCTTACTGTTTGTTTTCTTACCACTGGTGGCGAATGTGTCTTGCTTACCACTGTAGCTCCAGTGGGGATATGTCTGGTACACCTCAGGCACCCATTATAGGTTTATGGAAGGATGCATTAGTCTCAGCCCCATCAAACATCTTTTCTCCTCAGTATCTCCCTGACCTGACCTTACTGCCTGGCGTCTGACTTCTGGGCCCCTGACCTTGGAGGATGTCTGGTTTCCATTGCTGAGAAGGAGGCTCTCCGGCCTCCCCCACCCCTCCCCCACATATCTCCTGAGCTGGAGGAAAGATCCGGTTCAGGCCATTGGTGTTCAGGACATCCATGTTTGGCTTGTGGCTGAGACTCGCCTGGATCGGAGCTGAAGCACTCACATTTCACTTAACACACACAGACACCTTCTCTCATAGGAAGTCCACGTCATCTTGAATGCTGGGGGTTGTGAGAATGTTCTGAACACAGAATTAAATTCTGTTCCTTGTACATATTTTACATTCTGATTGTGTTTCATCTGACTAACAAGGTCATTATGATACCAAGTAATATGCCAGCCATCACAGTGATTTATTGAAGAAATCTGGTAGCCTTCCAAGGCCGGTAGCATTGTTTGATGTTTAAAAGAATTCCCCTAAGAATCACCCTCAAGACCATAAAACATCGGTGAAAGCAGCTGATTCCACGAAGTAGCTAAACACAGAAACGGAGCTAAGGATCGCGGGTGAAATTGTGGAAGAAGGAAAACCAAATCACACAGAGAGAACTTCCCATGGAGCAGAAGAGAAGAAGCCAGGCGGGAGCAGAGAAAGGGAGAGTAAGGGAGAAGGAGGACTGGGGAGGGCTGTGGAAGTGGAGGGTATCAGGGGATGGTATTCGTCCAAAACTCCACCCCTTGCTCCTTCAGTTTCTGTCCCACGCTCACATTCAGATCCAGCTTCAGGTACTGCTCGCTCTGGGTGTAGGCTGGCCACAGAGGCACACCTTCCCCGTTAGGGTCCCTGGAAGTGAGGGCAGAGGTGGGGGTGAGATTGCTACCCCCCAGACACCCGGCTGTGGGGAAAGCCCGCACCAAGGCAGTGCTCACTTACCCGGTCCGAGCAAAGTTGGCCCAGTACCTCATCATCTTCCTGCTCAGCAATTTCTCCTCCTCGGTGGCTCCTTCTGAAGGAGACAATCACAAAATCCGGCTCTCACACGGATTTGCCAGAAGCCCAAGGTGCTTCGGGCCTGCTGAATCTCGTTCACACCTCCCTTCCCACCGGGATCCTCTCACTGGCCCACCGCTCAATCCTCAGTTGTTGGGCTCATTTTGTGTCTGCACATACTGAGGCCTAGAGCCGCCAGGGTTCGCCCGAGGGATCCTGGCTTCCAAATGGAGGAGGCGGATCACACAGCTTCCCTGTCTAACCAGTGCTCTTCCAGAAATTCCCATGAGGCTGCAGGTTTCCTCGGGTCAGAGGCCACCTCTCTCTCTCTCCTTCTACCACTCCCCCTCAAACAATTAATTAATTATGGCATTTCTCTATTTCAGAAAGTAATACTTGCTCAAAGGACAAATCCAAAATGCAGGCAGGGTATCTAACGAAAGTAAGTTTCCCTCCTGTCTCTTCCCTCCAGACACCCAGTTAGTTACCAGCCTCAGAGGCAACCATGGCTACCGGCTTCTTGAGTGTCCTCCGAAGGCAGGCTAGCCTCGTGCAAGGGTTTCTGGCAGATGCCTTTTTACATACTCGGTATAATACGAACATATATCCTGCGTCTTTCTCTTTGTACTAAAACTGTATCCAGGAGATAGGCCCACACTGTTGTCTATAAACCTTCCATTCATTGCCATTTATTGTTCTATAAATGTATAACACGTAAGTATGTATATATTCACTTATCTATGAATATATAATTGAGGCATCCGATATTCTCTTGGTGGATCTTAGCATCGTTTCCAATCTTTTGCTGGTGGAAGCAATGCTTCAGTGTGTGCCTAAACCTTCGCCTGTATATAATTGTGCAAAAAATTCTAGAAGTTGAACTGCTAGGGTAAAGACTATCTGCATTTTAAATTTTCCATTAATATATGAGGTTGTCGGTCTCCCCACACCTGCTGAAATATATTATGTAAAATGTATTGCTCTCCCCAACCTTGATAGTTGAGAGAGAATTCCTCAGTCAAGGTTAATGTTCATTCCTCTTGATATGGGTGAGGTCGAGTGGATTTTCATGCTTAAAAGTCACATGTTTCTTCTTCCATAAACTATTTATATATTGCCCAGTGTTTGACTGGGTTGTTATTTTCCCATTGATTTTGGGAGTTCTATATATGTTATGTACCATATATATTTATAGATATATATACCATATATCTCTCTATCTCTATCTCTATCTATCTATATTTTTTAAGTAGGCTTCATGCCCAGTGTGGAGCCCAATGAGAGGCCTGAACTCATGACCCTGAGATCAAGACCTGAGCTGAGATCAAGAGTCGGACGGTTAACTGAGCCACCCAGGCGCCCCAAGAGCTCCTTAGATATTAAGGAATTTAGCCTTTGATACACATGCGGTTCATTTTTTCCCATTTGGAGATTCCTGTGCCCATCACACAGTTATATGCTCAGTGATGGCTGCTGAGTAATAGTAACAGGGACATTTATTAAGCACTCACTGTATACCTTATGAGAATTGTTTCACTTAATCCTTAAGACAACGTAGGAGGTAGTTGTGTCATTACCTGTATTACGAGGATGGGAATGAATAAATCACATAATGAATAAACAGAGCGCATATTTAGGCGGAGGCTCTGTCCTCATTGTCGAGAAGCCAGCGCGAACTGCTTAAGAGCCTGTATTGTGTAATTTCTTAAACAAAATATTTTAGTGATATCTATAGTGTGTAGTTCCTATATTTTCTCTATTGATAACCTCATATGACTGGCTTCTTATTTTAGGCACTGCACAGGTCATAAATTCAGGAATGAATGAGCTAACCTTGCTAGCAACAGTTTGCAAGCATCTACATTAGATCACCTGGGTCCCACTACTTTGGGCTGGAATTATGAAAAACATGTTTGTTTGTTTGTTTGTTTTCCTTTTAAAGCCCTGGGTAGCATCAGTGATTCTAGAAAGGGCAAGGAGGGTTGAGACTAGTGGTCAGAGAGAAGGAAGAAAGAGGTTCTAACTAAAAACAAAAAAATTAGATTGCATGAGTGCCCTCAAGGGCCCACGCCTTTAGGCTTTAGTATGAAGAGAAACACTTATCAAGCAAACGCTGGCAACTCCTTTTCCTAAAAATAAGAGGGGGGCATTTTCCAGGGAATGGCTATGTCTGTAAACCATAGATTAAATCCTAACCCACCAGTCTTCTGGACTCTTGCATAGTATTGGGCGGTTGAGGGACTTCGTGCTAACAGTGCCTTCTCCCCAGCTCATCCCAAGCTCCAGTCCCTGCGAGAGCAGAAGCCCCCGAAGCCGTTTCTTACCGAACATGACAATGTCGCCTTTCAGGAAGGCACCTCCAAAGACGAAGCGGATTTCATCAGAGTGATCGGCTTTCACGAAAGCTGGCCTTGTGTCGTTTAAACACTGGGGCCGGTGTTGAAACTCATAGAAGTAGACAGGTGCGCCAGCATCTGTGGAGAGGCAGGAAAGGGCCTGCGGCCGGTGCGCATGCGCAGCGGAGCAGGGGCGGCCCTGCGTCCCCACCCGGGCTGGTCCTGGCTCCACAGACCCACGGGTGGGATGGCTGGGAGAAGACAGGTGACTCGAACCATGCTAACTTCCTTCTTCTTTGTCGGAGGCCAGCACTTCCTGCCACAGCAGCCCCTACGCCCCTGGTGGCAAGAGCTCAGCACCCCTCGGGGCAGTCTGAGAGGGCAATAGTTTTTTACTTCTCTAAAAGCCTTTCTTACTGAGCCAAGACCTACCTCCCTGTGACTTCTTGTCACTAACTCTGGTTCGGCTGTCTGGAGACAAAGCGAACAAAGTTACTCCCTGCTTTCAACATTGTTTCATCTCTCTTCAGCTGAAGGCCTTTGCTTTGTAATCCCCTCTTCCTTCCCTGCATCATCAATTTTTCTCTACTGCACCACTGCCATCAGTAGCCAACAGGCTTCCAGAGTCTCCCGTTAACATGCATACACACATGTGCAACGTACACACGCACCGACACACACATGCGCACACATACACATGCACACACACAGGCACACACAAACACACGTACTCTTGGTCTCCGTTTCCCCTCTGGTTACCGCCTTATCTCTCTAAATCCCTTCTAGCAAGACCTGACATTACTCATCATCTCTGCTTCCTCTCCTCTCATTGTCTCTCTCTTTCTCTCCATTAACTGAAGTACCATTTAGGGGCAATAAAAAACGCAGATTTTAATTGTACAGTTTGATGAGATTTTACAAATGCACTGACATTCACGACATGACATCACCATGCCCAGGTATACAGACCGTTTCTATCAGCCTGGAAAATTCCTTTGGTGTCTTTGTAGTCACTCTACCAAGAAACAATCAATGTTTTTATTCCTGTCACCACAGATTAATTTCGCCTGTGCTTGACCTCCGTGTAAACGGAATTATATAGACTTTTTTGTGTCTGGCTTCTTTTCTTCAGTGTAATGTTTTTGAGATTCATGCATGTTATTGCATGCATCAGTAGTTGATTGTTTTTTCATCAACAAGTAGTATACTACTGCATTAATATATCACAATGTATTTATCCATTTGTCTGATGATAGACTTTTAGGTTCTTTCTAGTTTGGTGGTATTATGGTTAAAGCCGCTAGGGATATCCATATACAAGTCTTTTGTAAGGACATATGCTTTCACTTTTCTTCAGTGAATATCTAAGAGTAGAATGGTTGAGTAACAGGGTAGGTGTACATTAAACTGTGTAAGAAACTTGACAGCTTTCCAGAATGGTTATATCATTTTACATTCTTTCCAGAAGTATATGACACTTCTGAATATTCCACATCCTTGGATGTGGAATACTTCTGGGTATATAGTTTGTAGGTTGTTTTTTTCAGTTTTTAAAAATTTTAAGAGAGAGGAGAGCACAGAGGGGCAGAGAAAGAGGGAGAAAGAGAATCCCAAGCAGGCTCCGCACTGTTAGTGCAAGACCAATATGGGGCTCGAACTCACGAACTGTGAGATCATGACCTGAGCCAAAACTAAGAGTCAGATGCTTAACCAACTGAGCCATCCAGGCGCCTCTGTGTTTTTAATATTAGCCGTTCCAGAGGTGTAAATGGTTTCCTCATTTGAAGTTTATTTTGCATTTTCCTGATGACTAATAACGTTGAGCACCTTTTCAGCGTTCAGATATCTTGTTTTGTGAAGTATCCCTTCAAGCCTTTTATCCATTTGTAATTGGATTGTCTCTTCATTATTGAATTGTAAGAGTTCTCACATTCTGGATACGAATTTTTTGTCAGACAATTATGTTGTGAATATTTTGGTCCAGTCTGTGGCTTGCCCCTTCATTTTTGTAACAGCGCTCTGTTTGTTTGTTTGTTTTTTTCTTTTAATGTAAAATGCACGTAATGTAAAATTCACCACTGTAACCATTTCTAAGTGTGCAAATCAGTGGCTTTTAGTAGGTTCGGAATGTTGTGCAACCATCACCACTATCTAGGTCCAGAACGTTTTCTGCACCCCAGACAGAAGCCTTTATGCAGTCACTCCCCATTTGCCCTTCGTTCGGAGACTACTTTCTGTCTCTATGGATTTGCCAATTCGGACATTTTATATAAATGGAATCACACATGTGGCCTTTTGTGTCTGGCTTCTTTCACTTAGCATGTTTTCATAGTGCAACAATGTTGTAGCATGTATCAGCATTTCATTGCTCACTATGGCCACATAATAATCCATTGTATATAGACACCACATTTTGTTTATCCTTTCATGGGCTGATGGACCTTTGGCTTTGTTACCACTGTTTGATCTCTCTAAAGAAGGCTGCTGTGAACATTCATGTCAAACTATTGTTTTCAGTTATCTTGGGTATATCCCTAGAGTGGAATTGCTGAGTTATAAGGTAATTTTATGTTTAAGTTTTTGAGGACCAGCCAAACCCTCTTTCCACATTTGCATGTACCATTTACCGTTCCCACCAGCTGTATATGAGAGTTCCAGTTTCTCCACATTCTCAATAACATTGTGGTTTTCTGGGTTTTGTTTGTTTATTTGCTCTTTTATTGCAGCAACTCTGGTGGTTATGAAGTGGTATGTTACTGTGACTTGATCTGATTTGCCTTCCCTGATGGCTAATAATGTTGACCACCCTTTCATGTGCTCATTAGTCATTTGTATATCTATTTTAGAGAGATGTCCATTCAGTTCTTTGCCCATTTTTGAATTGAGTTATTTGGCTTTTTGTTGAGTCCTTCATATATTCCGAGTAACAGACCCTTATCATATACAGTAAAACCTTGGTTGGTGAGCATAATTTGTCCTGGAACATGCTTGTAATCCAAAGCACTTGTATATCAAAGTAAATTTCCCCATAAAAGATAATGGAAACTCAGATGATTCATTCCACAACCCAAAAACACTCACATAAAATGATTACAATACTATAATATAATACAAAATAATAAAGAAAATACAAAATAGAAAGAAAAATAAGCAAAGTAACCTGCACTTGCCTTTGAAAACCTTCACGGCTGATGTGAGGGAGACTAGAGGAGGGTTATTGTGTAGGAAGAATTTCACTATCACTATTAGAATCACTGCTATCCATTGGCTCAGTGGAATCATTTTCTTTTCATGCAGCTTCAATAAGGAACCCATCCAATGACACTTGCTTTCGCCTCCTTTTGAGGACTTCACAGAAATATGACATTGCATTGTCATTAAATAGATCCGTCACTCGCACCGCTGCAGCCTTATTTGGATGGTGCTTTTCTACAAAATGTTTCACTGTCTCCCACATTTTACATGTCTCCCTAATCTCATTGGAAGTGAGGGATTCCTCTGCCTTTTTCTCCTCCGCTGCCAACGAGATCCCTTCCGTAACCTCTTGCTGTTGCTCGTGATGCAGATCCTTCAGTTCGTCGGCGGTCAGCTCCTGGCCATGTGTCTCCACCAGCTCTTGAATATTGTCCTCATTCACCTCCAGTCCCATGGACTTCCCCACAAACATGGCCAACTGACGGCTCCTGTTCACGAGCAAGCCCCTCCAAGTCATGTCCAAGAATGCAGTTAGGCCATAGTTTTCTCCAAGCAGAGCTGAGAGTTCTCTTGGTGACCCCATCCCAGGCTTTATCGATGATCTTGAGGCAGCTCATGATGTGGAAATGATTTTTCCAAAATGCTCACAGGGCAAGGTTTGTTCCTTCGGTCACCTCAAAGCATCGCTGAAATAGTGCTTTGGTGTAAAGCCTTTCAAAGTTTGAAATGACCTTGTTTGATCAAGGAAAGTTTGATCAAAGTATGATCCATGAGCTGGAGGATTGGAGTGGTGTTGGGAGGAAGGAACTTGACCTTAAGGAACTCGAATTCCTCCAGTAAGTCATCCTCAAAGCCTGGAGGATGAGCAGGAGTGTTATCCATAATCAGCAAAGCTTCGAGTGGCAGATTATTTTAAAAAGGTATTTCTTCACTGCAGGACTGAAGCCCTCGTTGAGCTACTCAATGAACAAGCTATGAGTGACCCAAGCCTTGCTGTTGGACCTCCATACAACGTTTAACTGGCTTGTCTGCACCTTGCATTTCTTGAAGGTTTGTGAATTCGTGGAATGATACATGAGCAGGTGTTTGACTTTAAAACTCTCGCCTGCATTATTACAAAACAAGAGGGGGAGATGGTCTTTCACCGGCTTGTGACTGTGCATTGCATTCCCTTCTTCTGTAATGTAGGTCCTCTTTGGCATCTTTTTCCAAAACAGCCCCATCTCATCACAGTTAAAAACTTACTCCGGCAGGTAACACTCGGAAACCATGAGCTTCTTGAACTTGGTAGTGAACGCGTCAGCTGCTTTAGCATCCGAACTCAAAGCCTCTCCATGCCTCACAACACTATGGATGCCACTTGTCCTCTTAAAGTTATCAAACCAACCCCTGCCTTGAAGACTTTTTCATTTTCTGTTGACGTACCTGGCAGTTTACTTATGAGGTCAGCGTACAAGGCATTTTCCGTCTCATAGATAAAGTTCTTGGTCACAGTATCACCTGCTAGTTGCTTCCCATTTATCCAAACCAGAAGCAACTTTTCTACATCTTCCAGAACATGTGGCCATTGCTTTGATATTCTCCTGACTCCTTTTGCTGCATCTAGCCCCCTTATTTCTTGTTTCTGCTTTAATATTGTGCAAATGCTCAACGTAGATTTCCTATAAAACCTTGCAATTTTGGCCACCCACATACCTCATTCTGACCTCTCAATGATTTCCTTAACTTCCACCATAATCATCTCCTTCTTACTGCCTTTCCTTTCAACATTTTTCTGCATGGGGACCATTGTCTATGTTCACACAGATGTTGACTACAGCACAATATTAATAAACTCTCGTCATATACTGTATTTAATGTAACTGGCAAGGCAGCAGAGGAAAGGGTCTATATCTCAGGCAGTCTGACCTAGAATGAAGCAAAGCATTCCTAAGCTTACTCTTGTATGGAAAAGCAAAGGACTATCCATAGGTGCTTTCAAGTGACAAAAATATACTAGTGCCAGTTGTAGGCACCTTCCAATGTTTTGAAAAATCACTGATTTCTGCCAAACACTCTGGCCTGAGACTGAGCATCTGAGCATGGGAGACAATCACCCACAATCCCACAGCAAGAGAGAGAGAGAGAAGAATCAATGGCTCAGCTGTGATCATGTGATGTTTGGTGTCATGTACTATTTGTATTGCAAGACATTGCTCATTTATCAAGCTAAATTTTATTAGAAATGTTTGCTTGTCTTGTGGAACACTCACAGAACAAGTTGCTCTCAATCCAAGGTTTTACTGTATATGATTTGTAAATATCTTCTCCCATTCTGTGGGTTGTCTTTTCACTTCCTTTATATTGTGCTTTGATGCACAATAATTTTTAATTTTTATGAAGTCCAATTTATCTATTTTTTCTCTTTTCATTACACTTTTGGCATTATATCCAAGAATCCATTGTTACTTCCAAACTATTTGTATCTTTATTTCTAAAGTGAGCCTCTTTTAGAACAGCATACAGTTGGACTCTGTTTTTATAATCCATTCATTCTGCAATCTCTGCCTTTTGAGAGAATCCATTTATATTTAGTGTAATTACTGATTAGGAAGGGTTTATTTCTGCCATTTTACTATTTGCTCCTCAATATGTCATATATTTTTTATTCTTCAATTCTTCCATTACTACTTTCTTTTGTGTTAGATAATATTTTCTAGTGTACCAGTTTGATTCCCCTCTTGTGTCTTTTACTCTACATATTTGTAGTTATTTTCTAAGTGGTTGTTCTGGGGATTATAATTAACATCCTAATTTAAAATAATGTATTTCCAATGAATACCAACTTTGTCTCAGTGGTATACAAAAACTTTCCCCCTTTATAGCTCTGTGCCTTTATGTTGTTGTTGTCACAAATTGCACCTTGATGCACTGTATGTCAAAACATAGATTTAAAATTATTGTTCTTTACACTGTCTTTTAAATCATATAGGAAGAAAAGACATTAGAGAACCAAAAATGAATTAATACTGACTTCTACAAGTAAACATAAGTAATGTGAGTACCTTTAGTGGTGCTCTTTTTTCTTCTTGTGGGTTTGAGATACTGTCTAGTGTCCTTTCATTTCAGCCTTAGGGACTCCCTTTATCATTCTTATCAGGCAGGTTTACTAGTGACAAAATCTCTCAGGTTTTGTTTATCTGGCAATGTCTTGATTACTCCTTCATTTTTCAAGATAGTTTTGACATATGGAAATCTTGGTTGGCAGGCACTTTATTATTATTATTATTATTATTAGTTCAGCACTTTGAATATGCCATTCTGGCCTCTGTGGTTTCTGTTGAGAAATCAGCTGTTAATCTTATTGAAACTACTTTGTACATGATCAGTCTATTCTCTCTTACCTTTTTCAGGAATTTCTGGTTTTGGTTTTTGATTGATTGTAATATGTCTCTACATACATCTCTTTGAGTTTCCTCCTACTTGGGAGTCACTGAAATTCATGTACATGAATATTTACATCTTTCATCAAATTTGAGACATTTTGATAATTACTTTTTTAATATTATTTTTACCTCTTTTTCTCTCCTCTCCTTCTGGAGTCCTATCATGCATATGTTGAGATGTTTAATGGTGTTCCACAGGCCTCTTGAGCTCTGTTCACTTTTCTTCATTCCTTTTTCTTTCTGATCCTCACATTGGGTAAGATCAATGGATTTGTGTCCAAGTTCTCTGTTTCTTTCTTCTCTATGTTCAAATCTGCTGTGGAGTCCCTCTAGTGAATTTTCCATTCCAGTTGTATTTTTCAATGCCAGAATATCTATTTGGTCCTTTTTATACTTTTATAAATTCTCTCTTTATTGCTTCTGTATGTGGTGAAACATCATTCTCATGGTTTCCTTTAATTTTTTATATGTGGTTTCCTTCAGCTATTTGAGCATGTTTAATAGTTGGTTTAAAGCCTTCAGTAAATCTAATGTCTGGGGTTCTTCAGGGACAGTTTCTATTAATTATTTTCCTGTCTGTGGGCCATACTTTCCCATTTCTTTGCATGCCTTGTAATATTTTTTGAAAACTGGAGATTTTGAATATTATAATGTGACAACACTGAACATCAGATTCTACCTCCTTTCCATGGTTTGTTGTTACTGCTTGTTGTGGTTGTGGTCGTTTGTTTGTTTAGAAATGTTTCTGTACTGGGATGCCTGGGTGGCTCAGTAGGTTAAGCGTCCGACTTCAGCTCAGGTCATGATCTCACAGTTTGTGGGTTTGAGCCCTGCGTTGGGCTCCGTGCTGACAGCTCAGAGCCTGGAGCCTGCTTTGGATTCTGTGTCTCCCTCTCTCTCTGCCTCTCCCCTGCTCGCTCTCTCTCTCTCTCTCTCTCTCAAAAATAAAATAAAACATTACAAAAATTAAAAAGATAAATGTTTCTTGGTCATGTGTAGCCACCAAAGTCTTTCTCCTGTTTTCTTAGTGGTCAACTAATAATTTTATGGGTCAGCTGAGGTTTTCATAAAAGCCTAAAACAAACAAACAAAATCTCCCAGTCTTTGAAGATGGGCATTGTGTGTGTGTTGGAACATTCCTCAACACTCAGCCAGACAGTTTACAACTCTTACTTAGTTTTCACTTTCTGTTTGAGGATAGCCTCCAGGTCAGCCAGATATAACAGCTTAGGGCCATCTCAGGGCTTTTATGAGCATGCTCCCTACTCTGAATATGCACAAGGCCTTCTAAATTCCCAGGTATATGGAGACCTTCTCAATCCTTTATTCCCAGAGCAGCTCATTGCCCAGCTTTTCCTCCTAAGTGTTGTCTCTTATTTATTCCAACTGTTATCCCTTGCCCCTAGTGGTATCAGCAAATGCATTTACCTTTAAATGTTTATGAAAAATGCCCTCCAGGTAGGTGTCTACTCCCTGAGAAAGATCTACATTAGGGGAAATAAAAGCAAGCCCTTTTAGCTTAGTTGTTTAGGGAGCCACCAGATAGGTCAAAGCAAACAACCACAAGTCTTTGAGAATAGGTTCTTTTTTCTCCCTCCAGTACTAGCAGCCTAGACTATAAATATGGGCTGCTGTCTTTAAGGCCATTGCCTAGCTGGTGGCAGGAAATGGTGCAGAGTAAGTTAACATGCCACAAACACTCTCACTGAGACTCCAGGGTCTATATTTTGATGAAATGCTCATTTGCTTGCTATACACCCTTGATTTATTTCCAGAGTTCTGGTAAAATTGATTCTGACAGTACTTGCCAATTTATTCACTGCTTTTGTGGTGGGACAGATTTTGGAGTTTCCGCCTCCACCACTTTTGCTAACATTGTTAATAGTGTTTTTTGATGAGAAAAAAGTTTATTTTGCTTAAGTACAAGTTAAGCTTTTGCATTTGGGTCTACAGCTCAACTCACGTTGATTTTTGTGTATAGTGTGAGTTAGAGGGTTGAGGTTCACTTTTTCTACATAGATATCCAGTCATTTCAAGCTCTTTTTTGAACAGAATTTCCTTTCTCCATTGAATTATCTTGGCACCTCTGTCAAAAACTGGTTAACTGTCGATTTTCTGGACTCTCCACTCTGTTCGATGTGTCTATTCTTCAGCCAGTACCAGACTTTCTTAATGACTGTACTCAAAAATAACACTTGAAATCAGATAACTTGTAAGTCCACTAACTTTGGTGTTCTTGTTCAAGATTGTTTTGGCTACCCTTGCATTTCCATGTAAATTTTTCGAATCAGTTCATTCATTTCTCTGAAACCACTGGTGAAAGTTTGAGATTGGGATTGTATTCTCTGGAGATCAGTTTGCTCATTTTCTCTTGAATCCGTTTTAACCAGGCTTTTACTCCCATCATCCTATCACAATAGTTCCTGTCAAGGTCACCAGTGACCTCTGTGTTCCCAAATTCAAGAGTCCGTTCTTGGTCCTCATTCCCTTGTCACCTTTGCAGACCTTTTGATACAGAATCTTATAGTGCCCTGCCACTGCTATCCCCTGCCCTGTGTTTTTTTACTTATATTACCATCTAACACATATATATTCTATCTTGACTTGTTTGTTAGTCTCCCCAACTAGAATGTGAGTTACATGGTGTCTTTGTTTTGTTCTCTGATGTATCCTCAGGGCCCAGAATACTGTCAGGAACATAGTAGGCTCTTGATAAAAAATTGTGGAAACAGAAGGAAAGGGGAATGGAAGAGAGAGAGAGAGAGAGAGAGAGAGAGAGAGAGAGATGGAGAGAGAATAAGGGCAGGGCAGGGGTAAGGAGGGAAACAAGGTTTGTGTCGCCACAAGTTATACTCCCTTTCTGATTGCTCCACTATTGCTGATATTTAAAATGTTTGGGAAGACACTTTCAGAGAAAGGAATGTGGGAAATAAAATTATGGGGAGGTGGGAATTTTCTGGATGGTCCTGACAAAGGAGGAGAAACAGAAACAACAAAAACTGATCAGCATCCCTGAACTCTGAAAGGGACGGCAATTGCAAAGGTCAGCCTGCAGGGTTGTATCCCAGACATCCTTGGGAACTCCCTCTAACTGAGGGAACAGAAGGGTGGAGCAGGGCCAGTCATCAGGCAACAAGAATTCCTGCGGCCACTGACCTTGCTGAGCTGTGACCCTGCTGTGTCAGGAGCGGGGGTAGTGCTGAGAGACTCACCTCTATGATATCGAGCTGTGACCACCCCAGGGACCACAAAGACCACATCTCCAAGCAAGTCCAGAAAACTATCTCGTATTTCAACCGGGGAGTGCTTGTTGTAGAAGTAATGATCAGCCACAAGGTGCAAATACTGGGTGGGAATATTCTGTAAGAAATCATGGCCACAGAAGATCCAGGTCAGCAACATCCAACACGTCAAGCGTTTGCCTGGGCAGACATGATTCTGAGGTCTTTACATGCATCGCCTCATTTAATGCACACAGTGATCCCATGATGCAAATATCAAAATTAGCCCCATTTCCCAGATGAGGGCACTGAGGTTTAGAGAGGTTAAGGGGTTGTCCAAACTGGTACAACCATTCTTTCACTTGCAGCCAAATTTCATGCTACTAATCACCGTGCACATGCCTCTCTGAGATGCTCCAGAAACGGCCACCCCTGGCCAGAACTGGCAACATGGTTTGCAGGGCAACGTTGTTCAAAAATGATACCAATTTCAAGATGGTGACAACATAGCATTCAGTCAAGTGTAGAACTCTTCTGAGTGTAGACCTTTGTGCCAACACAGGTCCCACACCCAGGAGGCCAGCTTCAGGTAGTAGCATTGCCTCCAGTCCTTTGCTGGTTCGAGCTAGTTGCTCTCTTGGAGTTCCCTCATCTATAAAAAACAGGCTGTGCTGGAATCACATGAGATATGAAGAAAAGAAACATGCTGTCTGGCACAGAGCAGGTCTTCTGCTCTATTGGTTTGCCTCAAGACCTATTGCCAAAACCCTTAACGGGGCATTCCGTGACTTCTTGACCCGACACTGGGCTGCCTCCCAGTCTTCGATCCCTCAACTTGCCCCCAGCGCAAATGCCAGAGGATGCAACGTAAACTTCATGAAGATTCAGGGTCTGCCACATCAATGATTTCTTGGGGATCTGGGGGTGTCTAGGAATGCTGGGATAAGTTATGGCACCTCAACCACACATCCCCACCCCCCAACATGAAAACAGCACTGTCCTGCAGATGTTTCTCTGGAATTTGGAGGCAGTATACAGCACACTCAGACTGTTCATCAGGTCCTCTGAAGGCTGAGTGTTTTTAATCAGGCCCAGAGCAAGTCCAGGCTTGGTGCAAGTGCCTCTGACTTGGACCAGGTGACCAGCAGACCCCTAGGTGCTCACGGTACCCAAGGAGGGTCCGGATGCTCTGTGACCCCTCTGGTGAGCCCAGTGGGATACTCACAGTGCAGATCCCGGGGTTCCAGAGCAAGGCTATGCCATCTGCATCAGAGAAAACTTAATCATTTGAAAAGACTTGCTCTGCCACCTAGGAGAGACCTGCGTGCCCTTCCAGTCCTCCTGCACCTCCCCACAAAGCCCACTTCCCACTCCTAGGACTGGTTCAACATACCTACTCCTCTTGAAATGCCCTCTGCTCAATGTTTCCCTTTCCTAAACCAGATGGCCTCCTCCATGAGGCCATCTCCAATCCAGCCTGCGAGGTCCTCACTGTCTGGTGTATATATATTTTAAGTATCTCTCAAACCTCAATCCCAGTTTTGGACCACTAGATAGCCAAGACTCATCAAACATTACCTCTGGGCCTTGGGGCCCGAAGGATCCGCTGCCTCTGGTCTGGCTCACTCTGTGGCCAGAAGGCTCTTTTCAAAATGGAAATCAAATCATGCCACTCTTCCTCTGTTCCCAGCCCCTGGGATGAACTTCACCTTCCTTTCAGAGCATATAACAGCTGCAAGCACCCTCTTCTACTGCAGCCTACCCTGCAGCTGACCTCATCACACTCCTCTGCTTCTAATCTTGGGTCCTCCGGCCTGGACCTCCAGCCCCCCTGGCCCCTGTTCCTCTACCAGCCAGACAAACCTAACTCATCCTTCAAGGCTCTTCTCCTTGAGGCAGCCACCTGCTTCCTCCTGTGGGCCACACGGGGCCTCGAACATTCCTCTGCTCTGGTTTGCAGACACTACTGAAGTGCCTCCTTCACTTCATCCACCACACACTCTCCAGGTTCTGCAAGTGTAGAAGGAGTGCCTGCTCATCACTGTACCTCCAGTGCCTAGGAAGCGCTGGGCTCTCAAGAAGCAGCCAGTCAATGATAAGTGCATGAAGGGAACCTGGTACAGAGTTCACACTGGACGTTTACGGCAAGAAGGAGGGAAGAAGAGAAAGGAATCCATTCCTACATCTAGTGTCTGGCTTAAGACCTGATACTGACACATCTGTTCAGGGAGTGAATGAATAAACAGTTGAGTCAGGATCCTGGGCCTCGCCGGAACCTAATACAGTGCCCGGCTGGTGTGGAGTGAATACTGGTCCTTAGTTCTGGGTGTGTTTCAGAATTCAGAACTTTGCTGACTGTGCATAAATAATTCAGTATATAGGCTACGTGTCATGTCACGTGCTCTGGGGGGCGGCTGCTCCAGCCCCCACACTACTTATGTCATCAGAGAAGCACATGAATAGGGGGATGAATGAAGTGGATGAGAACAATAAATACCAAGGGCCACCTATCAGCTAAGGAAGGTTCGGTTGTCCTACAGTCTGTTTTTCAGAGCTCCTTGGATTTTGAGATTGTGAATAAGGGACTGTGGTACTCTATTTGGCAAAGATTCACTGAATGAGTGTGAACGAGGAATGACTGCAGCCCCAGCCCCTACTGCTGAGTGTGCCCCAAGGAGGTCTGTTAACTAGGTGAATCTCTGACGAGTCACAGTTGCCAGGCTCACTACCAGGAACCTGTGTACGAAGTAGAGGGCCAGAGACCTATTGGAGCCCTCGAGGATCTCAGGAAACTCCTGTGGAGAGAAGTAGGGCATCCTCTGTGAGCACCTCAGACACCAGAAGGAAGTGGTCTCGCTGAGGGCTGAGGGGCCTGCCTTTTAGAGGGGAGGCTGGGAAGAGCAGGAACCCATTTAGTCCCCAAGGGGCGACATGCAGGAGTGGCCTCAGTGGGTCGGAGCAATGACAGTCTCTTCTCACACTTGCTAAAAGGCAGCCATTCCCTGCCATACTGTGGCCTTGTGGGGCCCCGAGTGGCTGCCCTGTGGAAAGACCGTGTTACAAGCTGAAATGTGCCCCCCAACCCCCATTCCCACGTTGAAGACCTAACCCCCAGTACTCCAGAATGTGATGGAGTGGAGACCACGTTTTTCAAGAAGTGATGAAATGAAAGGGAGGACTTTAGTTGGGCCCTAATCCAACCTGACTGGTGTCCTTATAGGAAGAGGAAATTCTGACACACAGAGACACCAGGGGCATGTGCATACAGAAGAAAGACCATGTGGGGACACAGGGAGAAGATGGCTTCGTGCAAGCCAAGGAGGGAGGCCCCACAAGAATTAAGCCTGCTGACACTTTGATCTTGGACATCCAGCCCCTGGGATTGTGAGAAAATAAGTTTCTGTTGTTTAAGCCACCTGGTCTGTGGTGTTTTGCTGTGGCAGCCCGGGCAAACTAATACAGGCTACAGCTTGGCTTTGACACCACATTCAAAGAGAGGCCAGAAAAATCTCAAACTAGTGGTTTATTGTTCTCTTTCTAGAGATCTTTACAATTAGGGCCTCTGAGATGCCAGCAGTTTGCAGAGAGCCAGTGAGGTGGCAAGACTGGTGGTGAAGAGCAGAGGCTTTGCTTGGGTGCCTGGGTGGCTCAGTCGGTTAGGCGTCTGACTCTTGATTTCAGCTCAGGTCATGATCTCCCAGCTCGTGAGATCGAGTCCCACGTCGTGCTCTTTGCTAACTAACAGTGCTGAGGCTGCTTGGGCCCAGTCTCTCTCTCCCTCTCTCTCTGCCCCTCCCCTGGTCGTGCACGCGTGCTCTAAGTAAATAAATAAATAAATAAATAAATAAATAAATAAATAAATATTTTTAAAAAAGAACATAGGCTATGCTTGGTACATAGTAAGGGCTAGGAAGTAATTACTTGTTAAAAGACCCTCCCTGGCCAGTATTACAGCTTAAAAACATGAGAGGGTAGAAATACTCTCCACTTGTCAAATGAATTTCGCTTTGACATTTTCTGCTGAAAATCTTGAGATAATAAATCACGAGGGTAAATATTTAAACATCTCTGTCTCCTGGAATCTGAGGGAAACTCCTGAATCATTCAATTTATCTACACGTGTATTTCAACCACTAAGAACCTCTCTATATGTTCAGCAGCTGAAGGATTTGGAGGGAATTTTGGAGGATTTCCTATGGTCTCCAATGGTCAGCAGTGGATGTCACTGCGAGGTCACATGAACTATCCACACTGATGCAGGCTCTTGAGCTATGCAGACCCAGGCACCAATTTCCCATCCTGCCACTTGAATAATTCCAATAGCTAACATTTACTGACGTGTGCTTGTGAAGCAGGTAGTTAAGATCATCCTATACCACGGATAAGGAACGAAGGTTCAGAGAGGTTGGGCAGTTCACTTAAGGTCACACAGCAGGTTACCAGAGAACCCAACATTTAATGGCAGAGCCTAAACGCATGAAGAAATTACACAACACTGTCTCCTCCCCCAGCTGGGAGACTTTGGGGAAGGAATTTTAGCCTTTCTGAGACTAAGTTTCTTTAACTGAAAAACAGGAATAACAATGCCCATTTGCAAGTTGTTGGACAGATGGTACACACTGGGCACGTGGAAGAACTCGGGACTGGCTGCAGTGGTTATGGTGGTGGTGTCATCGGTAGCGCCTGCCTTTTTCTTTCTAGCACAAACCTGGTAGCATCGAAAGGCCTTGCTGAAGCCACAGTCTGTGACTCAGATGCCTCATTTGCAACACGAGCAGAAAGATCCTCACTCCCACTTACTCCAAACATTGCTCTGTAAGTCCCATTAATAATGGTAGAACAGGCCTTTAATAGCCTGATGAACTCAGGGTTCTGGTTCTAACCAGCCACCAACTAGCCTTGAACCTTGACCTTGACAAGCCTCTGCATTTCATAACCACATTTCCCTCAGCTTAAAAGGAGGAGGTTGGTCTCCATGATTACGCTGTGATGATGTTATGGGTTTGAGCATTCCTACCCTTATGAGGACAGATGAAAAGTTTCTTTCAAATCAAGAGGGTCTTCTTTAAATGGCAGGGTCAAGAAATCATGGCTCCTTCTCAGGACTCAGCCTGAGCACAAATAATCCCTCCTTGGAGAAGCCTTTCTTGACCACCCCTTCTCCTCCCTAAGATCTTCTCCCACCAGTTTATGTCCTTCCTAGCACTTACACTTCGGAAACTATCTTTTCAACTGTCCATTTCATCTGGGCCTCCCCAGTAGGATGTGAGCCTGCAGAAAGCTGGGACTGCGCGACTGTTCACTGTTGAGTGCTTGCTTTTTACCAGGGTGTAGAGCGTAAAGTAATGTTCCCCTTCATACTTGTTGAATGAATAAGACAATTCAGTGATTTCGCAACTTGTACAAACCCAGAGAGCATTCTTGGAAGTCAAAATTTCATAACCGCACACGAAAATGTAAAGGCCTGAACATTTTCCAAACCTGCATGAAATTCATCTTTGAAGTAGTAACTGTGCTCATTTGAAACAATCATTTGTGATGTTTTGAACAAAGCTCAAATGGATCCATCCTCTCTTACTTTTTTCATAGAGTTGTTTCTTTCTCCATGAACCTTGTATGAGGAGCCGGGCAGATGCTGACTCCGGCTGCCCTCAGTCCTCAGCTACCCTCCTTCAGAGAGGGGAAGGGGCATCACCGTGTCCTTGGCTTCCGGGCTCCCGGATAACACTTGGCATCCTTGCTGGCAGTGCTGAGCTGTGGAAGCATATACAGCTGCCACACCGCTGAGGAAGCGACAGGAAGGACAGCTGGGATCCTTACCGTGGACAGCAGGAAGGCACAGTCGTGGTTATTGATTCCGATGATAGAAGGAACTGAATTAAATGCTTTTTGAGTCAATAGGGCTAGAGGCTCATCAGGAAAGAAAAACTCATCAACCACTGGAATGGAACACGTGATTTTCTGGAATAAGGAAGAAGAGAAAATCAGCATCTGCTTCTGTTCACAAAATCTGCTGTCCCCAAGCCCCCAGCCAAGGAGACCCAACCCGCCGAGCAGTGGTCAAACTACATTAAGAAAGGAAAAAGCCACAGTTGGCCCATCCTGATGTATCAGTTCTGCTTGGCCGGCCCTGCACTTGCTTAGGCAAAGGGGCTCAAATTCTTGAGAACCACTGACCAAATGCAGCAGGCAGAGTGGTGAGCAGGGGACAGGGGAGTGGCCACAGTAGTGGGGATTAGTATGCACATCTTCCTGAGATGTCCTCCTCAGCACTGTGCCTTTGATCTGGCTGAGTCTTGGGTCTCAGGAGGAAACACCTGGCTTTATCCACGTTTTTGGGGGTCTCTGTTTGGGAGTGGGGATGGCGGGGAGCACACAGAAGACCTTTCACACTCCATCGGGTCAAGGACTTGTTATCCAGCTCCCAGACTCCAGCACAACTCACAGCGGACCCTTCATCCATGCCAACAAAGTATTTCACAATTGTTAGAATCTGACAGATAATGGCCTTGCTCTTCCAAGGACCATCAGAAGCTCTCACGAGTGGAAGGGGCACAAAGAGCTCATTCAGTCCAGTGACTGAAATTTGTCAGTGGTCATCTAGACTCTGCTTGCATACCTACAGAGGTGGGTGTCTCACTATCTTCTAAAGGTGCTGGCCCTTTTTCAGAGTTTTTAGAAATTTCCTGGTTATACCAAGCCAAAATGGCTTCCTAACAGAACTCACACTCTTGACACTGATGTTAGCCTCTGGCAGCATGTGCAACAGGGGAAGTCCCTCTTCCCAGTGACTTAAAGACAACATTTGTGTTTTCCTGGATCTTCTCCTGGCTAAGCAGCATCCCTGGCCCATCAAGTTCTTTAAATTACCTATCATGGTTCTGTACATTCTACACCCATTACTATGAATCCCAACCTCCATCTTTCCAAATCCCATATCAAGTAAGTAAGAGAGTGGTGGGTTTGCTGCCATTCCATTCCAAGCACAACCCTGCCCCCAAACCCTCCCGCCCCTCTTCACCTTGCTGATGTCCAACAACTCCTCGGAGGGTTTTGCCCTCAGGCACTGCAGCAGGGCAGCAGAGTCAGACGCCTGGCAACCACAGATATGCGCAAGCACCTGCAACTGTTGCCAGAGAAGGACCAGGTCAGAGCACAGCATGGAAAGTCGCCAAGAAAATGCAAGTGAAAAGAGTCCTAGATCCTTCTACATGAAGCCTGCTGCCCCTCCCCACCCCCTGAGGACAGGCGGGCACTGTACCTCTTTGTTCTCTTGCCTGACTCTCCTTGTCATCTTTAGCAACCGCTGGAGTAGGGGAGGTGGTATGTCAGCCTGTGGCTGTGGAACAGAGTCAAGATTCCTGGCCATGGATGAGACCAGTCTGATGGTGTTGGCTTCACTGGCAGTAGGCCTCACTGAGTCCAGACGCCCAACTCTGGGATTGCTGAGTGGAGCCAGGAGCCCCAAGCGTGAGGAGCAGCTTTGCAAGCATGACTTAACGGTCAGTTGAGGCATGACTCTGGCTCAGTGTCAGCTTGTCGGCTTCTGTTAAGCTCACCCCCACCACAGCTAGAATACCCTGAACAGCTTTTCCTGTCTCGCATCAATTCCACTCATCCCTAGCTCCTCCGAGATGTCCTTTCAGACCACTGCAGCTCCCATGAACCCCTTCCTCCTCTGATTTCCTGTTACCTCAAGGATTCCCACCTTCTCTACCTAGCCTTTTCACAAACACTGCCTTGCGCAGTCGTCGAACTTTCCGTGGGAGCTCATCCCTTGAAAGTGGTGGCCCCCCAAGTGTCTGGGAGTCATGATGCTCTGAGAATCCAATGAAAGCTACAAACCCGCTCCCTGGGAAAATGCACAAACATATAGAATCTACACACAACGTACAACTGTAGGAGCGCAAGGACCATCTCCCAACTACCCATGGATTTCAGGTTAAAAACCTTTGTCATAAAATGATTATGGTCTTCTGAAGTCAGTGTAGCCCTTCCCATTTACAAACCCACAGGTCCTAGCATAGAGCTAGAAGGACTATGGACACTCAGCGTACGTGTGCTAAATGAACAAACAGAGGCACAAACTGAAAGTTGGTATGTCATGTTCCCCAAATCAATATTCCCGATGCATTGAGAGTATTTTTACAATATATGACTCCATGTCTCTGCTTGTGGTGTGCACCTGTCATTTTCTATCAGGTGTTCAAGCAAATGCACCACGAAAATGCATAGTCCCCAGGAGGTGGCTCACAGCCCCGTGCTTAATCTTTCATTGACCGAATCAGCTCATTTGTTAACTCATTCATTCAGCAAACAGCAACAGTCACCTAATATGCACCAGGAATCATGCCGGGACATGAAAGATACAGAGGACCTTGGTCTCCAGGTCCTCACTGTCTGCTAGAGCACTAAACCAAGATGACAGATGACAAAAGTCTGGGGCATATGCCTCACCGCCCCCTCACAATCTCATGCCAGGCAACAAGAATCAGTCACAGTGTTATTTCCCACTGAATTGGAAACAGCCTAAGAATCTTTCTTAACAGAGTACTCTAGATAGAGTGGAGTCAATATAGGAGATGAGCCGTATATAACACAGGGGACTGAGTTATATATCCTAAGTGAAGAGTAATGAATAAGATGTCAGAACAATTACATAGACACTCATGTACACACAACCACAAACACACACACACACACACTCACACACACCAACAGTATTTCACTGGGGACCTATTTTCTGTCAAACCAGGCCTCCCATAGAGCAATAAGGTTCACCTCGTGCCCAGCATCAGATTCTTTTGACCATGGTCAGTAGGACCCGCCAAGCACATGGTCTATCGACACCTGACCACATTCTCCCCTGACCAAGTAGAGGAGAGGTGTTAACGAGATACCTACATCCTTCTTCCTGTCATCACCAGGGGATATCATCTGCATAGGCAGGATGGCCACCCCCACTCTGCATGATGGCTTTGTGGAATAAGCCATTGGCATGGGGGACAGAATCTGGAGAGATGAACACAGGAGACCAGGAAAAGTTATGCAGGGGACTCTCCATCCAGCACATACACCATCCACCTTTCCTTAAAGAACCTTCCCAGGAAGCCTCCTTAAAAGCTTTGTGCTTACAGGAAAAAAAAAAAAAAAAGCCCTGGTTTGGGGACTCAAGGACTAGCCATGGATGTATGGACAAATTATTTAACCTGTCTGAGCCCCAGGTGCCTCAGGAACTTTGAGGTCAAACATCCTGGTGTGTGATTGCTTGCTAGCTCCTTCATTTCCTAGCTGGGGGAATCTCAGGCAAATTGTTTCATATTTCCGAGCATCAATTTACTTCTTCCAAAACTGGAAGGAAAAATGGAGCACATATCACAGAATTGTGGCATAGAGCAGAAGTAACAAATATAGAAGGCTTTGCACAACGCCTGGTCAGACAGCATGCACCCACGAAACGGGGGTTGTCATCATATATGCAAAGTTGAGTTATTATAATTCACCTTACTGAATTATTTTGAAGATACAAAAATATCTTGTGTATTGTCAAGTGCTACACCGTGGAAGCTCTCTTAACCCACTTCTATGTAACAGACTTTTGTGATGAACATGTGACCCTGGAGATGCCAAGCACTCAGAGCCAGTGGGCTATTTTCTAGCACCACCACAGGTTTCTATTCCCACAAGTTTCTGGCCAAGAGGCAGGTGTGTTTGCTTCCTCACTTGTTTGGTCAGTTACACTTGCTACTGTAATTACATAATCAATGAAATACCGTGGGAACCAGTGAAGTATGTGTGTAAGAAAGAAACAAACTATGTTTGGGGGAAAGAAACCTGTGATAAAGACAAGTAGCTGAAAAATACTGCCGGCAAATTAGGTGTGAAAAAGGTAAGAGTAAAATACGTGGGTGCGGCGGGGGCGGGGGGGGGTGGGAGCGGAAAATTCCATAAATGCACCTCATTCACAGACTACAAAGCACGCATCTTTTAAAATTCATGCTCACTGTAAAGAAGCTGAAACTGTAATTAGAGGACCATGATTCCAATGGGTGGTTTATGCCAGAGAACCATGTTGGACCTCTAGCCAGCAGACCAACCTGAAAAGATACACACTATATACCAAACCACTGATAGAGAAATGTACACTTTCTCTTTGAAGTTAAAATAAAATGTTATAGGGGCGCCTGGGTGGCTCAGTCAGTTAAGCGTCTGACTTCAGCTCAGGTCACAATCTCGCGGTCCATGAGTTCGAGCCCCGCGTCGGGCTCTGGGCTGATGGCTCAGAGCCTGGAGCCTGCTTCTGATTCTGTGTCTCCCTCTCTCTCTGCCCCCCGCCCCCCCCCCCCCACGTTCATGCTCTGTCTCTCTCTGTCTCAAAAATTAATAAAAAAAACGTTTAAAAAAAATTAAAAAAAAATTAAATGTTATATGCATCCTTTTTTTTTTAAAGTTTAGCTGAACTTTTCTATTAAACAAGTAATTACCAGTCCTGGTAATTGGACACCAGGGCTTCCACCCTATAAATATAAGGGATTTTTCTTCAAACTATTACTCAGGATGTGATCTTGGGTAATTCATTTAAACTCTTCCTGATGACAGCTCTTGTCCACAAAATGACAGAGAGCCCCTAACTCTCTCTGTGAGGCTTGAGGGAGACAATGTGTATAAAGCGTTTGTTTCACAGGAAAGCACCGGTCAGCTATAAGTGATTCATGGTCCTCATTTTTGTAACCTCCCCCACCAAGGTCTGTTCAAATCCCAAGAGCAGAACTCACGAGGCTGGAAACACTGATGGCTCCCGCTGACTCTCCGAAGATGGTCACGGAGCGTGGGTCACCACCGAAGAACTTGATGTTGTCCTGGACCCAGGTTAGGGCAGCCACCTGGTCCAGGAAGGCCCAGTTCCCCCGGGCATGCTCATCCCCTGTGCTGGGGCAAGAAGTAGGGTGAGAAATACTCAGTGGGCTGGCAATCTGCTTCCTGCCGCTCAAGGAGTTCAAGGTGGAGGCTGCGGGTGGGTGGCCACTCCTTTGCAGGACCTTCCCTGCGTTCGTCCATCTGCTGGCCAGACGCAGAGGGTCTAGGCCCGGAAAGGAGGGCAGAGTCACAAGACGGGAAGGGAGCCAGGTCCTTGACTGACCATGTGAAAAGATGTCTGTCAGTCAGGATTCACTCCCAGTTGGACCTTACTTGAGTGAGAAAGAGATTTTTATTGTTTTAAGCCACCAAGACTTGGGAGTTTATCTTTCATAGCTGCAAAGATTTACCTCACTAATCGGGTCACAGTTATTCAGTGTCACTGAAGTGCTCATACTTCCTTACGCAGCTGGGCACTGAATACCTGTGGCTGCCATACAGCTGTGCCTCAGGACCTGGGGTGTCAAGCTCTCAGGGACACTTACTTGAAAAACCAAATATTCTAGCCGGTACTGGGTAGTCACGACCAGCACGTCCTCGTAGGCAGCCAAGGCGGACCCATCGAAGGAGGAGGCTGAGCCAACCTGAAGGCACCCCCGGGGAACACACCATGACCTTAGAAGGGAGAGGAACTCTCCAGTTGGCCTGCCAGGCATTCACACCCCCTCCCTATACATTTGGGACCTTCCTTCTTTAGGGAATTATAGGTGTCTCACTTTCCTTTCTAAAAGCATGAGAGATTATGTCTTTTGAAGAAGGCCAAGGGGTGAGCATGGAGGCTTGAGTTTGATTCCCAGCTCTGCCACTGACAAACTGTGTGATGCTGGGCAGATTACTTAACCTCTCTGAGGCTCATTTTTCTCATCTATAAGATGTGAAGAATGAAAGTATCTCATTTTATGGGCTATCATGAGATTTCAACAAGATTCTGCATTTAAGTTCTTAGAACAATTTCAAGTGCTCAGAAAGTATTAACCAAATATCACTGAACTTGTGACCCACACGAAGACAGAAATCATCGTAAGCCCTGTGGAGAGCAAAATCCACTTAAACTGTTTTAACTTTACTCTTTCCACTACCTACAGAGAGAAGCGAAGCGAGGATGAGAAAAAAAAAGGGAAGAGAAGTGTGAAAACTTTACTATATCAATTAGAAAAATTGGACTGGGCAAACATAAACATTCACATGGTACTATCATGATTCATATACTTACAAATATATCTTTTTCATTCTCTTTTTTAAGGTCATATTAGGGACTACAAGTCTTGGGCCAGCCATGGGGGATAAGGGAGAACCAGAAAAGCACTGGCTTTGACATGGGAATTTCTACTCGTTGTGTGTACAAGGCATTTATGCCATCCCTGTGCCTCATCTTCTTAATCGTACTATGGGTCCAGTAATCTTTACCCATGATTACTGTGGGGGTTAAATGAGATAATGTACTGTGCCTGGCACACAGTCAACTGCTCAATATATGTTGTTGTTATGATCCAATAGAGTGAGTCTCTCATCGCAGTGGCATGGGGGAGAGATGATGGCTTTCCTACTCACTAATACAGAGATATTTTACATTCCTAAATGAAATACTTAGTATTATTACCTGTCCTCGTTGCAAACAGAAAAATTGGAAGGTGTATATCCTCTTTAAAGGATTTCCCAAACAGAGTCCTTGTAAGCAGTCTTTCTAAATGTTTACAGACCATTAAATACTCAACAGAGGGGAAAAACAAAACAAAATAAAAATTGAAGGTCAAGTTGCTGCCAATAAAGAAGCAATCAGAAAGGAAGATAGAGGGAATCTGTCATTAAATGACTTTTTAAGAAAATTATTGATGTGCAAGTGATTACATTTCTCTTTTACCCAACAGGGGGTAGGTTGGATTCTAGACACCCAGCCACTCCTCCTGGGTCCCTGGCTGAGAACCTGCTAGCTGGAGCCCCCCGCATGGCAGGCAGCCTTACAGGGAGGTTGGAGCCATTGTCCGCATGGGCTGGCGCATAGATGTTAAGGTACAGGCAGTCTTCGGACGTTTCCAATTTGGGGTAACGCACTTTGAGAACGTGTTGATAGGAGACCAGCCACTCTAAGTCCTGGAAGCATCTTGGAGGAAAAAAAGGAAAAATTCTCAGAGTTGCTGTCACACTTGCCTGGGAGGGGCCAGGTCCCGTGACGGCAGGGAGGCCTGGTGTCCTATGTCTGAGCAGAAGAGGCATATGGGAGCTATTGGTACAGAGTCTAATCGTCTCCCTGGCCCCCGCCATAGTGGCACAGACAAAGAAACAAACTATGATCTCTTTGATCTGGTTTGGGGGTAGGAAAGTATGTTGTGCAGAATAATTGTGCCATTAACCTCCAGTACCCACCCATGCCTACACCCACTACCATAACCCCAGACACACACATAGAGATTCAAGATGACTCAACAATTCCCCAAACTAGAGGGCAAGACCCTGGGTTGCAAATCAAAGGTATTGCTATAGTAGCTCCCTTTTCTGCACCCAGAGGAACAAAAGGACATCTCTAGGCTTTTCTACCAGGGACCAATAGAGGTATATGTACAAGGAGATTCCTGCATTCAAACCTTTGCTCAAGCTGGTCCCTATGCCCAGACTGTTCTCTCCTCATGTCTGTTTGCTCGTGTTCTTTCCTTTCTTTCAGATTCAGTGCAAGTGCCACCTCTTCAAGAAGCCTTCTGAGATTTCTCCAGTTAGACCAAGCTCTTCTTTAGAGACCGCTGTACATGTTGTGTTCTTTCCTAGAAGTCTCCTGGGCTTGTACATGGGTGTTACCAGCTTTCCCACTCAAACGGGAGCAGCTTAAAGCTTAGGACTCTGTTTTGGTCACCTCAGTACTTCATAGCCCCTAGCACTGAGCCTGCTTGCTATGCAATAAGATTGAAGGAGTCTACATATGTGATTTCTACTATACTTCAGTGCTCCATGAATGTTAATTCTTTTTTAATAAAACAGTGTACAGATTAGGCGGTGGGAAACCATCGCTGCAAATTACCCCAAGACAAGTGCTTATGCCTTTTTGCCCTTTCGTAGTTTGTTTATCAGAAATCAAGCCCTCGCTGCTTTCAACACAGCCATCCCTGACCTCCCCACAAGGTGAGGCTAGGTGGTTCCTTCTCAGCACCCTTTTCTGATCCCCTAAGGTTGCCCTTGACACTCTATATTTTAATTATTGCTGTTATTCCACCCCTGCCACCCCCACCAGCCCCCAGGTTCCTTCAGGGAAGCTGTGACCAGCCCACTGTGGTATCTGCCAGAGCTTAATGGAGAGGAAGTTACTGAGCTGGCTCTTAATGGATATTAGTTGAATGAATAATGAATGAATGAACAGATGAGTTTCAGCTTAGTGTCCTCAGTCCCTGGGCCACATGGGTCTCCTTTGTGGCTTAGGGCACTTCCTAAAACCAGGGTACTCCTTCTGCCTGGGACTGCCAAGGCAAGGAACCAGCGTGGCCCAATGTGAGGGACTTCACAAAATCTGAGTGTCAGAAGATTCTTGAGGATTTTCAAGTCTCCCATCTCAACCTATGCTCAAGTTCTCAGGATTCGCCCACCTCAGTCAGCTTGAAAATTTGCAGTGACTGGGAGCTCCCGGCCCAGAACACACTCACGTACTCCATAGGTGTCTATGGATTTCCCTGCGCTGGGCACAGAGTGCTAGAGCTGAAATCTCTTGCAAGGTGGTTCTTCACCCTAAAGCCCTCAGCCTGGGTGAGAGGTGACATGGAATCACGCGGACAAAGACTCAGTAAGTCCGTCGTCGTGGTTCCCAAACCTGATTGGTCCACAAATCCCTAGAGAGCTTTCAGTGACTCTAGTGTTTTGGGCCCAGCTCTGGAGATTCCAATTTAGGAAGTTCAAGAAGGGAGCCCAGGAAATCTGCATGCTCTGAACACCGCCACCACTGATTCTGCTGGTCAGCCAGCTGGGGAGCCATGAGATTACCGAAGGTCTTGTCTACTCCCGTACCCACCCTCCTCCTCGTCCTCCTCGTCCTCCTCCGTCCCCTCCTCCTCCTCCTTGTTCCCCACCTTTCCCAGGGGGGCTGCATGACCTTTATTCCCCCTCAGTGCTCTGTCCCCACTCCCAGTTCACATTCCACCCATGAGACCGAGCCTGCTCTTACAATTTAGGGTAGGATGTGGCATTTCGGACGTCATTCCAGGGCAGAGCAGGCTTTGGTTGCTTAAATCGCAGGGGCCCTAGAGGAGGTGCAGCATAGGGGATCCCGAGGAACATGTTCACAGGCACGGTGCTTCCCAGTACAGTGGTTTGCTTCCCCCGGACCCATCCCAGCCTGGTGCTCCTCACTGGTGCATCAGCAGCTGGCCCTGAGGGGACACACAGGGAGGAATCAGATGCTGGCCGGGTAGAGAACCAGAATAAGCTCAACTAGGAGCTCCCCTCAGTGGGGGCACTCTTTGTTGGCCCAGACGCGGTGCAACAGGAAGTATCTAGACTCTCCGGCAATGAACCCAGGTCCACTGCTTCCTTCAAGATTGCCACCTGCATAAGAACACCGACTTAGTTTCTACTAGGAGTATAGCACCGACCCACAAAAGTTTCCGGTCACCTTAGGGCACAAGTAGCCTCCCCCTTCTGCAGCACAGATTTCTCTTACTCTGGAACTGATACATGCCAGGGCTGCAGATCCTAGGATCCCACAAAGTCATCTAACCCAGAGTCCCCACATGCGGGTCATTTTCATACTCACCATCACATTTGCTGGCATGTCTGTGCATCCCCTGTCTGACTACTAGCTTTTTAATTTTTCTTAAAATTAAATTTTAATAAACTTAAAAAATCTTACCTAGAGGATTCCTAAGCATTAACGTCTACGGAACTGTGCTTCTGATGAGTTAAGTATACGCTTTTGAATACACATGAAAATAAGTAGATGTCAATGAAAATAAAAAGTTCTCATACAGATGCCACCTGACATCAGCTCATCCACCTCCAGGATATGAGAAGGACATTCTGGGAAACCGAGAGTGCAAGCTTCTTGGTTTCCACATAGAATATAGAGCATTGAGAAGTTCACTGCCCAGCTACTTGCTTGGCAGGACTCAGGTGTCTTGGTGCTACCTGCTCTAGCGTCACCGTGACAGTGAAAGTCCTATCCGGGCAGCCAGTACCACAAAGCATGGGCTCTATCCTTTGCCCCTCCCCAGTACCCAGGACAGAGGGCTCTGCAAGCCTCGACAAGGTATGAGCACCCAAGGATAGGACCTGAATCTTCTGTGCAATACCCACACCCACAAAGGACACTCTGTTGGGGGGCTTTCAGTGACACCAGGACATTGGTCAGGTGCCCTGAGGTTACTACATGGCTTTCCATGCACCATGAGACCTCTGAGAAATAAGTTTGTTTGCACTAGTAGAAAAAAACATCCAAGATAAGGAAATCCCCCTACCCTATCTTCTGAGGGCCCTCCTCTCCCACTGGGTGTCTCACCCTTAATGACAGCTGCAAGGACCCAAAGAGCCCAGATCAGGGTCTGGCCTGGGTGCACCCACATCCCACTCATCCAGCTGGACCGCCTGAACTCCTCGCACATCCACGGCCTCCGCTGGCCTCAGAGAGCTTCAGTCAAAGAAAGAAAGGGCTCAACAAATGTTGAGCAGGCAGACACAGGATGCAGGGTTGGTGGAGAAAGGGCATCAGACCAAGATCTGCAGAGGAATTGGCCAAGCAAGACTTTCCTGTTCCGATTTATAGAAGGAGAAGCTGATGATTAACTAGTGAGCTGGTGAAGGATAATGTGGTAGGTTATGGGCTCATGGGATGACACAAATAGAAAAGACATTTGGGATCAGGTAAGTCAAAGACCTCAGCTCTGATGCCTGCAAAGGTCAGGAAAGCAGCAAACAAGCAGTGAATGAAGCTGTCCAAGAGAGATCAATTGGAAGCAGTGGGGACTGTGGAAAACTGGATAGCACATGCCCTGTATTAAAGGGGCAATGGC
Organism: Lynx canadensis; assembly: GCF_007474595.2. NCBI lineage: Eukaryota > Metazoa > Chordata > Mammalia > Carnivora > Felidae > Lynx > Lynx canadensis. Next base: position 28,702,463 of record NC_044317.1, on the reverse strand, counting down.
TTCTCAACGCCAGTAAACATTTGGCTTATGACAATGTAGGTACACCAAACCAGAAGTCTATGGTCTCTCTCAATTTTTATAAGTCCTCACTTTTTAAAAGTCCTGATATGAACACAATGCAGTATTTCTACTGGCTGCAATTCTGATCTAGACCCAGCACCCCTGTGTAAATATGAGGAGACAAGCCCAAAGAGGTGAAGTTACCATACGTGGTTCTGCTGGAGCATGTCCTTAGCATTCTGGGTTCTCGCTGCGCTGCTGGTGGGTCATAGAAGATCCGGCTCAGGACCCAGGAGCATCACCATCCTGCTCCCAACAGGGTCCACGCTGCCCTCAGGGTAAAGGGCCTGGGATGGGGTTTTCCAAATGCTTGGGGCTGGATGGGTAGAATCAGAATTATCTGGGGGTACTTGTTGATATTGTGTCCTTCTGCTCCACTCCCCCTGGAGATATGGGGGCAGGACAGTATCCATAGTGGGTTTGGGAAGCATCAACCTAATGCACAGGTTTCCCAGAGTGGTCACCTCCTGAGAAACGCAGGATTGTCACAAGCACATATTAGGAGCCTGCTGGCTACAGAACTCTGCATAATAGGCAAGGAAAGGCTTCCTCGAGCTCAGAGCAAGGGGCTGCCTGATGCATTTGGCTAAAGGCAGGTGCTCTGTAAACCTCTGCAGAATAGAAGGCTTCCAGCAAATAATATCTTTCACCTCAATTCCAGCTCCATTTCTGATACGCCTATGACAGCACCAGGAATTACAGAAACAGGACTTGAGCGCAGTCCTTTCTGAAGGTTTGATTCTTAATTCAGCAAAAATCACTTATGGTTCAAATAAATCTTGAAAATCCCTCAAATTGCCCCTGAAATCCAGTGAACAGGCCCTACGTATGCTGTTGAGGAGTAAGGAAGAAAGAGACTGCCTATACCAGACGTCTGGATATTCAAACTGCCCACCTTTGAAGTGATCACAAATCCTGGGAGATGAATGGGGGATGGGGTGGGAATTTCTAAAATGTTTCTGATGTGCCTGCAGAGTTTACTGGTTTAGGCTCAAGATTAAGCATACCAAAATCCTATGTATAGACATGCTGGTTGCTTCTAGGTTCAGGTACTTACAGTGTTTTAGGCATCAAAGACCTTAGCTTGGGTCCGGGCCATAGAGTAGGTCGTCAGTGGTATTTGCTAGACTGGAATCTAACCCTAGCTTATTAAGACACACACACACACACACACACACACACACACACATGCTGATGCCTTTCTTCTCTAGCTTCTTACCCTTTAAAGCTCAATTCAACACCCACCTCTTTTAAGAACCTTTCTTAGATTCTCCTGAACTCCTTAGAACTTTGCTTTTCTGGTCCCTCTTGTTTCCTAATTACCTGCGAATAGGATTGCCTTCCTCCTAGACAAAAGGTCTTTTCCATTTATGTATCCATCACAGCTTCTTCCGTGGGTCCTGGTGTTTCCCTCAACTTAGCCATTGGCCTTGTAACTTCACAGTTGGTACCATTCCCACTACTAACTTGACTATCGATTCACTCAGAAGTTTTCTTTAAATTGACTTAAAAAATGACTTATTATCAAGAAATTTGTATATAGCTAATGCAATGGAAATAGTGTTTTGAAAGGAGTAAATCAGTATATTTTGCATTTCTATACTGAAAAATCATCCCCCCACCTCTGGTAACCATTATAGTAAAGCTGTAGGGTATCGTGTAGAGGACCCCAAAAAGACAGAGTGGAGACTCTGCCCCTCCTGCACCATGGATCTTGGGAAAGAGAACGGAACAATGGTAGGGAAAACAGGGAGCAATACCAGGTGCCCTGAGCCCCTCTTAGACTTAAGTCCAAAAGTGGGAGATGTGCTAGAGAGGGAAGTTGAAGGCAGACTTGTTTCTCCAGGAGAAGACTGCCACAGAGGTGCCCCAAATCCTTAAGCCAGACTGTGGCAGCCAAAACCGAGTAGAAGAGGTTGGGCAAAGAGAGACCTCAGGTGATGCTCCTGCTTATCCTGGATCAGTTAGTCCTTGGAAGGGCCCCAAACATGGCCTTGAAGGGAACTCAGAGGTACTTGGAATATGGTCGGGAGCTGGATAGGAAGGAGATCAGGGGACCCACAGAGGTGCTTCCTGGGCTTGAGGACAAAGTGAACCACAGCCTGACTTAGGTGGAGCACAGTGCTGAGTGCTGTTCAGAGCTGAGGTGGGGCACTGAGTCAGTGAGGATCCATGGGCTTTGACCAAGACAACAGGATAGACCACAAGCTCGCCATGTTAGAATTAATCATCTTCCCAGGAATTTGGTGCACAGGGAAGTTGCTGTGGACAGCCCAATAATGCTAGGACTATTGCAAGTAGGGCCAGGCTCCCTCCACGCTTCTATTTGTGTGGTCACATAAGTTTCCCCCAATTCATGCATCCAGATGCCATCTTGGAGAGGAGCAGGGAGGATGGGAAGCAAATCTGAGGTCATGCATTTATTTGAAAAAGCTTATGTTACTTAAAGAGATTGCTTAAATTATTGAATAGGACTGAATTTACCAGAGAGAGCTCAATGTAAATATGTACCATTAACCACGAGGGATGAGGTGTTCTCTCTTTGTTAGAAAGAAAAACTAGTAAGTGTTATAGATATATTTAAGACACAGGTTGTGGGGTGCCTGGGCGGCTCAGTTGATTGAGTTAGTTGAGGGTCCGACTCTTGACTTAGGCTCAGATCATGATCTCATGGTTAGTGAGATCAAGCCCCGCATCGGGCTCCATCTGTCAGTGTGGAGCCTGCTTGGGATTCTCTCTCCCTCTCTCTGTTCCCTCCCCGGCTCACGTTCTGTCTCTCAAAATAAATACATAAACTGAAAAAAAGATTAAAACAAGAAACACACTGTGGGCAAACTGATGCTATCTTTTCTACAAACCCAGCGCTGAAAGAGAACTGTGGAGGGCATGACTTCCTAACTGCATATCTTATATTTGCTCTTCTGTCAAGGTGCCACCTCTGATTATCTCAGGTGCCCGCTAATGGACAGGGCCTGCACTCTGGGAAACTAATACGGTCTGTAATAATGATACTAGTTTTCATTTACGGAATGCTTTCTAGGCTATCAGAACCTGGGCTAAACGTTTTGCAACCCTTACCTTATTTAATGCCATTATTCCCACTTTGCAGATGAGAAACTGAGGCTCTGCAAGGTAGAAGGAATTGCGAAATATCACAAGGCTGACAAGCCAGCACAGCTGGGACTTGATCCCAGACTTCCTGCTTCCAAACTGCAGGCTTAGCCATTTAGAGAAGAGAAAGAAGGAGGAATGAAGGTCAGGGAGCATGACTGACTCCTGCAGTTCTTGGGCTGTTAAAAATCATTTAATCTTCTAGGAAGCTGAGTAACCCCCTGACGTCACCTCCTTGGACCTTGATGTTCCCATCAGTAGTACAGACCAGTGGCCTGGATGGCCCCTGAGACACAGACCTTTGATGGGCTCTCTCTGTCCTCCCAGACTGCTCTGCTGAAACCCTGTGGGAGAAACCGGAATGAGAGAGGACCTCAGTGTGAGGCTCAGCTTTGGCTTAAAACATATGCTAATCGACCCTGCTACCAATGGCCTCGGGTGCAGACTGGACTGCAGGTGGACAAAACAAAGGGAGGGTGCTCTGGGATGGACTCCGGTCACAGGGGGCAATCCCCCTGTCACCCAACATGGGCCCAGAGCTGGGTACCCTGGGGCTTCCTTCCCACAGCCTTTCTTCAATCCCACTTCACATTGCTGCTCAATGCAAATGCTTCAACAGGATGTTCAAATCCTTTCCCATCTGGCTTCATCCTGCCATTCCAGATGGATGCCTCACTGCACCCCATTGCTGCACCCCCATAACTGTGCTTCCATTACCTCACCCCCATCCCTATAGCCTCATCACTTTACCCCATCCCTGCACCCCCATCACCTCACCCCATCCCTACAACCTCATCATCATACTACCATCATTTATTCCCATCACTGTGGGTCCCATCACTGCACCCCATTGGCAACCATCCTTTGTTAATTACATTTTCCTCTCCTGGAATGTTTTGCCTTGACTTCTTCACCTGGCAAAATCCTATTTGTCTTTCAAGCTCCCACAGCAACACCGTCTCCTCCATGCAGAGCCCCTTATTCTCAAGTGCTACAACCGTTTTCTCCTTTCCTCCTGTGTGCTTTGTCAATGTTTCTATTATATGATTTACAATGCTCCGTCCTCGTTCTGTGGCTGTTTAGCCACAAATGATGATGAGGCTGAGGATGATGATGCCGATATCACTTGTCTCCTGGTCACATAACCTCAGGCCACTCTGCTTTAAGTCACAGCTGCAGTGGACAGTTCTGTGCAGGCTCAGTCTCACCTTGCACTGACTGCACACCACTTGAAGCACGGGTGGGCCATGTGACTTTCTATTTTCTGCCCCAGGGCCTTCTCCCTTGTCACAAATATCCCCTCTGACTTTGTCTAAGTGAGATTGGAACTAGAATAACCCAGGAGTAATACTCTCAAGGAAGGGAGAACGAGGCCTGGGAGATACACACTCCAGCCTCTGAAGGCATTCTGTGTGCTGCTCAGGAGGCAGAGGGTTCCAGAAAAATTGAGTTCTCATTGCTCACAGCAGCAGTCTCAGTAATACATCCTTTCTTGTCTTTTCTCTCTCTTCTCCCAGACCCAAGCTCTGCTCTCAGGGAACAAAACTAAGTCAGTGGGCACCAGAAGGAGACCTAGGAAGTAGATTATCAGTGGGAATATGTGAGTGGATCCCTCACCATTCAGACAGCATCATGTCATAAAGACTCTCAGGGATGGGTTGGGATGCGGTCCAGCTGGAGGGGACCATTGATGTATGCCTTAACCCTAGCATCTCTAAGGTATAGAGGTGATGCTAATTACAAGGGTTGTGGTGTTGGCTGGATTTCATTAACTGCCTTGGAAACCCTGAAGAAAAAAAAAAGACAGGCTCTGGTCAATCTGCTATCAATACAGAGTGAAAATTGGTAGGCTTCCTGGCAGCTTTTAAAGATAACCTTATCTCCTTGAACCACAGTTAGGCCATGCTGTGAGGCCCAAGATTTCAACATAAGAGTGAGAGAGCTACAAAGAAGGTTCAATGCGTAGCTGTGGAAGATCTCTTATACTAAAGCCAGGGCCCAGGTAAGATGATTAGGACCCCAAGACCTGGGGTGGAGACATGTGGATGGATGTGTTTGAGAACCATGAACATGCAGATTCTCCTAAACTCTCCAAATGAGCGGAAACCAACCTCTCCTTCTTACTAGAGGAGGACAGACTTGATTTGTGATGTGTGTCTCACATGAAAATGCTTTTCTACTTCAAGATCACCCGATTTCATGCATTGCCCCTGGCCAGTCATGAAAGCCAGGTTTCAGCAGAGCTTGAACAAGGGAATGTAGCCCCTTCTCTGGGAGGAAATGGCTTTCTCACTGAATTAGTTGCATAACATGGCCAATATGTCCTGGTAAAAACTGAGAAAAACATGTGTGGGAGTGAATCCTGAGGGTGGTGGACCTGAAGGGTGGAGCAGAAGATAAGACTGGATAGGAGAGAATTTAACACAAGAGCACATTCTCAGGACTCGGGATTTATTGTCCTGAAAGAATGTCTCGAGCTGGTCTAATATGCTGCAGGAATGGCTTCTTGAAGCTTGAACACGATGACAGCCTACAAAAAAATGAGATGGAAATGCTAGAATTGCCATGGCCAAGTATTGATAAAGTGATCAGAAGGTTCGGGATATGGGTCTATTAGAATAAATTTATTTCCTAGAATGAGGGAACTCACCACCTGGTGATATTTACTAGGAGTGCCCAGGGACTCTCTTCACTAGGGTAGTGAGGAATGTACCAGTGTAGAGGGCACCTATACCTTTGAGAAGCCCAATGGTGACAGTTCTTGGTAAGTAAAGGTTGACAGTAGGCAATGCTACCATGAAAATAGGCTTCGTTCCGATTCAGTCAATGTGAGTGAATCTGGAATAGCAGAAGCCAGGTAGTGCTACTTAACCACCAGAGATAACGTGGAAATAGCTACCTCAATGGACAGCAAAGGCAATGGCAACCAGGGTGCCTTGTCCCACTGAGATCTATGACAGTGATTAATAGACCATGGTATTCCTAGAAATAAGTAGGCAGCCAACTTGAATGTTGCTTCAGTTGTAAAACCAGAAAAAGCCAAGAGCTGGTGAGCAGAAGTTGCATTCCAGCCATAACAGTGAAAGATCACAATGCCTTGCCAGATGTTTCCAGATCTAAACCACTTCTCTGGGTGGCTCAGCTAAGCATCTAACTGGCTCAGGTCATGATCTCAGGGTTAATGGGTTTGAGCCCTGTGTCAGGCTCTTTGCTGACAGCTCGGAGCTTGGAGCCTGCTTCGGATTCTGTTGTCTCCTTCTCTTTCTGCCCCTCCCCTGCTTGCGCATGTTCTCTCGCTCCCTCTCTCTCTCTCTCTCAAAAATAAATAAACGTTGGGGCGCCTGGGTGGCTCAGTTGGTTAAGCATCCGACTTCCACTCAGGTCATGATCTCACAGTTCGTTGAGTTCGAGCCCCGCATTGGGCTCTGTGCTGACAGCTCAGAGCCTGGAGCCTGCTTTGGATTCTGTGTCTCCCTCTATCTCTCTGCCCCTCCCTTGCTCACATTCTGTCTCTCTCCCTCTCTCAAAAATAAATATTTAAAAAATTTTTTAAAAAATAAACGTTGAGAAAAAAAATTTAAATAAATAAACCATCTCTCAAACTTACTGAATCCATTGATTAAAGGATTCTGGGTCTTCTTAAAGAAGAACTATGTAATGCCACTACAAATATATATATATATATATATATATATATATATATATATATTCATTCCCTCAATCCTTCTCTAAAGGAATTTGTAGCCAGGACCCACCTCATCATGGGAAATTCCAGATGCATGGTCATTTGATGCCCATGATCTAGTCTTTCTTCTCAACCAGGACCCAGTCAGTAAGACTCCAATAGATGCTTCTCAAAGGGCATATAATTCTCTGCTGCAGTTAGCAAGGACTTACTCCAGAATTCCAGGGACCTATATCATGAGTCTCCCACTAGAGTTTTCCATAAACTCTACACTGCATCTTTTCCCATCCCCAACATCTCCAATATCCTAAGGCCTGCCAGGTCCTATCATTCAATAGCTGGGATGATTGGTCCATCGTGCCACTTCCTCTCCAGACCCCACTCAAAGCCGGCACCCTTTCAAGTCACTCAGGACTTGGGCCAGCTGAATACCATATACAAATACCCTTGTCAACTAGACAGTGATTGGGGGTCACATTTCAAAGGTCGTGATATATAAGACTGGACAAAAGAATATGCCATTGAATGGAGGTTTCATTCCCCCCATCACTTGCAAGCAGCAGGGTTGATAGAAAGAATGGAACATTAAAGATGCAAGTTAAATTACTAACAGGTAAAACACATTGGTCAGATGGACTAAAGTCCTGTCCCAGGCTTTAATACATTTACGTGATCAACCAGTAGGGCTTGTTGCCCCATACGCCACACTAGGGACTCCTGCTCAGACACCCAACACTGTAAAGGTATGGAAGCTATGGGGGCAGCCATTGCCTTGGCTCTCACCATGGATCAATGTGCTATATGCTGCTAAGAACACCAAGTCCCATCACGCCAGAGAAAGGTATCATCACTAGAACTTGCAATAAGACGTCCCATTGGGATGGACAAGTTACTTCACCCCCTAGGTGAGGGGGAACTACTCAGTCTCCACTGGGATCCTATTCTCCTGATGCAAGCCAGATCTGTTGAAAAGTACTAGGCCTGCAATAGAACACGCACCATTGAAAGGGGAGAGGGTAGTAGTCCTGATCTGGCATATCCTGCCCCCAGTCCATCTCTTCATGCCTGACAGTGCTGTCTCTCTCAGTCAACATGTATGGTATATACAGCCAGGCTAAGTTCCCAAAGCTGTCAACCCCACACTCCTCAAGGCCAGGTGGGCAAATTCTATTTTCCACTGGTACGATCATTTGGCCACCATCTTTTTTTCTCCATTGGCCTGGAAGACATTATAACACACGTAAAAGCCCTTACTAAATTCATCCAACAAGCCTTAAATGATAGTCAACTAAACATGTCTTTACTGAACACTGAAATGTCTATAATAAGAAAAGTTGTCCTCCAAGATAGGATGGCCTTGGACCTTATTATTGTCTCCCAAGGAGGCACCTGTACTGTTATCCAAATAGAATGCTGTGTGTCCATACCTGATGAGGCTGCTAATGTATCATCTTTATTAAATCACACGAGGACACAAGTGAAATGCCCTGAGTGATCAACCCTCAGTCTAGGGGACTTAAATAAATCAGTGGTTGGGCTCTTGGAGAAAAAAAAAAAAAAGGTACTTATTTTGGTAATTATCTTGATTTGTGTTTTCTCTTGCATATGCCTCTATTGTTGTTGTGGTATCTGCCTCCCGTATAGCCAGATAGCCACCAAACCAACAGCCTACATGCAAGCAAAATCCTTTGTTGACATCTCAAGGCACACTGAGGAAGTGGGGGAGGGTGTAAGAGTGTAAGAGCCTGTCCCAAGGTATGGAATGCTAGAGGAGGTCATTGAGAGGATGTGACCACCAGTTAACCCTGGAACTGGACCTGGGCAATTGGAGGCTCGTCACCCCCTCCCCTGTCCTTGAAATATACACTCTGCCCACCGTTCCCACAGTGGGTGCCATTTTGAAGGACAGAACCTTGACAGAGTAAGACATTGTGGAGACCATCTGGATGGTATACATGACTGAATCCAGTTAAGACCTACATATAAACTTGTAAGATTCTGGTGAGGGGATGCCAAGATCTACTCATGTTGTTGCCACCTAAGACAAGACTGAAAAGTAAGTTCCCTTGCTTATTAAACCTGCCACCAATCTGGAGTGCTCTGCCTCTTTCTTTGGTCTTTTCCTTGCCTTCCATGTACAGGAGCCAGTTTGCAAACCAACACCAACTAGACCTAACAGACACGCATAGCATGCTATATCCAACAACAGCAGAATACACATTCTGCTCCAGTGCAAATAGAACATTCTCCAAAGTGTACCATATGTTAGACCACAAAACAAGTCTCAATAAATTTTTAAAAGTTTGAAATCATACAAAGTATCTTCTACCATGATGGAATTAAAACAGAAATCAATGACAACAGAAAATTCAGACAATTCACAAATATGTGAAATCTAAGAAAGACACTCAAACAACCAACAGGTCAAAGAAAAAATCACCAGGGAATTAAAAAATACTTTGAGATGTTCTCTGAAAGTATACACTTGTGACTTAAAAAATAATACTTTGAGATGAATGAGATAGAGGCACATCACAGCACAACTTATGAGGTGCTGTGAAAGCAGTGCTCTAAATGCCTATGTTGAAAAAAGAAGAAGATCTGGAATAAATAATCTAAACTTCTGGAGCACCTGGGTGGCTCAGCCAGTTGAGCAACTGACTCTTGATTTCGGCTAAGCTCATCATCTCATGGTTATGAGGCCAAGCCCTGCATGGGGCTGTTGGGATTCTCCCCCACCCCCCACCCGGCCTTCTCTCTCTCTGCCCCTCCTCCACTCACATTCTCTCTCTCTCTCTCTCTCTCTCTGTCTCTCTCTCTCTCTCTCAAAATAAATAAATAAATGTTAAAAAACTAATCTAAACTTCCACTTTAAGGGACTATATACAGAAGAGCAGACTAATTCCAAAGCAAGTGGAAGGAAAGAAGCAACAAATGTTAGAGTGCAGATAAAAGAGTAGAAAAATAAGAATCAATGAAACAAAAACTGGTTCTTTGGGAAGATTAACAAAATTGGGGGAAAAATAACAACAACATTTTTTTTCTAGATAGAGCAAAACACAAAGAGAAAAGATTCAAAATACTAAGGTCAGTAATGAAAGTGGGAACATTACTACCAATCTTATGGGATGTTTTTCAGGCTGAAAGGAAATGATAAATCAAGTAGAATGCAAATGTATGATGGAGCTCTAAGACACACAGAAGTAATATGTATGACAAAACAAAGCATGAGAGGAGGGGGTAAAAGGGATAATATTATATTAAATTCCTTATATTATGTAGCTAAAAAATTCAACAGCAGAGACCAAAGGAAGAATCACAGAAAGTACTCTATTAATCTAAAAGAAAATAGGAAAAGAGGAATAAGGGAAACTACAAAAGAACTGGTGGAAAGAAATAACAGCCAAGTGATAGACTTCAGCCTACCCACTTTAGTAAACACTTTTAATAAAAACGGATTAAACACTACAAGTTAAGACCGTGGTTTTTCAGTGCATTCAATATAGGAGATTTCAAGATAAGAAATCTTACCAAAGACAAACAGAAGCATTTTTTTAGTGACAAAAAGAAAATACGGCGACCAGAAAAATAAAACAGTCCTTTTTTTTTAATGTTTATTTATTTTTGAGACAGAGAGAGAGAAGAGACAGAGCATGAGCAGGGGAGGGGCAGAGAGAGACAGAGACACAGAATCTGAAGCAGGCTCCAGGCTCTGAGCTGTCCGCATATAGCCCAACGCGGAGCTCAAACTCACAAACCATGAGATCATCACCTGAGCTGAAGTTGGATGCTCAACCAACTGAATCACCCAGGTGCCCCAAAATAAAATAATCCTAATTGTGATGCACCTAACAATGAGCCAAAAGAAATGAAGAAAAAAATTGAAGTATACGAAGAAATGGAAAATATTACAATCATAGTTAGAAATTTTAATACAGCTCTCTCCATACAATTCGTAGAATAAGCAGGAAAATTTCAGTTAAGAGAGAGACTTGAACAACGTATTAATAATCAATTTGATCTAACTGATATATGCTAGACTAACAACTGCAGATTACACTTTCTTTTCAGGGGCACATAGAACATTTACTAACAGGAACCATATTCTGGGCCCTAAATCAAGTTTTAATAAATTGCAAAGTATTAAAGTAATTAAAATTAAATTAAAATAAGTATATTCTCTGATATATGCACAATGCCAAAGTTGATAACAAAAGATAATTAGAAAATTCCAAACACTTGTAAATTAAGCAACACGCCTTCACATAACAAAGTAAATTAGACACTGGAGTTCAGGGATTGGAGGACTTTCAGATACCATAAGTGGACTGACATCATCTTTGGAAGCATCCTTACTCAGGTGAGACTATTGTTGACTGGTTGCCCCTCAGAAGTGTGTTTACTGAAGTGAGTGTGTCCCTGATGGCTGATTTTCAAAAGCAAGCAAATAATGATGATTTGTGATTTTCAATAGCATGTTCACTGAAGCAAGTTGTCATTGATCAATTGAACAAGTTTAAAACCAATTCTGGTGGCTACTTGCTACCATAGCTATAGAACAATCCATTTGTTATTAAATTTGAGAGAACATGTTTATTTTCAATATGAAAAATCTATTTTTTCTACTTAAAAAAATTAGAAAATGAAATTATAATGGTATCATAAACATCAAATGCTCAGTGATACATTTAATGGAAGATTTGAAAGACCTCTGACTCAAAACTACAAAACAATGCTAAGAGGAATAAATGAATAAATAAATGGGGAAGATAAACCATGTTCATGGATTCAAGGACTCAGTATTATTAAGATGTCATTTCAACCAAATTGATCTATAGAATGAATTCAACCCAAATAAAAACTCCAGCAGGCCTTTCTTTTTTTTTCAAAAATAAATTGAAAAACTGATTCTAAAATGTAAAACCTTAAAAAATTTTGGAGGACTTACACTACCAGGCATCAAGACTTACTATAAAAGTAACTTGACCCTTACCTCATCACACACTGAAATTAATTTAGACATACCAAAACCTAAATGTGAAAACATAGGAGAACATTTTTATAATATCAGAATAGGCAAAGGTTTCTGAGAGAAACAAAAGGCATTAATCAGAAAAGAAAAACATTTATAAATTGTATTTTATTAAAATTTAAAACTTCTGCTCATCAAGAGACATCATTAAGAATGTGAAAAGATGAGACACAGATTGAGTGAAAACATTCACAATACATATACTTGACAAAGGAATCATACCTGGAATATGTAAGATTTCCCACAAATAACCTAATTAAAAATGGGCAAAAACAGTGGGGGAGGGCTGGGCAAAATGGATGAAGAAGGTCAAAAGATACAAACTTCCAGTTATCAGATAAATAAGTCCTAAGAATTTAATGTACATCATGGTGACTATAGTTAACCATATGTACTGCATATTTGAAAGATGCTAACAGAGTAAATCTGAAAAGTTCTCATCACAAGAAAAAAAATTTTATAACTATGGGCGGTGACGGATGGTATCTCAACTTACTGCGATGATCGTTTCACACTGTGTACAAACTGAATCACTATATTGTACACCTAAAACTAGTATAATGTTCTATGTTAATCATACCTCAATTTTAAAAATTGGGCAAAAGACTTGAGCAAGCATTGTACAAAAGAACCTAGCCAAATAGTTAATGAGCGCACGAACAGGTATTCCATATCATTAGCCATCAAGGTAATGTGATTAAAAACACAGTGAGTACCATTATACATCACCAAAAGGGATAACAATAAAAAATAAAAAATAAAAAAACTAACTATATCATGTATTGGCAAGGATGCAGAGTCCATTGCTAGGAGAGAAAGGTTAAAATGGTAAAAACCACTTTGTAAAACTGTACGTCAGTTTCTAATAAGGTAGACATTCACCAACCCTGTGACTGAGCACTTATACTCCAAAGAGAAATAAATGTATGTGTCCACAAAAAGACTTGTGCAAGAATGTTTACAGAAGTTTTATTCATACTAGCCCCAAACTAGAGACCAATGTTCATCGACAAGAGAATGGATAAACTGTGGTGTGTTCATACAACTGAATACTACCACTCAGCCATAAAATAAACAAAAAACTCCTGAAATGTACAATTTGAGTGAATCTCAGAAACATTCTTTCGATTGAAAGACACCAGACACCAACAGGCAAAACTAACCTCTGGTAACAGAAGTCAGAATGGTGGTCATGCCAGTGGGGAGAATTGAGCAGAAAGGGGCACGGGAACTTTGGGGGGTTATGCAAACGTTTTGTGTCTTAATCTGGTGATCACATGGGTGTCAACCTACGTAAAGATGTATGAAGCTGAACACTGACGCTTTGTCTCTAGGTAAATTATATTTCAACAACTGGCTGAAAGATAAATCAGCGAGGTCTCATTTCTACGGATTTTGCTGAGGGTCAGAAGTCAAGGCCATTTCTAGATTCACTCACTGTCAAGCCTGGGTCACTGTTATTATAGCTTGTATGCTGGTACCCCAGCTAGACAGGATACTTTGCTGACTTCCACATCTGCCCTCCGCCCTGGACGTGCTCTAAAAGCCAACCCCTGGATTTAGTCAGTTTTTCATCCTCACATCCTGTGGCTAAACCCTGAGCTCAGGCCACAGCCCTGAAAACACACCGGGCACTTCCTGGAATGGCTCAGCTCTCTGTCAACAGCATAAGCCCATTCACCAGTGCAGGTGAGGCCTCTGATTTCCACTAGGAAAGAATCAGTAAGTGTCCAGGTGTACTATACCGTCTGCATGTAGGTGTGTGTGTGTGTGTGTGTGTGTGTGTGTGTGTGTGTGTGAAACCCACTCTCCAAACTTGGCAGCACAATAAATGAGACTCTATTTTTCTCCAAGTGAACTGAATTTCTATACTGCGTGCCCGTCACCACCCTGTAGAGTGGAGTCACCTGCCACTATTGCTGTTTTCAGATCCAAGCCGGCAGCTCCCTCCTGGCTCACTGCTCTTTGTCTCTGCTCCTTTTCTGGTCTGGAGTTTGAGCAGAGCTCCACCTTCCCAAGGTTCCCTTTCTGTGTTGTCTGTCATTGCAGTGGATTTGGACCGGAGGAGGATGTCGAGGCACAAACAAATTCCCAGCATATGCTGACCCAGAAATTTCAAACTTAATAATGTTCATGAGCACACGCCTTCTCCAGCTACTGAAGGCTAAGGCTTTTGAACCTCAGAAGTTCAGAACTGATTCCCATTTGGGCTGCCTTATGCCATGCCATCCTTCCTTGAGGAGAAGAATGCAGAATGGCCTCACGAACTGAATGGGGAAAGGGCCAAATAGGTACAAGGAATGCAGGAGAATGTGACACTTCAAAATATTATCCCTCCACACATCCTTGGAGAGTGTTGGGACCTCCTGTGAACTTTGCTGAGAAACTAATATGTGCAAGGGTCTGTGGGCAGGAGGGCACAAGGGCAGGAGGAAAATAAGGCATAAGTTTCACCTTAGAGGGAATTACTGTGTGAATGTAGGTAACTCTAACAGAAGACAGAATGTGGTAATTGCCCCAACTGCATTTTGGACCGAGATGGTGTGCAAAGAAGGAAGATGATTAATCCGAGGCAACACGGCAGACACCCACTTATTTTTCACCCTTGCACCTAGAGCTGTTGACCAATGGCTTCAGGGCTCCTCATCAGGGAGCTCCCTGCTCCTAGCCTAGTCCTCTCCACAGCTTTGAGGGTAGTTCATACATTATCCTTCCTCTTTGACCTTAAAACTGTGATACCTAACCCCAGACGATTGTGGGGCTGTGTCAAGGAAGAAATAGTGTTTCAACACTTACCAGAAAGAGGGCATGGGGCGCCTGGGTGGCTCAGTCAGTTAAGCGTCTGACTTCGGCTCAGGTCATGATCTTGGAGTTTGTGAGTTCGGGTCACGCATTGGGCTCTGTGCTGACAGCTCAGAGCCTGGAGCCTGCTTCAGACTCTGTGTTTCCCTCTCTCTCTGCCCTTCCCCTGCTCGTGCTCTGTCTCTCTCTGCTTCTCAAAAATAAATGAACAGTTAAAAAAAATTTTTTTAAGGAGCGGGTAAGGAGTGGGAAGGTGTTCTGGAAGACTATTGCAGGAAAGGCTCAAATTTGTCCACACCTACCTATATCTACACTCTTGGCATTGACTCTTCTTCTACATTGACGCTGAGCTTCATCATGTGACTTGCTTTGGACAATGAAACAACAGCAAATATCATACAAGCAAAGAATTGAAAAGTGCTTATATGGGTTTGGCTTCTCTTTCGACCCTTCAGAACCCTGCAATTACCATGTGTGAACCAGTCTGGCTAGCCTACTGGATGATGGAAGTCAGGGCACCAGTGTCCCCATCGCTCCAGCTGATCGTGGGGTCTCCTAGCTGACTGACAGCAGACCTGATGCATGAGTGAGGCTAGCTAAAACCAACAGAACTGCTTGAGTAAGCCCAGACCAAATTGCTGTGCCCAGACCCACAGAAACTTGAGCTGAATAAATGGTTATTTTTTTAAAGCCACTATGTTCTGGGTTGGTTTGTTGCACAGCAATATATAACTGAGACAGAAGTTGGTATGTAGATGTTAGATGCTGCCTAAAAAAAACCCCTAAAACTCCTGAGACAGAATGTTGTATCTTTAGTGTGCTCTTAGCTGCTTACGATAAGATAAAAAGCATGTAGCAAGGCAGAAAAAGAATCAATGTCTGGCAAACATTTCAGTTCCACACTGTTGTTTCCAAAAGGTCATGCGCGAGAGGGAACAGAGAACGGTGGAGGAGAGTGGAGAGAAGGAGAAACCTGATCTGCGTCATGCTTCCTGGCTGGAGAGGAGATGAGTCCTGGACCCCAAGCCAGATGGTAACATGTCCCCAGGCACAAGATCTCAGAAGCCGTCACACAAATGGCCAAGTCCCCTGCCCCAAATGTAACTCACAAAAGGCATAGGTCTTCTGGATGATGGATGGTGGACCCTTTGTGGACCAATGATTGAGAAGTAGGTGGTCCTGCAAACCTCTTGCCCCTAAACCATGCCATGGCGTGGGCTGATGGTCCAGGGATTAGGACCCAATCTGCAGAACTAGGGAGGGGGCTAGGGAATCCAGAAAAAGGTCAGGCTAAGCTTTCCCACCACTTGTGTGGAGTGAGAGCTCTACATCCTAACAGCATTATAAAGAATAATTATGAATTATGAATTATAATTATAAACATTATACTTTTGGGCTTACTTTGGGGTAGTTACATTACAACACACTCCTTTGCTCTCAATGATGGCCATGGGAGTCAAGCTTTAAAAGTTCAACTCCTTGCGAGTGGAGGAAATATTTTAATTATTTATGGGTTATATTAATATTATATAATTATTATGTAATATTGACTGTTTCATTATTATTATAATGACTTCTGTGGTGCTAAGTGCTTTACATAAGTTACTTTATTTAATCTTCCTACAACTGTATGAAGTGGGTATTACTACTCCATTTTATAGATGAGAGAATTAAGGCTTAGGGGAACTAAGTATTTAGTTCCCAGACTTCTAAGTCTGTTTAACCCATTCCCCTATGTTGCAAATTTGTCTTTAGAAGCAGCAATCATGGCTATAAGATGTCAAGAAAGTTACAGTTAGGAGGGATTCAGAGATGACCAAAGCCAGCCTCCTCATCAGAATGATGTGGACGCTGAGGGTTAGAGGGGTCAGGGCTCACACCAGGACCATGGCTCCTGACCCCTGACCGCTCTTCTCTACACAGAGGGTTCTCACTTTCCTCCCTGACGGTGCTGACCTTACAATGTGCAAGCACCGTGGAGCAAAAGGGTGATATGCATTGTCTCATTTCATCCTGATGACAACACTGGGAGATATTTTATTTTATTTTATTTTATTTTTTTTTTTTAATTTTTTTTTCTCAACGTTTATTTATTTTTGGGACAGAGAGAGACAGAGCATGAACGGGGGAGGGGCAGAGAGAGAGGGAGACACAGAATCGGAAACAGGCTCCAGGCTCTGAGCCATCAGCCCAGAGCCCGATGCGGGGCTCGAACTCACGGACCGCGAGATCGTGACCTGGCTGAAGTCGGACGCTTAACCGACTGCGCCACCCAGGCGCCCCAAAGGGAGATATTTTAAATATGACAAAACTGGTTTCAAAAAGTTACTGTCTTGCCCAAGGTCCTGGATGCTGAATGGCAGAGTCAGCATTTGAAAGTAACACTCTATTAGGGAAGCCTGTTTTTTTAACTCCTACTCTGCCTGCCTGGGGAGTGGCAATCATCCCAGGGAATGAATTCGCAAGGGAAGATTTTCTATTAGTTGGGGCCCCAGGAGCTTCCTCACATGCCTACAGTAGCCCCCACCTCTCCAGGCCCCACCTCAGGGGCCTGCCTAAGGCCCTCCTGCTCACTTGTGTGCAAAAAGCTCTTCTCCAGCTTGTGTCTCCAGGGGACTGCTAAGTGTTCTGCTTGCCCAGGCCCATGCCAAGAGCATCTAACTGCCAGGGACCACTGCCTGCTATCCTCAATGGAAAACAAAGCACTTGGAGGGGGGTGGGGAGAACCAGCACTCAAGGGGGAGGAGGGGGATAGGGGTCATGATCTATTCATTCCTCTGGCCAAAAGGCCAAGGCACCTCCAGGGCTGGGGGCCAGGGGCAGAGGTTTTCTGCAAGGGGAAGAAATGGTGCTGGGACCCTTTAAGTGACCCAGGGTTAGAGTGGGGGCAAGATAAAGAGTTACTTTGTTTCACTTAGAAGATGTCGGTCAATACCCAAATAGAAGGGCAGGTCCTAAGGAAGCCTGCTGCAATGGTTAATTTTATATGTCAACTTGAAGGGATGAAAGGGTGCCCAGATAGCTAGTAAGACATTATTTCTGAGTGTCTGTGAGGGTGTTTCTGAAAGAGATTAGCATTTTAATGAGTAGACTGTGTAAAAAGATTGCCCTCACCAATGTGGGTGGGCATCATCCAATCTGTTGAGGGCCTGAATAGAACAAAGAAAATGGAGGATGGGCACTTTGCTTTTTGCTTGAGCTGAGACACGCAGCTTTTCCTGACCTCCTAGCCATCGGACTCCGACTGGGACTTAAGCCATTAGCCACCCCAGCTCTCAGGCCTTCAGACCCATACTGAATTACACCACTGGCTTTCCTGGTTCTCCGGCTTGCAGACAGCAGATCATGAGACTTCTTCACCTCTACAACCACTGACCTGCAATCATTCTCCATAGATAGATATAGATATAGATATAGATCTCCATATCTCCATATATCCTATTGGGTTTGTTCTTCTGGAGAACCCTGACTAATAATACATCTACCTTCGAGTAGAGAAGGATCAAGCATGTGTCTGAATATAAAGATGCAATCCCTAAATCCCTCATGTTCCTGATGGAAGAACCTTGACAGATTATCTCCTCCAAGATTCTAAATGTACCACAGAGAAGCCAAGATCCAAGGGCAGGTATTTCCACATTTCCTTTTTGCTTAAGAGGTACTTAGAGATGACAAGGTGTCTTTACCATCAGGGTTTAGACAATTAACTTACCAGGCATAGCAGCATTATTTGCTAATGGTCAAAAACTGGAATCAACTCAAAAGTCCAGCATTAGTAGAAAAAATAAGTGTACAAGTAGGATGAATAAATGTGGTATATCCACAATATATGTGGAATAGTTTACAGCGAAGAAAAAGAACAAAGTGCTACTATAAGCCATGGATTGAATGAATCTCCCAATGTCAAAGTTAAAAAGCCAGACACAAAAGAGTATATACTGCATAATTCCCATAGTGTAAAGTTCAAAATTAGTCAGGCTAACCTATGGTGACAGAAGTCAGAATAGCGGGGACATGGGTAATGACTGCAAGACTTCGGGGGTTCTGGGAAATGCTCTGTATTTTGATGTGGTGGTATGGTTGCATGAGCAAAATTTTGTGACGATTTGATTTGTACACGAAGTATCTGTGCACTTTTCTGTATGCATGTTACACATTATACTTAAATTAAAACATAAAAGCAAATAGTGAATATTCCTTGAGTGTGTGCATGTGAAATCATGTGTAGGTGCTTCCAGAAACTCTAAAAGGCCCACCACAAGATATCAAGAGAGAGAAAATCTTGAGACAAAAATTGGAGTGATTTTTTTTTACTTTTTTCATACTTTTCTGTATTGTTTGCAACTGTATTTATTATGAGCATGTACTATTTTTATAATCAGAAAAAATGGCTATTTTTATTTGAGGAATGAGAGAATTAAGGCAACATAAGAGCAAATAATCCTTAAGAACAAAGAAGGAAGGCTCCAAGTAAAGGATAGTGCTATATCATGGACACTCTGTAATTACCTGTAGAATAGATGTTTGACCCCATAAGGTTGTTTCATTAAACCAGGAAATTGAGATCCAGTGAGTACAAGTAAGAATTGAAACCTCATCTCCAATTATGGAAGAAAAGGTTAGTCTTCATGAAGGGATGTGTCCCTGGGGGGCACCCAGAGCCCAGGAATCTCTGTCCTAGTCTGGCCAGCTCTCTCTCACCATGACAGGGGGGCTAGGGGCTTCCTGGGATGATAGCCTGACCCATGTGCCCGGGCTGCGCTGCCAACACCAAAATCTTCAGAGGAATCATCACACTCGTGATTGTTTTCAAAGAGACTGCTGCGTGCCTGGCACTGTGTAGGTATTTAAGTAGGTAATCTAAATTTACTCTTCTCAATCGTCATGTAAAAGAAATCTTGATGGCTGCATTTTGCCGATGAGGAAGCAAGGTTCATCCAAGGTCCCACAGCTGGTCTGGCAAAATGAGGTGGAGGCTGGGACAGAGGTCCTGCCGTAAGGGCTTTAGAGGCACTGCCTATGACTCAGCATGGATCCAAATACAACCATGGATTTGTTTCCTGCCAAGCCCCAAGCCTGGGCAAGCACACCAAGTGCCTGACCTGCCTTTCTAGAGATCCTCATGCTCAAGTACCTGCCCTAGGTCCCAAGGCCAACATCTCAAAGAGCCTCAGTGGTTGGGCCTGCAGGAAGAGAAGGCTTGGTTTGGTGGAACAGAATGGACAGGTCCCTTTCAGAACAGATACAGAAGTCAAGAGCACGTTCTCTCATTGTTATGATGGAAGCCTTCCTGGAGAAGGTGTCCAAATGAGGATGCCTAGAAAAAGCAGCTTATACTGTTATACATCCTTCCAAAATGGAAGCTGGGAGCACAAAGGATGCTGCCGGCTATCCCTCAGGAGCTACCTCCCCTGCCTTTCACATTAAATTTCTAACTTGGAAAGAGGACCCTGGATTCATCTGGAAGTTTTGAGCTGAGAGACACTCTGGGCTTTGAGTCTATCAGTTTTTAAACTGTGTCTTCTAAAACACTGGTATATCAGAACAGCCTCTGGAGCCACAGAGAACCGATCGAGGTAATGCTCCTTCCCACCCCGACTTCCAAGGACACTCTCACCTCTCAATTATTAGATTTTATTTTATCTTATTAGATCAAACAGTGGGTCTTGGGGCACGTGGGTGGCTCAGTCGGTTGAGCATCTGACTTCAGCTCAGATCATGATCTCGTGGTTTGTGAGTTCGAACCCCACATCGGGCTCGCTGCTGTCAGCACAGAGCCCACTTCAGATCTTCTGTCCCCCTCTCTCTCTGCCCTTCCTCCTCCTCCTCCTCCTCCTCCTCCTCCTCCTCCTCCTCCTCCTCCTTCTCTCTCTCTCAAAACAAAAACAAAACAAAACAAAACAAAACAAAAAAATGGATCTCAACCAGGAGCGATTTTGTACCCCTCCCCATTGCAGGAAACATTTGGCAATGTCTAACGACATGTTTTATTATTAAAACTTGGGGAGTGCTACTGGCATCCAGTGAGTAGGGGCCAAGGATGCTACTGACCACTCTACTTAGAACAGACTTCCACAATTATCCACCCCCATAGTCAGTAGCGCTGAGGTTAAGAAACCCTGGGATAAACCATATGATACACTTGACATTTTTGACTTACAAAAGCAGTGATTTCACATGATTCATATTGGCTTTCTATAGCTTTCATTAAAAGAGGGTTCTAAAGTAGTCTTAAACATTGCCAACGATTAAATCCAAATCTCTGTTGCAAGACAGTCAGAATGTAGCTCAGAGAGAATAAGGGGATTTCCCAAGGTCACACAGCAAAATGGATCCAGACCTGAACATGGGCCCCCTTCACCTCTGTTAACCCTTTCTGTTACCACAGAAGCCTGGCCTCCACTGCAGGACAACCACAGGAAATGCTTCTTCCCTATTTGCTGCTCTAATGCTCTGCCCCAGGAGAAGTTGTTTCTGAGAGGGCTGCTTCCCACCAAAAACTTGGAGTGATATTCATCCAGAACTCAAAAGAAAATCTGTTTGCCTAAGAAAAAAGAAGAGGGGAACAAAAGAACCTCATCCCCAAACAGCCACGCAAAGTGAGGCCAGCTGCAGGGAATTAAGTGAGATTAATACCCGCTCACGTTGATGAAGAGAGAAAAGGCATATGAGAAGCACATTGAGAATGACAAGGCTTTCCTATCAAGGAATAATAGCTTTGCTTCAGATGGACAGGGAACCTTTCACTCTGAAAGAATGAGCTCGGTGCCATCCCATAATAAGGCCTGTGCAGGGGCCTGCAGGAGTGCAGGGGAACTTGTCCTCCAGGAAAAATGCAATTGTGATGCCACAGCCACTTCCAGAGGCTGAGGACACACAGCCTGTCAAAGAGCTCTGCTTTCCAGAGCTGGGAAGAATCTGGGAGATGGTCTGCGTGAAGCAGATTTGGGATGAGGAACAAGAGTCAAGTTTTCCCTCACCCTGCAGTCAAAAGCTGGGGAGCTCTGTGGCATTTTGCATGCCAACTTAACCTCCACATCCTCGTTTTAGTACTTTGACACTTAAACCCCATCCACCCACTCCCATGCCCAAGTTTTGTTCACTTTTCTAAAAAGTGCATCCAGGAAGCACTCATCTCATCTCACATCCCCATTGGATGATAGGGAAACTGAGGCACAAAGAGGGGAGAGGTTTGCCTGAGTCAGGAGAAGAGCTTCTCACCTCACCCCTACCCAAGCTAGGGTCCTTTCTCAGACAGAAAAGGAAAAAAAGCCAGCAGGCAGATACCTGTGGGCATCCTATTCAAAGTTTTTTTTGGTCATAGTTGTAAAAAAAAAAAAAAGAGAGAGAGCTACCCTATAAAGTTAAAATAAACCCCTACAAACACAAAATATCCTAAGCTACCCACCACAGAGTTTGGGAAGCAGATTCCCCATCCTTAGTGAGGAATCCTTCCCCTTACCAAATGCATTGAGCCTCAGGTATAGTCTCTCCAGATTTCCTATTTATCAAGGCCTCAATTATTTCCCCTGGTGCACTGAGTGCCCACAACAAAAACTGGAATCACTTTCCAAGACCTGAATTCCCTCATCTTCCTTCTGATGGTTTCCATGGCAAACACTTTCACCTTCCATTTTATATATAGAATTTAGGCCAACCCAAGGGCTCTTGAAAATGGTTTTTCTGACCCCACTAGTGTTGACCCTCTTTCCCTCTTATAAGTCAGTGGATTTTATTTTAATTTTAAGGTTTACAATTAAATTGTAGCTGTTCCAGGACTGTCTGTCAGCACGTGGCTTCAGCAGCCAGCCGCAGCCCAAATTCCTCATCCTTGTTCCTTTCAACACAGAATGATAGAAGCCTTGGCAAGGACTGTAATGAGGAACAGAAGAGTTTACTCTCAAATGAAACCCTTCCCCTTTGATGTTGGCCTTTCTGATTGTGCCTTTGGCTGCTAAACACTGCTTTGATCCTTTGCCTGCCAGAAGCCACCAAAGATTTCCCACATTCTCTGCTCCATTTAGAATGAAACAGAAACTTTGCCACCTGGCAGGTCAGGACAGCCAGTGGTAGGGAATGAGAAACATGAACATCTGCTTTCTAACAGTGACTGGACATTTGGGGAGGCTATGATCAATGGGGCCTGGAATGGACAGTAGAAATTTTCTTACATGCTGCCTTATGTCCAGTTTGGTTAAGCAGGAGGGCTGTCCTCCACCCTCAGGCAGAAAGAGATGGCACAACTTCTTCACTGACCATTAGGACTGACCTCCTAGAAACCTGCCCACAGAAGACACGGACTGGCCTCCTAGAGACCTGCTCAATAGAAGACACGAAGCAAATGAAAGAAGAGATCACTTTGGTTTCTTCTCTCGGTCCTGACCAACATTCTGTGAAATCATTGTCTATTCAAACATTCCCAAGAAGATAGTCACAATATATAGGGTTATCAGAGGCATCATCCACAGCTGTCAGAGTCCTTGGCCCAGTGCCTTTGAAGGGGACTCAAAGGATACAAAAGAGTAGTCCCCACCAGATACAACCTCATGCCCCTGCATTTATAATAAAACATGGAGAGTATCATCCAAATTTCCATCTCCACCTGTTACTTCAAATGTCACCATTGGTCATTTCTTCTTTACAACACAAATACCTTGGGGGAGAATGAGTGGTGGTGAAACTCAAGGCCCCCAGATGAGGGGGATGAGTTTTTCAGACAAGAAGAATCCAGGTCAATACAGAAGTAGTGAAAGAAGGGAATTGAGAGAGGAAGGATGAAATAAAGATATAAGAAAGAGGAGGTAACAAAGAATAACTGCTTCTTTCACAATTCTGACAAAAGGTCAGCCTGGGGAAGGTCATTTTACTCCTTCTACTCATCAGTCTTAATTGAGACTCCTTTGGATATAGATCCCTAAGTTGGACCTGTTTTAAAGGTTTGCGGGGAGATAGAGAGAGAGAGAGAGAGAGAGAGAGAATAAAGGTATGAAGAGAAGTTGCAGACCTGCTGTACTCCCAGACCTGAAATAAGCAAAAAGTTCAACTATTGAAGCCTAAGAGGGGCAATGAACTCTGGGAGGCCAAAGCCAGGCTCTCAGACCTATATCTGAGCTAGGGAAAGGTATTCTTCCTGCCTAGGGCTATGTCCCATTCTAAGCTATTTGACTGAAATGGGGCTGGACAGGCATAGAAACCTTGGCAACATGGACTTATCTAAGTGATTTGCTGGCTCAGTCACTTAGTTTGTAATATTCATATAGAATAAGACACCTACACACATAACTGATTATATAAGGCCTGAATCTAAAGGCCAAGAGAGCTGAATGGAAGCAACACACACACACACATGCATACACACACACACACACACACACACACACACACACACACAACAGACAGTGATGAGCACAGAGAGAAAAAAAGAAAACAAAAACTCTCACCAACAAATGTGAACTCACAAAACAATATCATGAAAAGGTAGGCAAGAAACAAGAGAATTTATACTAGCAGAGGAAGGAAAAAGGAGAAAACAAAGAAAACATTAACAAACAAAAGGAAGTAAAGGAAGAAAAAAGGAAAGCAGGTGAGGTAAATACAAGATTGCGAAAATAAAACCAAATATAATGGTAATCACAATAGATGTAAATGGCTTAAACTCACTTATTAAAAGTCAGAGGTCATTAAAAAATGTTAGTGACATATATGTTTGCATATGTAATACAACGGAATATTCAGCCATGAGAAAGAAGGATATCTTGCCATTTGCAATAACATGGATGGACCTTGAGACATTATGCTAGGTGAGATAAGTCAGACAGAAAAAGACAAGTACTGTATGATATCACTTATTTTGGCATCTAAAAAAGTCAAACCCATAAAAGGCATAGAGCAAAATGGTGGTTGCCTAGGGGATTGGGGGGTTGGATGATAAGACTGATGTTGTTTAAGGGTACAAACTTGCAGTGAGTAATATATAAGCCATAGAGATCTAATTCCTTATATAATGAATTAGATAATAATATTGTACTACAATCATCAAACTTGCTAAGAGACTAAAACTTAATTATCTCAACCATTAAAAAAGAAAGACAATTATGTAACATGATAAAGGTGCTAAATATTGCTACAATGACAATCATATTACAATACATAAATGTATCAAAATAACACACTGTACACCTTACATTTACCCATTATATGTCAAATATATTCAATTAAAAAAAGTTGGAAGTCACCAGATTGCACTTAGCTTACAAAAGATATACCTGAAACAAAATAAGAAAAGTGTTGAAAATGAAAAGATATAGAAGGTATTTCACAATAGTGAAATCAGACAAAATGGAATTTAAGTTGAAAAACATGAATAAGGATAAGGATGGGAACTCTATGATTAAAAAAAAAAATCCACTAAGATTTTAATGCAATCAAAAACTTGTAGGCACCCACTAACAAGCTTCAAAATACATAAAGCATAACCTGACACACACACCCCAAATAAGGGAGAAAACAGTGAGTTAACTGACAGAAAAATATGAGGAAGTTGAAAAAATCTATACTCATAGTGAGATGATTTGAACAACACAGTATTTGCTAAATAAGGGAACCCGATTATACTTGGTCACCCCAGAAAGAAACCTATCATGGCTTAAACTGAGGAATAGGAGGCTTCTGGATTTTAGTTACCCTGTGGAGATGAAGGGTTTGATCATGAGATGAGTCCAGCCCAACTCACTATGATTTCATTGGAATTTGGGGTCAAAGTACAAGTTAATACTGAAATGTGTCTGTGCTTGTGCTTTTTCTCTGTAACTCTCTTACTAGACCTGCCACGGATGATCACCCAGATAATGGAACATCTGAACTGAGTTGCAGTGAGTCAGCCAGTTATTGATGGCAGAGGAGGAAGAGAATTTATGAGCTTCATAGAAAATATCAGAAGGCCAGGGGAAAACACATCATAAAGCACCAACTGTACATTAACTTTGAGATTCTGGGCCTCCATTCCTCGGTTTCTCAGGGTAAAATCACTACCACCATCCCCACCACCAGTTATCGAGTGATTACGTAGGTACTGTGTAAGTTACATATATGCCTCTATTAATCTTTATAAAACCCATTTCAAGTAGGAGCTTTTACAACTATCCTCATTATACAGAAAAGGAGCTGAGGTTCAGAAAAATTCAGTGATTAGCTTATAGTGACACAGCTAATAAGTGACAGAATTGGGATTGAACCCAGGTTTGTTTGACTAAAGGACACTGTTTTCTTTCTTTTTTTGGGCCAATGAACTGAAAACACTCACCTGACACATAATAATAATAACCGATCACTCATCCTTCAAATCTCAGGTCAGGTGTCCCTTTGCCCCCAGGCAGAAGTCAGCACTCATGTTTCCAGTTCATGCCTTCCCATAGATCACTCTAGAAGACAGTAAGCACCACAAGAGTGGCAAGTTGTCTTTCCTGCCCCGGATCCTCAACTCTTAGCACTATGTCTGACCCAAAGAGAGTAATCAGGACATTTTATTCAACTGAATTGAACGATTGGCAAAAAGAAGCCAAATTCTACCACACACGAGCACCATCCATGCAAACAGAGCCACTTGGCCACTTGAATGTTAAGTTTTAAAACCTTATTTTGCAAAACAGGTTGCTAGATGAGCCAGTGACCCAGGGAAAGCTCTTTCTCCTTTAGCTTCAGAGTGCTGCCCTGGACATCCATAGTGCCCCCAGACCCACCTTCCAGGCCTCATCATACAGGCAACTTCCTCTGCAGAAATATCATGGATGGTTCTGAAGGTGTTGTCAAGGGAGGGGAGTTTTGTGGTTGGGGTCTTCTAATTCCCTGTTTTCCTTGTCTCCAGAATACTCTAGCACCCCACAAAAGATCTATAAATTTTATTTATTTTTCAAACCTTTTTTAAGTTTATTAATTTAGTTTGAGAGAGACAGAGACAGTATGAGTGAGGGAGGGGCAGAGAGAGAGGGAGAGAGAATCCCAAGCAGGCTCTGTGCTGAGTGCAGAGCCCGATATGGGCCTCGAATCTATGAAACTGTGATATCATCACCTGGGCCGAAATCAAGAGTCATACACTTAACCAACTAAGCCCCCAGGTGCTCCTATAAATTTTATTTTAAACATGATTCTTCCTCCCATGCCCAGATCAAGCCCCTATTTCTCCAGGACAGCTTCTCTACACTGGTTACTCTGGGCTCTGCAAGTTCTGGAATGTAGATAGGGTTGGAACTTAACATTTAGCTGCTGACACAAAGCCCTACCTCCAATAAAGTACAAAGAATGAAATTATTAACTAAGAAGTGAGAGAAAAAGAAAGTTTTTAATTATTAATTGCCCAGAAAATCTCCTGATGCTTCAAACATGCTATCTCATTTAATCATTGCAACATGTACCCAGGAAGTATTAGTGATTCCGTGTTACCTGTGAGAACACTGAAACCCAGAGAAGGCAAGCCCCTTGTGAAGTTCACAGAGAGATACAGTGACTGACAGGATTTGAATCCAAGTATGTCTGCCTCTAGGGGCCTGGAATCTCAAATAATATGGGCAGGATGTTTTACAAACTCGGCTGCAGATGGTCAGTGCTGGTGACCCTCTGAGTATCACATACTCCATGGGCACCAGAAAAATGCTTAAGTTTAAACAAGAAAGATTCTTACTGAGATCCCCTGTTTCCTGGCAAGAGCATTTGAGGAGAGGGATGTTGATTGATGCGGGTTGTAATAATACTTATTTGTCTGCAATTACTCCTTGAATCCCAGCCAAAATGGGCCACACTGAGCTGCAGCTGTACAAGATGTCTGGATTCTCCCACACAGCAAAGAGTCGGGGACAGGGTGGTCAGGAAAGGAGCTGAGTGGGGGCAGAAAGACATCTCCATTCAATGAATATTTATTGCAGCCTTGCTCTACACCAGACCTGGGTGGGGAAGGGAGAGGGAAAGCATGAACTTGAACAAAAATGCAGCTTCTTTATATATCAATTAATTGTTTACTTACAAAGTGCAAAAATTAAAAAAAAAAAAAGAGTGGTTTCTTCCTTTGTGGGAAATAACAAGCACACGAACAAAACCCAGCAACGTGATGTGACTGACACCATAATCAGGGTGTGCTGGGGGAGCTTAAAGAAAGTTGCTCCCCAGGAGGTAGGGAAGACTTTCTAGAAGAGGTGACTTTTAAGCTAGGTCTTGCCGGCTAGGGTTTGCATGGTTGTCCATCAGGTGAATGAGAAGCTGAGAAGTGGGGAGGCAGTCCAGGCATGGTGGGCAGCCTGCAGAAAGGCTGGGGGCACGAATGTGCACCATATGCAATACGTTCTGGCGTCTGATACATCCGCCGGCCTGTCACAGGCTGGTGTACAGACCTTAGTCCGGTTCTTTTCTTTGTGCCTCAGTTGCCTCTTGTGAGATGGGGAGAAAAAATAGTTCCTACCCATAGGGTTGCCACAAAGATTAAATGCTATTATATGTGTAATGCTTAAAAGAGTTCCTGGCACATACAGATACTCAACAAAAGCTAGTTAATTTTAATTTTGTTATTAACATGATGATGATGATGATGATGGTGATGACGACGATGACGATGGAAGATAGTAATGAAAAATGAGGTGAGATCCAAGTTATTGACAGCTTCAAATGCTATGTATGGGAAAGAATGGACAATTCCATTCTCCAGCTCCAGAATGACACTGCAGCAGACAGAAGAGTTTTAGACTCAGTACAGTGATTCCACACCTATTACTTTCAGGTGAGCACCCCCCCCCCCCGCCTTGGTAAAGGTATTGCTCTGAGACATGGCAAGGCCAGCTCACTCACTGCAGGGATTCTTGGAGCAGGGTGGAGAGACATGAGCTCAACCTGGCAGGAGGAGACCCCCCCCCCCGCCATCCAGCGCCTGTCACTGTCCCTCATGTGCATGCTGTGTGGGACTTGCAAGGACATCTCCAGGCCTCCTGGGATTTGAGGCACAATCGTAATCCACCAGGGACAGTCCGTATCTCTTCTTTATGCCCCACTCACTGGGCTTCTCCATCCGCACTCACTCCCCAAAGCTCCTGGGACGTGAATATGGATACTCCCAGCCCATGAAGTGTTGACCGAATGGCCTCCTGTCTGGCCTGGGCATTGGGTAACCGTCCCCTCCCTTCCCTTCCCTGCCTGGTTCCTTGTCAATTTTCCCCCTCCCTCAGCACCCTGCATTCACCCCCGGAATTAGCTTAACTCTCCTGCTCCATTCCTACTCCTTCAGAGCAGGGGGCCTCTGCTGTGTTCACTGCTCCCCCTAAACACTCCAGCTTCTTGTTCCTGCCCAAATCCTCTGGGTCAGCATCCCATGAACATTTCTTGTTCATAGTGCCCTCTCTATTACAGTCCACACTGATCTTTCCTTTCTTTTTAAAAAAAAATAATTTATTTTTGAGAGAGACAGACAGACAGACAGAACCAGTGGGGGAGGGGCAGAGAGAGATGGGGACAGAGGATCTGAAGCAGGCTCTGTGCCGACAGCAGAGAGCCCGATGTGGGGCTCACAAACCGTGACATCATGACCTGAGCCGAAGTCAGACGCTTAACCCACTGAGCCACCCAGGTGTCCCCGATCTTTCCTTTCTTGCTTCTGGTATATTCAGATGGGCCCCAAGCCCCGCAGTTTAGTCCATCTTAAGTCTTGTATTGGCCATAAGTACCCTGGCCTGTGGCTCTTACTCTCCAGAGACAGGGTGCTTCACGGAGCCTCCTATGTCCCCATCTTCCCTGGGCACAGGGAATTAGTACTAGCTACAGAGAGACCCTCCTTTTGCCCTCAGTTCTAAAGGCTGCACCCCTTCTTTTCTTCCCATTCCACACATATTTCCCAAAGAGAACAAAGAAAGCTGCTCTTATTTTCTCAAAGAGAATAAAATGCCAGGAAAATCTAGAATGGGGTGGAAATGCCCCATGTTTACAGACATGAGTTGGTGGTGGCATTGGCAACAAGCAGGCAAGGGTGAGTTTGAGTTACCTGCATTTGGATCAAGGCCGTACAGTCCACTCGCCTAAGAGACACTGCCCTCTGCTCTTTCTCCCAGCCTTGGGGATGACTGGGGCTCTGGGAGCCTGGGTGGACTGCCTCATTCTTTCCTATTTGTCCCCAATCCATGGGGGTAGGGGGGGAGGGCTGGACTCTTCTCTACACCCCCTTTCCCACAGAGAATGGGGGTGACATGGGCTTGCTAATTTTAACCCACTCCTCGCAGTCATCGTCAAATCCAACCCATGCTTAGAGGTTAAAATAAAACCTGAAGTAAAGCAGGACTGACTGCAGTCAGACACCAGGAAGAACTCCCAGCTAACAGGCACCAAGCAGCCCACTCCTTAAACGCACAGTGCAGCTTAACCCAGCGTCCACTGGTGGAGACCACACGGCGGTGCTGTGAGCCAGGTACCTGCTTGCCCCATACCTCACGGAAGAGCTACCCAGGGCTCAGCCAGGGTGCCCTCCACCCCAGCCGACAGTGCTCAGCTTCAGTTCACCTCCGCCAAGAAGACTCCTGTGACTGTGCTGGTCTATACTCATCTGCCCTTCTCTGAGGACCTACGTCATTTTCTCCCCAAATCCCAGCGGTGCCATGTGACGCACGCTCCGTTGAGATACTTGTGCTCCTTAGCATTAACCTTGCTTTCCCGACCGTGACGTAACCTCCATGAATGTCGCATGGAGTCTAGGAGCTTAGAGGGATTACATAAAACTGAGACTTCCTAATATGCATAGCATTTGGAAATTGAATTGGCTAGGGTAAAAGTCGAGCTGCAAAAAAACAATCCTCACTACGTGGCCTGAAGAACACAGAAGTTTATTTCTCTTTCAGCTGCTGCTCTCTTGCTGTGCCACATCCGCTCAGATCCCCTTATCATCGCCATGCCCACCAGCCTGGCTTCTGATGGCAAAGGGCTGCCCTCGGGCTGGAGGCGTTCACTCTGCCCACGGGCACACAGGAGACTGGAAGAGTGGTCCAGGGATCAAGGGGGTGGGGGGCAACATGGCCCAGTTCCTTCACCCTCGGCTATCTCTGAAGCTCCTGGCCTACTCTGTTTTTCAGAGCTTCCCCAGGGAATTAAGCTCTTGTCACCTGCTGAGGTGGCTGGCCTTTATTGGCTACCTTCTCTTCCTTTTGTCGCCTCCCCACTCACCTGCCAGTGCTCTTGCCCTCCCCCAAGCAAACAAACCACACGTGCTCAGTCCTCTTCTTAGAACAGCGACCCAGGGTCCTTTCATCTTGTTGCTCTCCTTGCTCCCCTACCCCAAGCAGATCATCCTGCTCCGCAGGGTCAAAGTGGTGTCACGGGCCTATCCATGCCCTGGATTCCAGAAAGGAAAGGAGAAAGGACATCCAGGAAAGCAATTTCTTCTAAGTGAGGGAGGTAGAAATTGCAGCTGTCCCTTCCTTTCACGTGTCCTTGTTGAGAACTTAGCTGCAAGGGAGGCTGGAAATGTGCCCAGCATGAAGTGTTAATATGCATGAAGGGAAATAATTGCAGCAGATGCTTTACAGGCTCTGCTGCAGAAATGGAATCTACCTGCCCATTTACCGGGCCCCAAAGTGAAGGCGTCCTGCTGCGTACCTTCCCTGCTCTGCTTTGCTGAACGCCCACAACACAAAATGAGCCCATTACTGACGTCGTTCTCAGATTGGGACTGTTCTGACAAGTTCAGCATCTCACCTAAGTCACACATGAGCTTTAAGGGGCAAAGTTGGGCTCCAAACCGACGTCTGGCTCGTGGGTTTTTCTACTCTGTGGTTCTTCTGCTTTTTATCCCTATCCGTGAATTATAATCTGGCTCAATATCCTTACTTTGAAGATAACAAAACTGGGGGACACAGAAGGGCAGAGACTCACCCCAAATCACTCAGAGAGCAAAAACCTAGGGGTTCTGGCCACCAGTTGGCTACTTCATCCATGAATCCTGCTCTGGGCTGATGACCTCCAAACAGCTCCTGCTGTGACTCAGACCAGTGCCTGTGGGGCTGCTGAGAAGAAGGATATGTATCCTTTGGATTCACTGAGTCCAGATCCCAGCCCTAAATCACAATAGCATCTAAATTTCTAAATAGAAAATCCACCAGTCAGGGTGGCAGTGATGGCCCGTTGTCTCTTGTTACCTGTATGGCATCTCCCGTACTTTGCCCACAGGCCTTGAACCAGCTCCCTGGCCTCTCCCAGAAAGCAAGGAGTGCTTATTCCCTTGGGCCTGGCTGTTCGCATGCAGGAGTTAGACAGTGGAGAGGGATGGGGCCATCAGGGTCCCCAGATCCTCCATGAAGTCATCCCCTTGCTGTCGTCAGTGTCAGTTGCCTAGCAACTGCCTTTGGCAGATGGTGGCACGGAGAGCATGCCAATCTCTCCCACAGCTAAAAATACATTCCGACGACAACGGGTCTATTTTAAAAGATACAATGCGCTCCCAATGTCTCCCTTGAATGTGAAGAACTGTGCTGTGCCGGGTCTCTCTGGGGTTCTGATTTCGTCTGACAGGGCGGAAGGGAGCATTCGAGGAAAGGAACCCAAAGCCAGGCACCACGGGGTGCGGAGAAAATCATTATGGAGGAGGAGGGAGGAGAGGAAGAAGAGGAGAGATAAGAATGAGCTGGGAAGTAAATATAGTCGGCAGCACATCCTCTTATTTGGCCATATTTTTTTTATCTCCACGGGAGGGTGGGGTTAGGAATCACAGAATCGCAGAAGCCTAGAGCTGGAAGGGACCCAATCTCATTTCCCAGTTGGGAGAGCAGAGGCCCTGAGAGGATGAGATGAGAAGAGCTGGCACTTTGTCCTTGTTCAGGGTGCAAGGGCTAGGGTTCCAGATGTGGGCATGGCACCTTGGACCCTCTAACTCCTCCCACATCTCTATCAGCAAGTTGATCACATGACACCTCACCAGCTTAGCTCTCTGTCAACCACCATGATGGTACAAAGGAAGTAGAGATTCTACTCGTGCATGCATTTAGCCATTCATTTATTCAATAAATATTTACTAGGCACCTACTGCCACACTGCCAAGCTTTGAAGATACAGCGGGGGATAATTACATATGGCCCCCACCTCCTGTTGCTTGTGGTCCAACAGGTGAGACGGGCACTAAACAGGTAAGCACAGGGTGCCCCTTTGCTACACACATTGAAGCCAGATCTGGTCGAAGCCTACTAGTGAGCTCTGCAACCAAAGGATATTAGTAGGGCCGCAAGATAAAATACAGGAGGCCCAGTTAAATTTGCATGTCAGATGAACTACAATGTTTTCAAAATATAAGTATAACCCCAACATTGCCTTATCTCACGTTCAAGTTTAACTGGACCTCCGATTTTTTTATTTGTTACATCTGGCAACCTCACACTTAATATCATGATTGTTTGGTTTCCTCATCTATAAAATGGGGAAAGTAGTATCTACTCATAGGGGTTGTTGTGTGGATTAAACGAGAAAACTTGTATATTAATGACTGGCAGATAAATATTCTTCCTTCTTCTCTCTCATAAGACTTACCTGGGATTTTGCCCTGCCCAGCGTGTTAGTCGTCCTCCCCCCAGGGTCTGGGTGAGGATAACCCTGCGAAGCCCAAAGGCTCAGTTGGGGGATGAGGGAAATCTGCAGGTTGACAACTGGGTTGCCAAAGGAACTAGGAATCAAACCAACTTTGCTTGGAGTGCTGGTCAGGGTCAACAGTTCTCCATTGCCTGGGGTGCTTGTTAAAAATATAGATGTCAGGGCTCTCTGCAAGATTTAATGAATCAGAATGTCTAGGGAAGAATGTGCCTTTTCAACAAAATCCCCAGAAACTCCCTGGACTCAAGAGTTTGAGAACCCCTGGCTTGGCACGTGGAGAGGGACTGCTGTCCCTGCTGAGACGCGGTCACCAAAGCCTGCACTGACATATGGGATCCTGGCAATCCTGGGTCCTGGAACTGAAAAGGGACATTAGTGGGAAACTGGGTGAAATCTGAAGAAACATTAGTAGTTTAGTTAATGGGTATTGTACCCATGTTAATTTCTTGGTTTTGATCACTGTACCATAGTAACATAAGATGTTAACATGAGGGAAAACTCAGTGAAGGGTATATGGGAACTCTCTGTACTGTCATCACAACTCTTGTGTAAATCTCAAATTATTTCTAAATAAAAATTTTTTTAAAAAAGCTTATTTTGACTCAAAGCCTGCCTTGCACCTTTCCCCGGCACAAAGGTGCATCAGAAGGCCCAGCCCGCAGGCTGGCTGGACTCTAAACCAGCATTAGTTAAGCAAATGCTGGTAGCTGAGAGCCTCCCCATCCCCCACCCAAAACACCAGGTTCTGGGGAAGCATTGCTTCTCTTTCCTGCCACTCACACTGGGGCTTAAATGTCAACCTCAATGAATTACATTTTAATCTATGTTATCAACCTGGCCAAGGCCCTAATTGGATGCCAGGCACACCCGCTGAAGGGCATGCATAATTCATTAACTGGGAGGCCACTAAAGCCTTTCATCATGGGCCAGGGAAGGAGGAGGGAGAGAAGGAGAAGAGGAGAAGGAGGGAGAGAGGGGCAGGGGTATGAGTTGGAAAAGGAGGGCAAGCAGGTGGGTTGGAGGAGAGATGAGAGAAGGGACCTGGAATAATCTTCCCAGACTTTAAGTTTAAAAACTCAGTGGGCACTCTCTAAGCCTCTGCCTCAGAGCCACCTCCTCCAGAAAGCCTTCATTCTTTACCCACCCACTCCCAACCCCCTGTAGCAAGCTCAGGCCCTCCTTCTCTTACTCTCCCACAGCACAGGATGTACCTCTGTCATACATGACTAATCACAAGGTCCTATAATGTTTATTTAAACATGTGCCTCCCCCTGGACCTTGAATCTGCTCCTTTCGGGGTAATGTCTCACTCGATGACAGATCACTCCTGCCTGGCAGACTCTGCACACAGTAAGGGTCTGTC
The DNA here is from genome assembly GCF_007474595.2 of Lynx canadensis. Taxonomy (NCBI): domain Eukaryota; kingdom Metazoa; phylum Chordata; class Mammalia; order Carnivora; family Felidae; genus Lynx; species Lynx canadensis. Next base: position 28,667,816 of record NC_044317.1, on the reverse strand, counting down.
AAATGACTGATTTTCACTCAAATTTCTAGCTCAGGCCAAACAAAGAAATGATCTTAGCGAACAAACATGTCCACTGGAGCTCCCCAGCTGTGCTACCAAACTTGCTCCTGTTCCTCACAGCCACCATCCATTCTGCCCAACCCCTGTCATCTTCTGCCATCATCTCCCAAAGCCAAGAACCAGAGAGGGAAGCAAACACAGCGATAGTAGAACCGAAAGGGGGAGTCCCCATTTGTTTGGGCATGCCTCATGCTACACAGCTAAGCACGGAACACCCCCACCTTCCTCAGTCCTGTCCACGTGAGCTCCTGCTCCACTCAAACGGCCTTGTCCAGGTTGCTAACCAAATCCACGTGGTCAAAGCCAACAGGCACTTCTCTGCCTTCACCTTGACTGACCTGTAGCAGCATTGAGCTCCCCCACTTCCTTGATACATGACCTTCTCTTGATTCCTGATACCACACCCTTCTGTTTTTCCTCCTTCCACGTTAGCCACTTGGTGTCCACTTGCTTTGCTGAATCTCCCGCATTTGTCTGACCACTGAACGGTGGGAATCCCCAAGGCTCACTCCTCAGACCTCTGCTCTTCTCTGACTACTGTTTCTACTTAACATTATTCCATTCCGTGGCTTTAAATGCCATCAAACACTAATGGTTCCTAAACAAACACATCCATCCTTGACCTTCCCCTTAAGCTTCAAGCATAAATATCCACTTTGGTGTCTACAGCTATCTATTGCTGCATAACAAACTACCCCCAAATGTAACAGTTTGAAAAAATAAACGTGTTATCTCAAGTTTCTGTGAGTCAGGAATCTGGATGCCACTTACCTGGGTGCTTCTGGCTGATGTTCTCAAGCTGCCAGTGGGGGCTGCAGTCTCATCAGAAGGTGTGATGCGGGAGGTTCTGCTTCCAAGTTCACTCACATGGCTGTTCCATGGGAGTCTCTCCATCAACTCACAACATGGCAGCTGCCTTGTTTCAGAGAAAGTGAGCAAGAGGACAAGGAGGAGTACCCAAGACAGAAGCCAGGGTCTTTTTGTAACCTGTTCTCAGGAGTGACATTCCATCCTCTTTGCCCAATTCTGTTTGTTGGAAGTGAGTCACTAAATCCAGCCCACCCCAAGGGCAGAAGATCACACAGGGCATGAAGAGCAGGATCATTGATGGCCATCTTAAATAGGCATCTCTAATTAAACGTGCCCATGAAAGAACTCCTAACATTTCCCACCCCAAACTTGCTCCTCTCCGTATTTTCTCTATCTTAGTAACTAGTGCACTAGCATCGGAATGGAGTGTACTATCAATTTGGATAAGCTGGAACTACATCTCCCAGAATCTCCTTAGTGCATGGTTCTGGGATAGAGTTGGCCAAAGAGGGAACCGACACAGGATTTGGAGGAAGGAAGTGAAGCATCAGTCATTATTATTGAAAGATCGTGTAAGTCACATATACTGCTGAGCAGACAGAGGTACCTGGAGGCTTGCGGTTTGTCCATATCTCCTCTGCTTTGTGTCCAACTTATCTTCCTAACTGCTGGCCAACAACTGACCAACAGCTACTCCAGGCCCACGTCCAGATGTGTGGCTGTGGCCCCAGGGAGGTGGTAGATTCCCAGAGGCAACAGCACCCCAGAGCCCTCTCCATGAGTCTCCTCATGGCCTCATCTTGCTAGCTGGATATGCTTGATTTCTTGGATGTCCCCACTGCTCCACAGGGGTTTCAGGACTGTTGTTGGCTCTTTCTCTGACCCTTCAATTCACCCTTCCCCTTCCAAACTTCACTGCCCCAGGATCTCCCGTTATAAGACAATGAATTCTTATAATGAATGCTTTATCCTATACTGCTGTCTCCTTTTGCTCTCAGTTGAAGTGTCACCTCCTCAGACAGGCCTTTCCTAAATTCACCACCCTGTCCATGTTCTAATTTCTCAGACCATCAGATTCTGAATGAGATCATTATTAGCCAACCTTACCACTTTACTATGTCTCATCTGCACAATATTGTGTAATTGTGCTGCCATGGATACTTCCGCAAAAAGGGCATATTTATACCTACTTTTTTGATGGGGAAATGAAAGCACAAAGAGGTGATGTGATCTTCCCGTGATCCCACAGAGTAAGCTATGAAACAGATGGTAAAAGGGGGATCAGAACCCAGCGCTGCCTGACTTCTACTCCATTCTCTTCATCACATATAACACCTCCCTGTGCCTGAAGCTGGCATTGGGAGAGCTTCTCTACATCTGGCTCTGTGTCTTTATCACTAGTACCTCACACTGGTTGTGAGCACTGAGCATTTACTCAGTACTGTGACGTGCCTGCCCCAACAGATCTCAAGAGCCATCTCCCCTGGGGAGGATCTGGAGTAGAATTGAGGATGCTCAGGATTCTTTTGAGCCGAGGATCCATGTGTCCTCTCCAAGACTAGGTGGCAGATTTCATTCTGGACCCTGAGCAGTGCCCTGCCGGGGCCTCTTTCTACCCCACTCCTCTCTCAGCTCACAATCTCAGGTGGGCTGGTGGCCCATCTCTCAACCCCACACAAAATCAACAACACAAGGCACCAGGCCACAGACCAAACCTGCAGCTGGGCCGTGTTTATCACAGAGGCCAGGCGACTCCCAGGCAGCAGGTCTCCCCTCTTCATGGCCCTCACCCGCTTGCAGGCAACTATATCTTGTGTTCGCCTGCAGTAGGGCTGGGCTGTGTCAGGCCTTCAAGGAGCGTCATTTGGAGCTCTTCTGAGGTTTATGCAACTCAGAAGCTATGCAGTCGGAGAAACAGACTTGTAATCCAGCAAGTCAAAGGGCCACAGAGAAGCCAGTGTCACTATGATTAGTTTCATCTCCAGCGCCTGCTGGGTAAAGCCCAACATCCTCGCCTACTGTCAGAGCTCTCTGAGGTCTGTCTTCAGCCAGGACTCACTGTACAAATGCTCTGATCCTCCCTCTCCCTGGAAGACATGGGCCCTTTTGCCCCTTTGACTCAGCTCAGAGCATTGTCCCCCTTCCTGGTGACCTCTCCTTACCCCTTTACTGCCTCATACCCTTGCCCAGAGGTACAGGTCAAAAACAACCATTAACCACATAATGGTTAAGCAACATTTGTGCATTATCTTCTTTTTTTTTTTTAATTTTTTAATGTTTATTTTTGAGACAGAGAGAGAGCACAAGCAGGGGAGGGGCAGAGAGAGGGGGAGATATGGAATCTGAAGCAGGCTGCAGGCTCCAATTTGCCAGTACACAGCCCAATGGCAGAGCTCGAACTCATGAACCGTGAGATCATGACCTGAACTGAAGTTGGACGCTTAACCAACTGAGCCACCCAGGTGCCCCATGAATTATCTTCTTTTAAGATTTAGAAAAATCACTACTTTTTAATCAATTTATACTTTCCAAAAATGTTTTCCCATCTGCTGTTGATCGATCAAAAGCTATTAGGTGGGCTGAACATAAAGCAGCTCCACTGTAGAGTTGTGGAAATAACCATACCTGGCAAATTTTGAGCTCTTCCTTTTTGCCTAGAGGTGTGCCAAGCGCTTTCTGTGAGTTGAATACACTGACTTCTTTCAAAAGTCCTGGGAGGTAGCTATTGCTATTATCCTCATTCTCCGGAAGAGAAAACTGAGGGTCAGAGATATTTTAAAACACCCCTATTCATTGCCCCTCAACATATTAAGTAGCAAAGCCAGAATTTGAACCCTGGTCACCAACTCCAGTCAATTGCTCAGTCACACCCAGTCACAAAGGAAGGCCCAGGGAGGTGAAGAGACTCGTCCTGCTCTTTCATACAAATACTTCTTAAATTTTAATATGCATGGAAATCACTTGGGGGTCTAACTAAAATGTATTAAAATGAAGATTTTGATTCTGTAGGTCTGGGAAGGGCCCAAGATTCTGCATCTCTAACAAGCCCCCAAGCAATGCTAACACTGAGTGTGGTGAGGTTCTATACCACGCTGCATCTGGAAAGTACCTGCCACCCACTCACTGACATCAGATCCTCCTGGGTAGGTAAGTTCTTGCATTGAGCACAGACCACCCTTGCCATTGCAAGTAACTGAAAACCCAATTCAAACATTGGTTTAAGACAAAAAAGGAATTTATTTGTTAATGTAACTGGAAGTCCTGGCTTCAGGCAAGGCTGTATCTAGATGCTCTGATGATGTATGAGGACCTGGTTTTTCAAAACTGCTCAGTTTGCACTTCGTGCCAACACGAAGCCTTCATTCCCAGGCTGGGAAGCCTTCATTCCCAGGCTCTACATAGTGATACGAAGGCTGCCAGAGGAATGAAGACACGGTGGGATGGTCCTGACAAGCTGGAACTTTCTCCTACATGGCAGGCTCCAAGTGTCTCATCACCCCACGCCCGACCTTGGTGTCCTTAAAGTCTGAGCGGGCTCGTGATGCCAATGCCACCAGGCGGATTTGCTAAGGAGCGAATAGAGATGAAGTGACCACACCCTGATGTGTTGTAGTACATTTTCAAATTCCCTGGGTTATTCTATTCTTCCTTAACTGTGGCAATTTGGTCCCAATTCTTCATTCCCCTGCAGCAATGTTATATTTCTACATCTTTGCCATAGCTCCATAGTGGGTGGGGTGAAACCTGCAGAGGCTGGAAACCTGCTTGCCCAGTTTGGCTTACTGTCTTGTGCCACGGTGGCCATGGAGTAGAGCACACATCCTGAGCGTGTCCCCAGTGGCTGCTGGCCTATGGAAGACGAGACATGTGGAATGAGTCTGTACCCAATCTGCAGCCTAGAGCCTGGGGCCCAGCCTAGCCCAGCTGAGAGGCAGCTGATCTGCAAGACTGTGAGCAAGAGAATAAATGATTGCCGTGTCAAGTCACTGAGACTGAGTTGGGGTTGTTTTGTCACACAGCATCACGGTGGCAGTAGCTAATACACCAGCTTAATAATTCACCCTCAAAAATGGGACAATAAATTCTTTTCCTTTTGAGCTCCCCAAGCAGTACCTCGTGTCCACTCAGGTAGAAAAACAACAAGACTCCTCCATTCTAATTTCTCAATATGACAGATCGGGAAACTGAAGCTCAGAGAAACAAGAGCTTTGTTTAAGATCACACTGAGTAGGTAGGCCAGCAGGCAGAAGTAGAACAGCTGCTGACTTCTGAGCCAGTGTCTTTCCCCTATCCCCTCCTCCCCTCTTATTTCTTTATTCAGAGCCTCGGAAAACATTCTTGTGACCTGCACTGTCCTGACAAGCGTGACCTCAAGACTCAGAGGTCCCACGTGACTCTGGCCTTGCATCAGGGAATGACTTTTGAAGGCCCATGCACTCAAGGCCCTCTGTGGATGTCCAAGCTCTGCTTTCCAGCCACAGCCTGCAGGACCACAGAGGTAGGTTATGTTCAAGGTCTGGGTACAATCTCAGATCTCAGTGACACAAGCAGGTCCACCTGCCCATGGGGTCTCAGGGCCTGTGGCTGGAGGGTTTCACACAGACCACATGAGAGAAGTCATAGCCAGGAACAGGGCTCACATGTGCTGTACTGGGGAGGAGAGTGGGTCAGAGTGGACATTGGAAAGGAGCAGAGAGGGGCCCATCTGCTCCTGAGGACCACCTGGGATCAACCCCAACGCAAGGCCAAGTCCAACCGTAAGGCGCTTCCTACTTTCAGAGAAAATGGTTCTCCAGCAGCCTTGCTGAGGGAAGTGGGCGCTTGGCTCACAGGCCTGGTTGGCAGGGATGCAGCGCAGATGGGCTGCTGACAGCATCCCCCTCTTGCCCCCTCCTCAGACAACTCCAAAGGGGGAGTGAGCCGCAGGCCTGCCCGCACCATCTCTTCCACGCCACATTCACACAATCTGGCAGCATCTCTCACGGGAACCCCACCCCCACTGATCTCTCCCGACCACGCTGGCCCTGCAGGTCCCCAGCCCCAACTAGCCTCAGTTACCACCTCAAAATCAGGGCTGGGACTAGGGTGAGGTGGATGAGGCACAAAATTTAGGTAGGTGCCAAAATTACTCAGCAAACAAGATAAATAATATTTTCACGCAATATTTTTAAAAATCAAAATTAATGCAAAAAATATGCATGATAAGCAAATATCAAAAATTTATAGAAAAGACAGTTTTGGACAGGTGGGGTTTGGGTTAAGGCAAATTAAGGCCTCATCCTACAAGTACAGGGGTAGATGCCTTCATTAAAAAATTTTTGGTATTTCGTCCATAATGGATTTTTTTGCATTATTAAAAAAGTTTTTAATACTGCATTAAAGTATTTATTCTAATTACTGATTTTTGGCCCCCACTTAAATTCTTTTTTTTTTTTTTTTGAGAGACAGCATGTGAGTGAGGGAAAGGGGCAGAGGAAAGAGAGAGAAAATCTTAAGCAGACTCCACACTCAGTGCAGAGCCCAACACAGGGCTTGATCCCACGACCCTGGGATCATGAACTGAGCCGAAATCAAGAGTCAGATGCTCAAATGATTGCACCACCCAGATGCCCCTTAAATTCTTCATCCAAGGCAAGCACCTCACCTTCCTCATCTTGGTCCTGGTCCTACAAACCCAAATGTGGTCACTCACTCTCCTCAGTCTTAGCAGTGCCTTCCCAATATTGTCAAGATACAAACAAAACTCTTCTAAGTCCTCATGATTGGATCTCTGCCCACTGCTCCATCCTAACCACTGGTAGCCAGCTGGAACACACCCATATGGCCATAGGGGTTGTTAAAATATTGGAATACTTCCTAATCCGAAGCACCAGCACCTCACTCCAAGGGTCTCCTGTCATCCTAGCTACTCTCACAGGATCCTGTCAGAACCTCCCACAATCCAGCAACCAAAGGATCAATGCCTGACCAACTCAGGACCCCCAGATCTTGCCCAAGCAATATTCTCAATAGCCACCTGTCTGGCCTCATCCTATGCCATGTTTAATAAACCTAGTGGGGACAATTATTCAAATGACAGTCCCCTCCTCACACTACACACAAACATGCATTCCAGCCAAAGTAAAGACCTAAATATACACTTAAACAAAAACTGACCCTAAAAGCTTTTACAAGTACATTTAGGAAGTTTTTAAAAATCTGGGCTGGGAAAAGGCTTCCTGAGCAAAATATAATGCCATATTGGAAAACTGGGAGAAAGTGTTTGCAAGAAATAACAGATAACACCATAATATGTAAAGAGCTCCTATCAATCAATGAAATGACAAAGAACCTCCCCCCTTCAAAAAATGGGCAAAGCATATGAATGGGCAATACACAGAAGAGGAAATAAAGACGGTCAATAAACACAAGTAAAGTTGTTTAATTTTGCCAGAACTCAAGGAATATAATTAAAATAACAATGAGATCATTGTAACTCAGTCACCAAAAATGTAAAAAATTGTGACTACTCAGCATTGGCAAATAAGGATGTAGTGAAACAAGTACTCTGTTGGGGAGTAAAAGTGATGTAAAAAAATTTTTTGAAGGGATAATTTGGCAATATTTAAGGGTTTTAGAGGAGAAAGGGAACACTCGCTGTGTTCTTATCCGATCTATAAATTCCCTTAGCCCTGGAGATGGGGCAAGGCCATGATCACCAACGTGGATACCCCATAAAGAAAAGATCAGAGAGCCATGGGGGAAGAAAAGCCCAGGACGCTAATGGGTAGCAAACACAAAGTCTTCAATCAGAGGTCTTTTACCTCACCATGATGCCCAAAATGAGCTAGCCCAAGACTACAAGACACTTGGGTCAGTCGATAACTGCTCACTGCTTCTAGGTCAAGTCCCAGCTCCTTAGTATGACATACCAGTCCTTGCTCTCTCTCTACCTTCATTGCCTATTGCTTCAACTCATATTCCACATCATGGCCATTTCTGGATTGAGCCCACCATATTCCACCTCATGCATTCCACCCCTATCCTCTAAAATGCCCTTTTCTTAATTTTCATCAGGACAGTGGTCCCCAGTCCTTCAGGGCCTGCCTCAGGCATTCCTTCCTCCAGGAAACCCTTCCAACCTCCCCTTAGATTGGGAGGTGCCCTGGCCTCTCACTCAGAGCTCTTAATGGCCTGCTTCCTTACTCTGCCATGGGCTTCTGGAGGACAGAGACCTTGCCCTGGGCACCTCTGATCTCTGATGCTGAATCATAGGACAGCGATGGAGTATCTACTACTTGTGAAATACGTATCAGACCCAGGCAGTATAGTGATGAATAGAGGTACCTGTTCTTGTGAAGTTTACTTCAAATGGGAGAGACAGAGTAGATGTTTTAATTAGTTCATTAAAGGATGGATTGTTATTAGTGTTTCAAATAAATAGAGAATAGTTGGGCAGCTGTAGATAGAGTCATCAAGGAGGCCTCTCTGAGGAAGCGGCATCTTAGGTGAGACCTGAAGGGTGAGAAGCCAGCTGTGAGTGAGCCAGGCAAAGGAAATGATGAGGGCAAAGCCTTTGTGATCAGGATCACATATTGACTGGAGGGCAAACACAACTCTAATGGGATGCCACTGAAGAGCTCTGACTTCTAATCCCTCTGGCTGCTATGTGAGAAATGGATTTCAGGGATGCAAGTGCAGAAGTGGGGACACTAGGTGGCCATTCCACTAAAGGCAGTAACAATGGTGGATGTTCAGGTGGAAGTAGAGAAGTAAAATTGTATTAGGGAAAGATCTGAAATCTCAGTGGTTAATTAACACTCAGCACATGTACATATAGTTTATTTCTTGCCCACACAAAAGATCAATGTGGGTAGGGCAGCCCTTCATCTTGGAGCCTGGAACATGCGGCCTCCAGTATATCGTGTCAGGGAAAGAGAGAGGCAAAGGAGGCACACCGTTCTTTACTGCCTTGCCCAAGAAGTGCCTTGTGTCACCTCTGCTCATAATTCATTGGCCAGAACCAGTCACGTGACTCCATCTGCAAAATGGCAAATGGGGATGTGAGCTATCCAATGAGCACTTCGTGGACCACAGAAATGTATTTATTATTGGAGACAGAGGTGATCTGACGTGATGGACCAGGTGTGAGGGCGGGAGGTGGTGGTGGGGAGGCAATGGGAAGAGTCAGGGATAATTCCCAGGTTTCTGGCCTTGGCAACCGGGTATAGAGTTAACACATCCAAAAAGAAACTGCTCTTCCCCTACCATGAACCTAATTTCTTCTTCCATCTTAGTTGTTGGCAAGTTCGTGCTTCTGGTTGCCCAGCTCAAATACCTTGGCATCTTTCTTGAATATGTACACTTTAAGTGGGTGAATTATATGGTATGCTATATCACAATAAAGCTGTAGGTAGGTAGGTAGGTAGGTAGGTAGGTAGATAGATAGACAGACAGACAGACATATCCAGAATCTGATCACTTCCTTTACCTCCACTGCTGCTACTTTGGCCCATCTCCCCACCATCTTTCCCCTGGACCATGACCACATGGGGGTCAGAGTGATTCTGTTACGACGTAAAGCAGATTAAGTCATTTTTCTGCTAAAAACCCTCCAAGGGCTCCTGTCTCAGCGTTACAATCACATTCCTTACAATGGAGCACAAAGCCCTACACACTCTGACCTCTCCTTTTTCACCTTTGGCCTGACCTCCTACTCTGGGTCCTCCTCACAAACTCTTGGCCAGCCACACCAGTCTCCTTACCATTCCCCCAATGTACCAGACATGTTCTCATCTTAGGACCTTTGCACCTGCTGTTCCTTCAGCCTGGTCTGTGGTCCCCCAGACATCTGCATGGCTCACTCCCTCACCTCCTTCTCCCTTCTTTGCTCAAATTTTACCTTCATAGTAAGGCCTCACTGACTAACCTATTTAAAATTGTAACCCTACCTCAATATGTTTAATCCTTTCCTATACTCAGCATTTTTATGGCATTTGTCACTTTCTCACATACTATCTAGTCAACTTATTTGCTGTATCTGTTGTTGATCGTTCTGTCTCTCCCAGCTCAACTGTAAACGTCAAGAGGACAGGAACCATTATTTTGTCCTCTGATGCATTACAAGCACTTAGTGGACACTAAGTAAATAATTGTTGATCAAATAAACAGATATGTGAAATTCCCACCGGGTGGGATGGAGAAAACTCTTGCCCATAGTAGATGCTCAATAAATACTGGTACAAGATTGATCCACAGGCCAGATTTTGAAATGTTTCCCACAACATGAGCCTAGGGGTGAAATGAGATCACAGAAAATGACAAGCACAGTGCTTGAGCCATATTAGAGTCTCAGTAAGCATTCGTTTAGGACAACTTTGCTTCACAAATTCTGTTCCCCATCTTAGAATATCATCCCTTCTCCTTCAAATGACCTAATTCCACCCATCCTTCAAGGCCCAGTCAGAACCATCCAGCTTACTCTCTCCCAGCTCTAAACTCTACATCTTTTTTTTTTTTTTTTTTTTTTTTTTTTTTTTTTTGGGTAAACTCAGGCAACCTCAGGTTCTCTCTTGGTAGATATTTGCGTGTAACTGCTCTGTCAGCGTACCTTTCCATCAACTCTCCTGGTGATCTTTTTCAATGATTAATGCCTTTTTTGGCATATCCTCACTTCCACACACATTCCACCCAATCCTCCTGGGACCACATAAACTATGAGACAGGCGTGCCTGCCAACACTCTCATCAAAAATTATCAGGAATAGAATTTAATAAACAGGAAGCAACATATAAAAACACTGAGTCAGAGAAATGACACACAAAAGCTGAAATTGCCTTTGCTGCCAAAATTCCAATCTGTAGATGGGTCCTTCACTGTCACCAAAAAGGAGAGCCCATGTTCTCAGGACTTCAGTTCGGCATTCCCTGAGGCGGCATCTCAACTCTCCTATCTCCACAAGGCCTTTGCCATCTCCAGTCCACCCAGGACCCTAGTAACTGTGCTGTTGTTTCTGGATCATCCTCAGCAGCACTCCTGACTTCCTGTCATATTTGGAAATCTATTTCCCATGCCTCAAAGAATTAATGGGAGAGAACAAGAAAAGAGAGACCTGGTATTTACTCTTCACAATGCCGTCTTTGCAGCTCCACAGGCCAACGTCTTCCCTTTCTTAGTGGGTCTGTTCAGAGTGCTCGCTGAAGAATCCATTTGAGAATCCACTGGGATCTCTCTGCCCAATCTGATAACTCCCCATGCCCACCTTCCTGGTGATAATGCACTGATGCGAAAGTATGTACAAGCTGGAAATCCGGCTGGTTCTATGGTATCTTTTTGTGGTCAGGTCCACCTATATGTTGTGTTTCTCCAGCTGGCCCTTAAGTCTTAGAGCCAGGCTGGAGAATTTTTCCTTTGTGCCTCCTTGACTTTTAGAAGTAGGTATTACTTCAGTCCTGGCTGACCACTGAGTGACACAAATTCAGATCAGAGAATTAGCTCATTCAAGGAAGGCATGCCCTTTGAGGATAGGCATGAGGCTACCGAAGGTCCCAACAGCCAGAGTCAGGTTTTTAGTTTAGATGAGGTATTATGGAAGTTAGGTAAACTTTAAGGAAGAAAATATCTTTTGAGCATACATTATATATAAAGTATGGTGCTTTAACTTTTACCGAGTGCTTCCTGTGCATAGGGTACTCCCCCGGTATGCTTCATACATATTCATACATATTAAACAATTTAATCATCAAAACAACTCTAATCAGGAGCATTTGTTATTACACTCACTTTACAGATGAAGAAACTGAGGCACAAAGATGTTAAGTACAGCAGCAAATGGTCACCAGGCCTACACACAGGTGATATCAAGGACAGAGTAACATATATGCCACAAAAGAGGAAAGTGGAGAGGCTAGGTCCCTCGCTGCAATTCCCTTACCTGCCTTGCCTACCTCAAGAATCGTATGCATCCTTCAAGATCCAACTCAGGGTCTGCGTTTTCTGGAAAAGCCTTCTGTGACCCCCACCTCCCAGCAGAAATGGCCGCTCTCTTTGCTGACCCACTTGACTGGGGCATAGCACTGACCCAGCCTGATCACCCGGTGTAACAACGGCTTCCGTGCCTGCCCCCCCTCACTGGGCTGTGAGCTCCTGGAGAGCAGAGGCAGACAGTGCACCCAGGGCCTTCCCAGCACAGAGCATGGCACACACTAGGTCCTCAATAACCCCTGGCTGAATGACACAGCAGTAAGTCAGGCTTACTTGAAGGCCTCCATCCTGAAGTGACGCACGTCACTTCTACTCACATTCCATTGCCCAAAGCAAGTTACATGCTTCTGGTTGCACTTTTCACACCTCAGACCTTGCCTGATAAAACTCAGCTATGTCAGACAGACCCCCATGGGGACTGCTAGATGGATCAGTGACAGACAGGCAGAAGGTAACCAAGCCAATTCAGCGTATTCACATCTTGGGAATCCCCCGACAAGGGACACTTCCAGTAATGTGGGAAAGTTGTAAGTGAGGTCTGTATTGTGCAGGCTACAAAGGGAAGGTTTGGGGACACACGGAGGAATCCACACGGGCACATAATGCCAATTCTACTGTTAATTTTCCACGTGATTTTGGGCACATCCTTTTCCCTCAATGGTTCTCTTTTCCTCCACCAGGAAAACCTTGGGCTATACGTTCATGGTCTCTGTGGTTCTAAAGTTGTATGATCCTGACAACCAAGCCTGGCTCACTGACATGCCAAAAATGTTACCTACCCCATTACTTGGGTGTCTGCTGAACCTTAGCAAATGCAGCAAACCACTATAGAGAAACAAATATTCCTTTTCCTATCTTTAAAACGTCTGTCTTTTTCCACCCTCACACATTTTTTTTTCCTTCTTAAATATTGAGTCTCAGGGGTGAATAAGTTTTGTCATCTCCAAATGTTCAGAAACTTAGATTCCATGGGAGTGAAAGAAAAGGAGGGGTGAATGATCTTTTCCCTTTCGTCAGAGGAAGCTGTAGCATTTTGCAAAAGAAAGAAGGGCTTCTGATTATTAAAAATAAACCCTGGCCCACAGCCTGCCTTGCACATTAATCTTGCCAACAGATGCACACACACTCTCTGGCTCCGTGCTGAGACCCAGCTTCTCTGGCCAGTTTTCATGCTGAGATTCTCTAAGGACAACCATTTCTGTTTGGACAACTATGAAATCAGCTATTTGCTTGCTCAAGGAAGGGAATGCTACCCGAGGGCTGAAGGGGACAATGAGTCCCTAGAATCTTGATTAAGGAACTTAAGTGGTTTGAAAGGAAACTTAAGATATGTATTGAGATTCTTTTAGTATTAAGTGATAGGAACACTAATATAGATTAATACAGAGAAGGTAACTTTTTCTTGTGGCTCATATACCTGAAAAGTCCAGAACATGGGGATCCCAACTAGCTTCAGGAATGGCTGGATCTAGGTACTTAAGTAAGCTCACTGGGGATTTGTCTCTCTCTCTCTCTATGTGCTCTTTTACTCTCAGGCAAACTTTGCCCAAGCTTGACAAGATTCTCTCCTAGCAGTTAACTCCAGTGGAAAGAGATTCTGGTTCCCACTGGTTTCAACGAAAGTCTCAGAAATAATTCTTGTTGCATAATTTGAGTCACATGGCCATTCCTCAACTAATTGTTGTAGCCTTAGGGTAGAATACATTAACTGGCTAGAGTAGGGCACATGGAACTGAGAATGAGGGCCCCCCATTCTTGCCTGATGAACTGAGAGTGTACAGGGGTAGTTCAGATCCCCCCACTAAAAGTCCGTTTTAAAACCTAGACAGAATGCATGGAGCATTCTGAGGACTCTGTGAAATAAGTAATACAGGTGGAAAGGGGAATAAGACAAGAATTCAAAGTACCACTGACACCTTTCCCCACTCTCGTATCCCTGGACCTGAACGTAACACAGCCAAACCCTGAAGTGGGCATTAGCTCCTACAGAGCTCTAGGAGAGGCTCTTGGGTTCTGGCTCAGGGAATGAGAAGGAAATACAGATGAATTGAACAACACCACCAACAAATTAGATCTTACTGACATTTACAGATTTCTTGTCTTTTCAAAGAGAAGCATCATACACATCCTTTTATTTATTTATTTATTTATTTTTTCAATGTTTATTTATTTTTGGGACAGAGAGAGAGACAGAGCATGAACGGGGGAGGGCCAGAGAGAGAGGGAGACACAGAATGGGAAACAGGCTCCAGGCTCTGAGCCATCAGCCCAGAGCCCGACGCGGGGCTCGAACTCACGGACCGCGAGATCGTGACCTGGCTGAAGTCGGACGCTCAACCGACTGCGCCACCCAGGCGCCCCTCATACACATCCTTTTAAAGTGCACATTAAATATTTACCAAGATAGACCATATCCTGGACCATAAAATAAACTTTGAGGCACCTGGATGGCTCAGTCAGTTGAGTGTCCAACTTCAGCTCAGGTTATGATCTCACGGTTTGTAGGTTCGAGCCCCATGCTGGGCTTTGCGCTGACAGCACAGAGCCTGTTTTGGATTCTCTGTCTCCCTCTCTCTCTGCCCCTCCCCCCTCTTTCTCAAAAACAAATGAACATTTAAAATAATAAACTTTAACAAATTTAAAATAATTGAAGTCATACAAAGTGTGCCCTCAAACAATAATGGAATTAAGCTGGAAATGAACGAGAGAAAGAGAAGAGGAAAATCTCAAACACTAGCATATTAAACAACATGCTTCTATATAACTCATGGGTCCAAAAGGAAGTCTCAGAGGAAATTAGAAAATATTTGAACCAAATGAAAATGAAAATACAACATATCAAAATGTGTGGGACGCATCTAAAGCAGTGCTTAGAGGGAAATTTATAGTACATACAGTCCCCAGCTTATAATGGTTTGACTTATGATTTTTCAGCTTTACAATGGTGGAAAAGAGATATGCATTCAACAAAAACTTTACTTTCAATTTTGAATTTTGATCTTTTCCAGGGCTGGCAACACTCTCTTGTAAGCCACAGCTCCCAGTCAGCCACATGATCATGAGGGTGATCAACCGATATGCTTACAACCATTCTGTATCCATATGGCCATTCTGTTTTTAATTTTTAGTATGTTATTCAATAAATTACATTAAATATTCAAAACTTTGTTATAAAAGAGGTTTTGGATGAGATAATTTTTCCCAACTATAGGCTAATGTAAATGCTCTGTTCACATTTAAGGTAGACTGGGCTAAACTATGATGTTTGGTAAGTTAGATGTATTGAATGAATTTTTGACATGATATTTTCAACTTACAATGGGTTTATTTGGACATAACCCCATTGTAAGTCAAGGAAGATCTGTATTGAGTACTTACATTAGTAAAGAAGAAAGGTCTCAAATCAGTAAACTTCCACAAGAAACTATTAAAAGAAGAACAAAATAAAACCAAAGCAACCAGAAGAAAGAAAACAATAAAGTTAATACAGAGTGAAGAAAATTGAAAACAGAAAGATAACAGAGAAAATAAATCAAGCCAAAAGTTGTTCTTTTCTTAAATAATCAATAAAATAGAAATGTGGGTAGCAAGAATCACAAAAAAAGACACAAATTATCATCAAAAATGAAAAAGGGAATATCATCACAGATCCTGTAGTCATTAAAAAGAATAATAAGGAAATACCACAAACACACCAATACATGTACATTCCATAACTTAGATTAAATCGAACATTTCCTAGAAAAGCACAAAAAAACCAAAATCACTCAAGGTGAAAAAGACAACCTAAATTGTCCTACAAATATTAGAGAAATTGAATTTGTAGTTTAAAATCTTTCAAGAAAAAAATTTCCAGGCTCTGTGGTTTCACTGACAAATTCTACAAAATAAAAAAGAAATAACACTAATTCTACACAATCTCTTCCAGAAAAAATGAAGTGAAGGGAACATATCCCCCATGCATTTTATGAAGCCAGCAATACCGTGGGACCAAGAACTTATAAAGATAGTGACAGAAAGAAAACTATAGACTAATATCTTTCATGAACATAGAAGCAAAATTTCTTGACAAAATGATAGCCACCAAATCCAGCAATACATAAAAGAAGAAAAAACACAACCAAGTTACATTTAAGGCAGAAATACAAGGCTGGTTAAATATTAGAAAAATCCATCAATGTAGTTAATTCCCATATTCAAACTTTAAAAGGGAAAAAAAAAAACTCCACATGAGTATATCAATTAATGCAGGAAGAGTATTTGATAAAATTCAACACCAATTCATAATGAAGTCTCAGTGAAACTGGAATAGAAGGAATCTTCTTCAATGTAATAAAAGGTAGCTATAAAAAACCTACAGCTGACATTATACTTTATGGTGAAGGACTGCATGCTTTCCCCTTAGATTGGGAACAGGTATGGATGCCCATCAGAATGGTTATCGTCAAAAAGACTGACAATACCAAGGTGGAGTTTATGAACTAACTGGAAGTCTCAAGTGCTGCTGTTGGGAATGTGAAATGGTGCCACTACCTTAGATATCTGTGTGGCAATTTCTAATAAAGTTAAACATTTATAATATGCTCCAACATTCCACTCCCATTTCAACAGAAATGCATACATATGTGCACTTAAGATATGTACTAGACTGCTCATTGTGGGTGTAATCATAATACCCCCAAGCTAGAAGTAACTCAAATGTTTTCAATGGGAAAAAGAGAAAAACAAAGGTACATCCATACAGAAGGAATACTATTTAGCACTGAAGGAAAGAACGACTTGGATGAAACTGAAAAACATTATGGTGGGGAAAAGAAGTCGGGCATAAAAGATTACATCCTGTGTGATTTCATCCATGCCAAGTTCTAGAACAGGCACAACTGAGCTAAGATGATAGAAATCACAACAGTACTTGCCTGAGGGAAAGGCTGTCTGGAAACGGGCCCAAGGGAACTTTCTGGGTTGGTGTAAATGTTTTCTATCTTGTTTTGGGTAATGTTTTCGCAGCTGATTACAACTGTCCAAGCTCATAGAACTGAACATTTTAAGACCTGTGCATTTCTATTGTATACACTTTTTACCTCAATTTAGTACAAAGAAAAGAAATCCTCGATGAATATAGCACTTGACTTTCTATAAAACATTTCACACCCATTCCCCTGTTCCCTCCATTCGATCTTCTCAGCAGCCCTGGGAAGTGGGAAGATTGGACTATTTTATGAATGAGGAAACCGGCAGAGGAACAGAGTGAGAAAGGGACTCCCAAGACCACACAGCCTGTGTCAGAGCAAGGACCAGAGCCCAGGTGTTGGGACTCCACAGTGCTCCTTACACATTCCTTCCTCGACTCTCAACCTGTGTTCTCCTGTACCCCTGGGCATTGCAGAGCTGCCTGGGGCAGGGTGATTGTCTGCTTCCACCACTCTCTCCACTTTTATGCCCTCCACCTACTCAAGTCCTGCCTATGCTTTAATGTGAAAAGTCTGAGAACTGCTGACGTTACAGATGATGAAACAAACATAAATGTCCAGGGGCTCCTCTCTTCCTTTGCACCCTCTGTGGCAGGACATGCAAGACGCTGGAATCTGATTTTCACTCTGGGCTAAAACAGTTATATCTGCCTGGAATGGTGCATTTCCAGCTGTTACATCAGAGAAGTTAAACCCGAAAGAACAGCTGGAGAGGAAGTCCTTAATCACGGTGTTGCCACTGTGTGATGTCAGCCTAGTCACTCCCCCTCTCAGTGTGTTGGTTTCCCCATCTTTAGTACAAGGGCCCCGGACTAGACAAGATCCAGGTGTCTTGCACTAGGGTCTAGAGCTGGAAAGGTAGTATTCATCTCTTCTCAAAACCTCTCGTGTGAAAACTATCAGCCCAGATATCCACCTTAATGCTCATTCCAGAGAAAATTCTCGTAAGTCACTGAGATGAAGAGGATCCCCATGCCTCCCACCCCCCCCCCCACTCCATGTTGAGAAGTACCTGGGACCTCCAGGAAGAATCATCTTCTGTTCCCCTGTCCAAAGTGACTTCAAGGGACCTGACAGCCTCTATGTGTCACTTCTCATCCAATAAACTGGAGTCGTGAAGACGTGGGTCCCAGTCCTAGTTCCATTAATAGCTGGCAATGCAGCTGTTAAGAAAGACCCCTCCCCTGTAGAGACTTGCTGCCTCGTCCATAAAAGGAGTCAATGGCCCTGCCTACTTCCCTGGATTGTTGAGAAGACTTAACGAAGTAAAAATCGCCAACGTGCTTTGAGCAGAGTAAAGCTCCCTACCAAGATCAGGGCCTCTTATCTTTAAGTCAGGCCAGAGTCATCTTTTAAATCCTTGCGATCCAGAACCAACCGTTCTTTCCTGGTGCCTGTGCAGTGCCGCTTAGACCGCTAGATGGCGGTAGCTGTCACTTGCAGATCCAGAAAGAAGGGTGTGGGAGAGCCAGGGGGCCGCCTGCTTTAAGAAAACTAGGCCAAAGCCGGCTCGTTACATCACTTCTAATGGAAGCAGCCAGTTCAGTCTGGATTTTTCTCTATTGCGGACGACAATGCGAGGAAACTTCCTGGCTTCTGCGCATTTCAATACTAATTATTTGGCCTGAGATCAGTCTTTATCACCCAGGAATTGGTTCTGGGGCCCCTGCCCAACCTTCTGGGAGTACAGGCCTTTCTCCCCCAAGGCCCTCTCCAACTGCCCCACCCTCAAGCACACTTGAAGTGCATTTCTTGTCCTGCCTTTTAAATCTCAAATGAGTTCATTAAGCACTTCTGTCTACTTACACCAGGGGCGTACTGAGTAAGAGTGACTTGGGCCAGCCCTCAGAGGAAAGGACAACTACAGACTGCTTGAGTTCGAATCTTCTCCTGCCCCTCACCTGCTATATGCATGATTTTGAACAAGCCAGTCTCATTCTGTGTTCATTACTTAATTTTATAATGGGATTAATAAAAAAAAATTATTAGGGGCGCCTGGGTGGCTCAGTCGGTTGGGCGTCCGACTTCGGCTCAGGTCATGATCTCGCGGTCCGTGAGTTCAAGCCCCGCATGGGGCTCTGTGCTGACAGCTCAGAGACTGGAGCCTGTTTCAGATTCTGTGTCTCCCTCTCTCTGACCCTCCTCTGTTCATGCTCTGTCTCTCCCTGTCTCAAAAATAAATAAAGTGTTAAAAAAATTTAAAAAAAATTATTAAATGAGTTATGCTGGTTATTATGGTGCTTGGAATAGGGCCTGGCACTCTGTAGGCAATAATATTTATTGAGCATCTGCTATGCATAGGTACATTATCTCATTTAATGATCATACCAGTGGCTCAGAGAAGTTAAACAATGTGCCCAAGGTGGCACAGCAGTTAGAAGTAAAGATAGGATTTGAACTGGGTTCTGGCTCCATGACTCCTGCCTTCAGCTACTCTTAAAGAGAAAATGAGCAGCAAAAGTCAGAGAATCAAAAGGTTAGCAAACCTGCAGACTATACTGTCAGTCTCAGACTGGCTGTAAATTGGCCATACTAAACCATGCCATTCAAGTCTCAGAGACCTTGTCCTACATCAACTCTAGCATTCACTGGGCCTTTGGGATCTGGAGCAAGACCCCTACTTGAGCCTCAACTTACTCATTTATGAAACAGGCATCTTGACAGATCGCTATTTTCCACACATGCTTAGTTGTCAAAATCACCTGGTCTCCTTCTTAAGAGTATGTATATTTGGACCCTACTTCTGAACTGCTAAAATGGAATCTCCAAGGGAGGGATCTGGACATCTGTATTTTTAACAAGTAACTCATGATT
This sequence comes from Lynx canadensis, assembly GCF_007474595.2. Lineage (NCBI taxonomy): Eukaryota > Metazoa > Chordata > Mammalia > Carnivora > Felidae > Lynx > Lynx canadensis. The sequence continues at coordinate 28,648,200 of NC_044317.1, read as the reverse complement.
CTCAGGACCAGAAAAGTTAGCAAAACATCATAGGCCCAGATGATCTTAGAGACTCTCCTAGCTCTGTCCATCTTGATCCCACTGCTACTCAACCAGGTTCCTGACCCATCTCCCTACAGACACCTCCATCAACACCACAGACCCTGTCCCTTTGCCACACAGTCTGACCCCCTAAGACCTCTCCATTCCACATGGATTTGATCTCTCCTTCCTTCCTGTAAGGCACTCAGCTTCTCAAGGGAGCTGAAGCTGTATAGATAATAAATGGAATTTACAGTAGCACTTGGAATTCACTTAAGCCCTAAAAACGTAGTTGCAGTAAAGTCTCCTTAAGGCTCATCTTTTCAATGGGTAAGAAGAAAAAAAAAAGTAGCTTCTCCATTGACTTTCTTACTATGCAAATCAGGATATTTTAACAAGATTTGATTCTAAATGTCCACAGTGTCCACGTGGAAGGCGTAATCTCCACTGCCAGAATAGCAGTGCCCTGCTGCTCCAGTGTGAAATACCCAGGAGCCCTAGGTCAGACTACCTTTCAGGCCATGGACAGGGTTAATAGCCCCATGACCTGGAGGGAGGCCTTGAGGAAGAAGCCCCAAGACACAACGCCAATACCAGCCTCATCATACCAGCTTCTCTATAAATCCCTTCCATCCTTGCTCTTCCTGTTTTCAGACTCATCAGATGGTACAACTGAGCAATATTGGCTGCTCCCATTCCCTTCTTTCTGCTACAGTCCCTCTCTCATTCCCCACAAACGAGTGACCCCACTGACTTGAAACATACCTGAAATTCTTACTGTTGGCCAAATCTGCGTTAAGGGAATATTTTCTGGAAGAGTGAGTACCCTGGGCTGGGTTTTGTTAAGACTGGTATCAGTCAGCTATTACCACAATAATGCCATGTAAGAAACCACCCCACTACTCAGTGGTTTACAACAATAATTTATGCTTGCTCATGCATGTGTGGGTTGGTCGGCTCAGCTGAGTTTGGTCCCAGCCTTGGGTTTGGTTCAGGTCTGCTCTGGGTATCCCTCCATTCTTCCTGGACCACTGGGCTAGCCAGGGTGTGTTTCTCTTATGTTGGTGGAAGAAGTTCACAAAGACAAGTCCATAGTCCAAGCTTATTTCAAGCCACTGATGGTGCCACATCTGCTCACATCCCATTGACCAGATCAAAAGGCAAGGACATTCACTCCACCTGACATGAGGCCAAAACAAGTCACAGAACACACATGAGGGGCAGGAAGTTTAAGATGAAAAAAAGGAGTCAAGCACCTTGGAGCTACTCCTTCAGGTAGGATGACACAGAGAAGGATCCTGGAGCCAGGCTTCATGTGGAAGTCACTCAAGCAATAGAAGCATAGCTGCAATAATATCTCCTTGGGGAGGAGGGTTATAGGGAAGGAGAAAGTGTAAATCAGAAAAAAATAAAACATAACTATCTCCAACTACACAGCACACCACGGCCTGAACCCCAACTTTGTCAATGCTCCTTCTCCCCATCTCCAAGTGAGAAAAACCACATGAGAGGATTCTGATCTCTTCTTTGCCACAGCTGGTTGTTTGCTTTAAAAAAAATCACAGCTTTAAAAAAGATCAGACTTGGGAAGGGATTCTGGATGACCCTCTTATCCTGCCTCCTCAGCTTTCAGAGAGGAAAAGGGGCTTGGGGAAGGTCATTAGGCAAGTAAGCAGCAGAACAAGGAATACAACCTGTGCTTATGCAGTTTTCCCACTAGAGACATCTCCAAACAGCCAGGTAATTAAGATTTCATTTATTCAACAAGTACTTATTAAGCATTTACTCCATGCCAAGCACTGTTGTAGGTGTTGGGGATAAAGAAGTGAACAAACACCCCTCATGAAGCTTCCATTCTATTGAGGAAAGGGTTAGATGATAAATAAGTAAACAAGTGAATTAATCATATGGCAGTAAGTGCCATGAGAAAAATAAGCAGGGCAGGGCAAGTTGGGGTTGTAGGGAAAGGAGGTTGGGGTCATGTGCTGGTGGTCAAGGAAGGTCTCACAAAGAAGATGACATTTGATCAGTGCTATGGTCTGAATAATTGTGTGCCCTCCCCCACTTCCCCACCACCATCAAATTCATATGTTGAAATTATGGGCACCTGGGTGGCTTAGTCGGTTAGGCATCTGACTTTAGCTCAGGTCATGATCTCAGGGCTCATGAGTTTGAGCCCCACATCTGGCTCTGTGCTGATAGCTCGGACCCTGGAGCCTGCTTTGGATTCTGTTTCTCCCTCTCTTTCTGCTCTCTCTCTCTCTCTCTCTCACTCTCAAAAATAAACGTTAAAAAAATTCATATGTTGAAATCCTAATCCTCAAAATAATGATACTAAGAGTGTAGAGGCCCCACAGAGCTCCCTCGCCCTTCTGTCCAGTAAGGAAGACAAGTCTACGACCTGAACAAGGGCCTTCACCCAACCATGTAGGCACCCTGATCTCGGACTTCCAGCCTCCAGAACTTGACAAGTAAATTTCTGTCGTTCATAAGCCACCCAGTCTGCAATATTCTGGTACAGCAACCTGAACAGACTAATACAATCAGGGAAGTGAAAAAAGTAATTAGAGAGCCATGAGAAAAATATCTGGGCCTTTCCAGCAGAAGAAACTCCAAGTGCAAAGGCCCTGAGTCAGGGACAGGTTTGGCACAGAGAAGGCTGAAAAGGGCAGCAAGACAGTGTGGGGGTAGGGCCTAGAAGGCTGTGATGATTAATTTTGCGTGTCAATTTGACTGTATTGACACTAGTTCTGAGTGTGTCTGTGAAGGTGTTTCTGGAAGTGATTAACATTTGATTCAGCAGACTAAGTGAAAAAGACCTGCCATCACCAGTGTGGATGGGCATCATCCAATCCATGGAGGGCTCAAACAGAACAAAATGATGAAGTAAGGGCAAATTTCCTCTCTCTCTTCTCGAGCTGAAATGACCATCTTCTCCTGTTCTCAGACAGTGAAGCTCCTGGGATGTTGGATGGAGCTCCTGGTTCTCAGGCTTTTGGGATTTACACCAGTGGCCTCCTAGGCCTCAGGCCTTCAGCCTTGGACTAAATCATACTACTGGCTTTCCTGGTTCTCTAGCTTACATATGGCAGACTGTGGACTTCTCAGCCTCCATAACCACATGAGCCAATTCCTATAATAAATCTCCTCTTTATACCCATCATCTGCATCTATCTGGATCCTACTGATTCTGCTTCTCTGGTGGGCCCTGACAGGGGCCATAGAAAGACTTAGGGTTTTGCTTCAAATGAGACGGCAAGCACCAGAAAGCTTTGAACCAAGGAAACACATGATTGGACTTTGGTTTAAAAGATCCCTTTGGCTGTGTTGAGAACAAACTGCAGAGGCAAAAGATTGAGGTTGAGGGTCACATTGGGAGGCAATCACGGTAATCCAAAGGAGTGGGGACTGGGACCAGGGGTTGTCATTCTGGGTGGTAAGGAAGAAGCAGACTTGGGACCAGTTGTGGTGGTAAAGCTGAGGATTCCCTGATGGGTTGTGAATGTGGTGTTAGAGATCAAGGTCAGAAAAGAACCCAAGATTTCATCTTGAGCAACTGAAAAGATGTCACCATTTTCTAAGTTGGGGAAAGCTGTAGAAGGAGCAGATTTGGGTGGGCAAATCAGGCATGCTTAAGAGGCCGTTGTTTCCTTTGCTTTCTGATTTCCTGTGTTTGTCCTTACATAACTCATCTACCTAAACCCAGGGCAGGTTAAAGCATTTCTGTAACTAAACATCAGCTTTCCTCTGATAGATGTAGTAATTTCCAGTAAATTCTTGGTCCTAGGTCAGAATCCCCAGGAAGCAGACTCTGACATGAAGTTAGCATGCAGGAGGTTTATTAGAGTGCTCTTGAGATCAACACCCATGGGATGAAGGGAAGGAGGCAGAGTGGGCCCAGGGAGACACAGAGCTATGATGTAGTATCAGTGGAAGTGTGGGGAATTCTGAAAATGAGATGATCCTTCAGAACCACCTGAGTTGGGGCAAGAAGGCCGGGCAACAGGGTCACTGGCTTCCTGTGGGAAGATGCGGCATGAAGCAAAGTCACTCTCTTTATCTGAGGCAACCCCTAAAGGGCTGACAGCTGACATCTGTATTCCAGAGACATAGCCAACAGCTAGGGAAACTACAGCTAGGCCAACAGCTAGGTTCTTTATTCCAGAAGGGGAATCTGGGGGGTGTAGCACAATGTACACCACATTTCCTCGTGCCAGATACCAGGAAGGCTAGTGCTTCAAGTCCAGTTCTGCCCCATACTCATTATTCACGGCTGGCCAGCAAATGGAAACCCTGTCCAACTTCATGGGTTTTCCAGCCAGACGTGAGGCAGGAAAACATCCCAACAATGGAAAACAAACACAGAAGGAATTCCTGGTGGAAGGACACCGCTGTGGACCCCGAGTCTATCAGTGCAGCTATCAGCCAGACCCAGAGGGCAGACCCAACTTTGGTTAAGTGTAGTTGCGCAACTCACCTTCACCTTTGGAGTCTTGATGTAAAACATCAGTCTTCAACATATAAAAAGCTTAGGAGGTCAGGTAACAATTGTGAACTACGCAGAAGCTCTACATTCTCCTTCTTACCCTAGACTCCTAGGAAAAAAAAAGTGAAGAAATAATAATAATAATAACAATAACAATAATAGCTGATGACAACAATATAAATAAGTTAATAATAAATAATATATATAAGAAGAAGAAAGAATAATAAAAATCCCAAACAGTGTTGGAACAAAAGAAGAGGTGCCCCCCGTGGACCAAAGATTATTAAAAATCCCTGAAAAAAGTAAGGCAGACAGGGAAAACTGAAGAAGAAAACCACATCCCAGTTGCACAAAGGAAAGAATTTTTGCAAACAAGTTGGGAAAGCAGCTCTGTGGCACCGAAGTCAGCAGGAGGACCCAAGGATGACTGATAGGGTAAATGGTCTTGAAAAAAAAATCAACACCATGAAAGAAAAGTACCAAATTTAACAATCTGAGGAGCTAAATTTAACAAAAAGAACTAAATAACAACCTGAAGAACTAAAACCCATGGAAAGAATCAATAAAACAAATAGAAAAAGCCTTTAGAAAAGTTTAATTAGTATTTTCATGTGAGCAGCTATTTGTAAACATATAAGATAATCAATGAGAGGTCTTGGATATGACACATTTTAGGATTGAAATAAAAACCTCAATATATGGGTGGAGTATCAGGATAGACACACCTAAAGAGCAGATTACTAAACTTCAAGATTGAACAAAGGACTTGACCCAGAGCAAAGCATAGAAAGCAACAGAGATAAAAAGGAAAAAATTAAGGGAAATGGAGAATGAATCAAAACAGTGACAAAATCCATGTAATAGGAGACTAGAAAGAGGGTATAGTGAGAATGGAAAAGAAATGCTCAAGTAAGATGTGGGAAAAAAACTCCTGAAAAAAACATGAAAGTCTCCATATTTAAAAGTCCATCAAGTGCTAAGCTAGTTAAATTTAAAAAGATCTACATTTAGGTATCATGTGGAAAATTTTACACAGAAGAGAAAATTCCTCCATACAGACAGAACTGATTCCTTGCAAAGAAATGAGAATCAAGCATCATCAAAATTCATCCTGCCATAGATGGCAATAGACAAAAGAACAATAATAATCTCGGATATCTGAAGCAATTTATTTTTAACCTAGAATTTGATGCCCTGTAAAACTATCTTTGAAGTAAAAGGGGAAAATAAAGATATTGTCAAACATTCCAGAAAGAATTCTTAGACAGGATAAAACAGTATAAAATGAAAAAATGAATCAAAGAGAAAAACATGGGCTATAAGAATTAATGTTAAGGAAAACAAAACAAAACAACAAACAAAACAACTAAAGAAATTAAGATTTTACTAATTGAAATACATGATTATATTAAAACAAAATAATTGATATTTTGTAACTAAAATACCAAATTATATCAACATGGTAAGTATAAGAAAGGAGAAAGAAAGAGTAGTAAGAGAAATCAAGTAACGAAAAAAGTAAAAGGTTTTAGTATTTTTCACTGGGAGGATCTAGATAGTGATTGATTTCCAGATATCAGTATGTCTCTTTAAAAAAGCACTGATGTATTACAATAATTTATTGGAAGTATACAAATAGAATAAATAACTTCAAACCACTAGAGAAGAAAATGAAAACAAAAAGTCACTCAAAAAAGTCACCCTCCAACCAAAAAGAAAGAAAGAAAGAAAGAAAGAAAGAAAGAAAGAAAGAGAGAAAGAAAGCAGGAGAGATAAAGGGGGGTAAAGCAAGAGTTCATGATTTAAAAAAGGGAAAAAAATTACAGGAGTAAATCCAACTATATCAATAATATCAATAAGTATGACTGGTTTAAATCCCTATTTAATGAAAGAAACTCTTTTTTAAAAATTTAATGTTTTTATTTGAGAGAGAGAGAGCATGAGCATATGAGCAGGGGAGAGGGGCAGAGGGAGGGAGAGAGAGGAAGAGAGAGAGAGAGAGAGAGAGAGAGAGAGAGAGAGAGAACCATAAGCAGGCTCCTTGCTTAGCATGGAGTCCAATGTGGGGCTTGATCCCATGACCCTGGGGTTATGACCTAATCTGAAATCAAGAGTTGGACACTCAACCGACTGAGCCATGCAAGCACCCCAGATGAAAGAAACTCTTAAACTAGGTTTAAAAAATAAAAGCCTGGTATATGCTGCTTGTAAACTATACAAAAGCAAAATGACGGTTGGAAGTTAAAAATAAGAGAATGGAAACAGCTATGCCATGCAAATAGTAATAAAAACAATGTAGGTAGAGTAGTAATAATATCAAACAAAATAAAAATCAAGGCAAAGAACAATGAAAGGGACTGGGCTAAGAGACATTTTACACAGATAAAATATAAATTCTACAGAAAAGATATATCAGCCATAAACTTTTATGCACTCAATAACATAGTTTTAATACATAAAGCAAAAATTAAAAGATGAACAAGGAGAAATGATAATTCACAATCATCGTAAGAGATTTTGTTAGTTAGCTTTCAGCACTCACTTAGATCAAGTAGCTATATAGATCAAGTACAGAGAGGATGTGAATAGCATATATACTATAATTTTAAAACATGATTTAATAGACATAGATGTTAATAAAAGACTGCTCATTATTTTCTGTCACACGTGGGACATTAAAAATTAACTTCTGTATTAGGTCACAAAGGAAATTTCAACAAATCCCATAACAAAGAAGTCAAGCAAGTTACTTTCAGGCCAAAATGCAGTAAAATTTAAAGTTAATAACAAAGAAATAGCCAAAAAATTCCTATGCATCTGAAAATGTTAAATTTCTTTTAAATAATTCTTAGTTAAGTAAAATTAATATTATTGTTTAGAAATTAATGACAAGGAGAGTCCATATATCAAAATTCTGAGGCATATACCTAATGCAGGGAAACTTATAGTCTTAAAGTTCTCAGAAAAAAGAAAAAATGTTAAAAGGAGAGTAACTAAGCTTTTCAAGAAGTTAAAAAAATTAAAACAATGAAATGTGGGGAAATGCTAATAAAGATAAAATGCAGAATTAACAAAGTAGGAAACACAGCAGTAGTGTAGATTAATAAAACTAAAAGTTGATTCCTTGAAAATACCAATAAACTAGAATAGTCTACGGCAAGGGTATGATGGGAGAGAGGGAGAGAAAAATACAATGTTAAGAATGGGAAATGTGGGATGCTTAGGTGGCTCAGCCGGTTAAGTGTCAGACTCTTGAGTTTGGCTCAGGTCCTGACTAATCTCACGGTTCATGAGATCAAGCCCTGCACCGCGCTCTGCGCTGACAGTGTGTAGCCTGCTTGGGATTCTCTCTCCCTCTTTCTCTCTGCCCCTCCCCAGCTCACATGCTCACTCTCTCTCTCTCAAAATAAATAAATGAACTTTAAAGAGAAGAATAAGAAATGAGACAGAAAAGATAACACATACTTTAAAGTAAAGAGAATTTTATACCAAAGCATTTGAAAATCTAGGGGGATTGGATAGTTTTCTGGAGAACAATAAATCACGATTGGCTCAAAAAGAAGAAAATCAAGTAAGACTAATAATCATAGGACAAATTGAAATCATAACTAAAGCTCTATCCTGCTAAGATGCACAAAGCAAAAAAGTTTACAGTCTTGAACATCCCACCAAACATTCAGGAAATCCAAAATTCCATGCAATACATACTCCAGGGCATAGAAAATAGAAACCATCCAATTCATTTTATGTGACTAACATAACCCAATTCCAAAACTGGACAAGGAAAACACAGACAAAAGGAAAAAAAACACAAGCCGATATCATTTATGAGCAAAGATACAAAAATCCTAAGTAAGGTATTAGAAAATCAGAACCAGTATTGCATTATGAGCAGAAATACAAGAATGGTTCAACATCTGAACACCATCTATGTTTCTGACTAGATTGAAATCATCTCAGCAGATCATCTCAATTGATGCTAAAGTTTAATAGAATTCAGTACCCATTTCTGATTAAAAACAACAACAACAACAACAACTTGACTTGATAATGTTTTCTACTATTGACCCACAGCACACATCATAGTTAATGGTAAATTACCAGAAGTAATCCCATCATAGTCAAGATCAAAGCAAGGATGCCCATGATCATTGCTACTTTTCAATATTGTAGCATGGGCCTGCCCATGGAGAAAAACAAGAGAAGGAAATAAGAAATGTAACACTGAACAGAAAGAGATAAAACTGTTAGTATTTGCAGTCAATATAACCATTTACCTAAAAAATCCACAGAAACCAAAGGGTGATTATAATCAAATATGAATTCATCAAGGTGACAGATATAAAAATCCATGCACAAGATTAATAACTTTCGTATTACACAGCAATGGCTAATTAGAATATGCATTTTATAACCCTATTCACAAAAGGAGAAAACAGAACCTGAAAAATGCTTCTGACAAACTCAGTAAGAAATATCAGCAGGAGAAAAGTAAAAAGCTTTAGGACATGAGGGAAAACCTGCGTAAATACAAAGGCTGTAATACTGCAAGGTAGAGCAGGGCTTAAATACCTGTCTTTTCAAATCCCATTTCTCTACACTAGGACCAGACTCAGCAAAAGGCCAAACCAAAAAACCCTGCCTCTTGAGTGCAGGGCTTTGGCAGAGGGTGGACTTCGTTAGCAATTGGGGCAATTAAGGAAATGTCTTTTCAGGAAGCAGAACTGAGGGCCTGCGTCAGGAACAGAAAGGAGCAGAAAGAAGGAAACATGGAAAACAAAACTTGCAGACTTGGTCAAGTTTCTTATGTGGGCCCTGACCACAGAAAGACCCAGGAATGGGAGAGGGGAAGGTTTCTGTCCCCCTCCCCACCCACCCCAAAAAGCCACTGTGGCCAAACAGATGGCAGAGCACATTTTTAAACCACTTTTTAACACAGTAACTTATTTTTTTTCCCTGCTTGCTCTTTATGCCTTTAGTCAAAAGTCCTACCAGCTGTCACCATCTCAAAGAAAATGTCAGGGGGCTGTGGTTGCCTGTGCCTTTCCTCGGCACAGTGGGAGAGAAAGGAGGCCAAGGACCTCAGCCAGCTGTGGTCCTGGCTGCAGAATGTCTGCAGCGACTGAGAGGCGGCAAGCCCTTCACCAAAATGAACCACCACAGAGGTTCACAGCCAATCCTTCCCCCATAAACAGCCCCTTCTGGGTACTAAACGTGTACACTTCCCACAGCACTTTCCCTCCTGTTTCCTGTCTCCTTCCAGACAGCCCTGTGAGGTCACTATTTATAATCCCATTTCACAGAGAGACCAATGGGGCACTCTGGCTTCTAGCCTTGTGATCTCCGAGCTGTGTGATCTTCACAAAGTCACTTTCCCTCTCTGGGCCTCAGCCTCTCCATCTGCACAATGAAACTGGTCCTCCAAAGTCCTCCCAGCTCTAAGGCCCTTGTCTAGTATCAGGAAGACATCTCTGATCCTTCTCTTTGCATGACAGTTCCTGCTGCCTCCTTGACTCCTTCCTTCCATTTCAGGGTGAGAGCCACTTATACAAGGAAATCTGAACCTGGGAACTGCAGGAAGTTACCAAACTAGGTCCCACTCTCTTAGTTATTTTTTTTTTTCTCTCCAAACACCAATCTGTAACCTCTTTAAATGGCAGCCAAATAGGCCAATTGGTTTCTGTGGAATTGAAGGGAAAAAAAAGAAAAACAACTTGATGAGTAATTTGTTGAAACTAATCCCCCCCCCCACCTTCTAAAATCACACATTTAAACCGATTTAGAGAACTTTAAAAAGATGAATTTAAAATTTCTTTACTCCTTGTTTAACTACATAATTGTTTTTACTCACAGTAATCGTCTCTTGGAGGCGTATGCTTGAGTTATTTAATAAATCCTTCTCCACATTTGAAATAATCCATTAGCAATAAGGAGCTTGACACTCCATTACCCACAATAAATTTCACTGCCATTAAATCGCCACATGCTACATAAAGGAATGGAGACTCCAGAATGGCCTCCCTGAGCCAGGGCAAGGTCAGAGCCCTGTCCTAGAGCCTGTTCTAAGCCTGGCTCTGGGTTCCTCATTCCAGCCGTGGATCCTCCTGGGAGTCAAGGTATTGATCTAGCCTACCAAGGGGGCTGACCCGGAAAGGCAAAGAAAGGTGAGAAAATTCGCATCTACTCTAAGGCTCATTTTCCTCTTTCAAGTGGATTGGGGACTGGCATCTAGGCAGTAGCAGCCTGTCACTAGTACCCACCCTGGGGCCAAAGCAGGGAGCAGGCAAACAGAGCAGGGCCCAGGCCTGCCCTTGGTCCTAACACAAGGCCTCAGACGGCCTTGACACAGAGACCCAGTCTTCTTGCACATCATGTACATGGCACAGCTGATAAAGAAAAGTCAAATGTGTTTATCGCTTTTCTCCACTGTTGCCAGCTGGCTGCATTCTCAGGGGGCACTGGAGCTTTGCTTACAAGCTGATGATGCCTCTGCTCATTGCCAGCGGGCGATGCCAGCACAGGGAGAAAGAACAGAATCATTGACTGGGGGAATCTCAGAGTCAGAGCTGAAAGAGACCTCGGAGGCCATTGATTCCAGGAGTTCTCAAGCTTTCCTGTGAGCATCATCTTGGGAGCTTGTTAAACACACTCATGCCCAGCCCCAGAGCCGCTCACTGGGAAATTCTGGCTCAGAAGTGCTGGGTGGGCCTGGGCATCTGAATCCTTAAGAAGCACCCAGGTAATGCCGACGCGTCCAGATGTTTGAGAATCAGGGATCTGGCTTCTCGGTTTTCAACACTGGCTGTACGATATAATGGCTCGGGGATCTTAAATAGCACTGATTCCTGGGCCTCACCCAGGACCTGTTAAATCAGAATTTCTGGCTGTAGGCCCTGGACATCAGAATTAAAATATTTTAAAATTCCCCAGTAACAACAGAACAGTCAGGATTGAGAAAAGAACAGTGATCTGGGCATTTTACAAAAGAGAAACTAAGGCCCAGAGAAGGTTTAGAACTTGCCCCAAGTTATAGGGCAAGTGAAGGAGAAAGGAAAGGGTGGGGAAGGACCAAGCTCAGCTCAGCATGGCCAGTGGCACCCAAGAAAGAGCCCTATGCCCTGGAATGACTGTCACATTGCAGGGGATGACCCTTCAGAAGATTGTACACCTGGATGGTGTCAGTGCTGTTGATTTGGGGACCACACTTTACGTAGCAAGAGTCCATAACCCTTTTATAATGCCTCCTCCTTCTTTTTAAATCCCAACATCGACCCATCAGGCACCAGCACCCAGTGTTCTCCAGTCTCTGCATAGGATGAAGCCACAGAAATGAGCACACTTTGTCTTCCATACCTTAGTGAGGGGTCCTAAATGTCAAAAGTTAATGGCGGGTTGGGTAAATCTGTCTCCTACCAGGACTATATGTGTTATGAGGGCAGCTCTGAGTCCTTTTCTCTCCTATCCCTTGGTGGGGGGCTAAGAACAGACAGACAGACAGACAGACAGACAGGATGTGGGGAATGCTCAAGGCTCTGCATAGCCTCAGGCAAGTCACTGCCTTGTAAAAGTCTCATCTGTAAAATTTGAATGCTAACGTTTACCTCCTAAGACGTCATTTGGATTGAGACATTAGGAGCAAAGTGCCCAGCCCAAAAGAGATGTGTAAAATATAGCTGACTGTCTCGATTTCCATGCAGAGATGGGACAGCAGGGCAGACACTGAACCCAGATTGCCTGGGTTCCAGTCCAAGCTACGTCACTTCTTAGACCTTGGGCAAATTATTTACCCTTTCTGGCCTTGATTTCCTCTTCTGTATGATAACAGCATGTGCCACAAAGGACTGCTGTGAAGGTCCAATTAGAAAGTGCCTCTACCCAGTCCCCTTGGGGTGGGGACCATGTCATTTTCAGATGCATATCCCCAGCACCTGATGCAAACTTGCTCCCTAGCCCATAGTGAGTGCTCAGTACTTATTGGATAAGTGTCCAGGATGGAGCAGAAATTATTTGTAATTGAAAGCCTGTCTTAAAGAAGAGGAAAAATCTTTGCTAGGAGCTGGCAAACTATAGCCCGCAGACCAAATCAGCCCCCGCCTGTTTTTGTACAGCCCACAAGATAAGAATGGTTTTTTACATTTTTAACTAGTTGGGAAAAAATCTAAAGAAGAGTAATATCTAGTGCAAGGTAAAAATCTAATTATATTCAAATTTCTGTGTGTTTTTTTAATTTTTTTAAATGTTTGTTTATTTTTAACAGAGAGAGAGAGACAGAGCATGAGCAGGGGAGGGGCAGAGAGAGAGGGAGACACAGAATCCGAGGCAGGCTCCAGGCTCTGAGCTGTCAGCACAGAGCCCGACACGGGGCTCGAACCCACAGACCGTGAGATCATGACCTGAGCTGAAGCCAGACACTCAACCGACTGAGCCACCCAGGTGCCCCATCAAATTTCTGTGTTTCTAAATAGAGTTTTATTGGAACACAGCCATGCCCACTCATTTACATATTGATGACTACTTTCGATTGCTACATGGCAGAGTTGAGTAGTAGTGACAGAGATCGAATGGTCCACGAAGCCTAAAATATTTAGACTCTTTGCAGCAAAAGTTTGCCAACTCCTTTTCTAAGCCTTCAAAAACGTGAAGAGAGAATGAGCAAATGAGAGTAAGACAGAGATTATCTTGGTAGAAGAGAGAACTGCTCCACAACCAGAGTATCTTAGTCCATTTGGGCTGCTATAACAAATTACCATAGACTGGGTGGATTGGGGGGAAAATACCCACAACATTTATTTCTCACAGGTCTGGAAGCTGGGAAGCCCAAGGTCAAGGTGCTGACAGATCTGGTGCCTGGTGAGCGCCCACTTCCTCTTTGCAGAGGGCCATCTTCTCTCATTATATCTTCACGGTGGAGAGCAGAGGAGAGAGGGGAAGATATCTCCTGTCTTTTCTTATGCAGGTACTAATCCCATAATGAGGGCCCCACCCCCATGACCTCATTCAAACCTAATTATCTCCCAAAGACCCCATCTGGAAATACCACACTGGGATTAGGGCTTTAATATGAATTTTAGAGGACAAAAACATTCATTCCATAGCACAGGATGTTATCCAAAGATGATATATGTAGCCTTGAAAAGGAATATGTTTTTCTGAGTGCAATGGATACCTGACTTTTCTCAGATGTTTTTAAGGATCTCAAGCATCAGGACAGGGAGTTGGCAGACGATCTTTAAGCCCCTTCCAGCTCTGAAATGCCCAGGATTTATGACTCAGTTGTCCTGGAGACCAGAGAATTCCAAGGTGACTGGTCCAGGGATCTCCAGTGCCTTCAGGCTGGCACATTACATTCTCCCTGCACTGTCAGTTCTGTGGGAAGCTATCCAGTTCTAATAAGCTAGAGGACCCACTAGGTCCTCCATCAGGTAGGCATAGCCAGACATACAGGGGCTGGAGATTCAAATTTCACTGTTTAAACCAATAGCTAATGGTAATTTCTGACAAGAGGTAAGTTATTTCCAGATTCGCCCAGTCTCAAAGCTTTTGATCTGAGTCACTCTTCAAACATGAAGGTGACATTGCAGTTGTAGGTCATTTTCTATGGTCTTTCTTTATTGGACTGCCTTGATCTATTTCTTGTTTGAATCCATAAGGGCCTGATACACGTGCAGTCTGGCCTTCCATCTCCAAACATTCTATTGGTCATCTTAACTTTAAAGCTTTTAGTTTGGTATCAACATGGGACTGATTCTGGTTGAGGTGCCGCCTTGGGAAAAGGCATGGAGATTGCTCTTTAAAACTGTTCTATGGAGTAAAAGTTCATTGATGTGAATAGATAAGATAAAGCCAGAGAAGCCTGAGAAGCTTCTCACACAGCTTAGAGTAACCTCAAGGAATCAAAATAGCTTGGAACAGCCTAATGTGGTTAACAGAGCTTTCTGTCATCTCAGAAGGTATGAGTCAGATTTTGCTGTAATAATGTTGAACGTCAAACAATCCTAAAATCTTACTAGGTTACAACAATAAGTATTTATTTTCTACTCATGGGTCAGCTGGAGTTGGCCATTCTCGGGGAGGCTTAGCTGGGCTCAAGAAACTAGGCTGGACCCACAGGCTGGGATGGTTCAGATCTGCTCTGTGTGTCTTCCTACAGGGCTACGGCATGTTATTCTTAAATGTAGAACAGAAGCTCCAAGAGGGCTGGCGAAACTTACCATGCCTCTCACAGTCTCAACAATCCATCCACATCCCAATTGGCAAAAGCAAGTCATATGACCAAACCCCAACTTGAAGGGTCAGGGAAACACTCTAGAGCCACACAAAAGCCATGGCCAGGACATAGAGAAGGAAGAATTGTGGACAAATAATACGTTCTAACATGGAAGATGGCATAAAGTCGCTTTCCTTTCCAAACTTTACTGAGATTCTATAAGATAAAGTGAAGATCACTTTCCTTCCTCACTTAACAGAGCTCAGGGATTGTAAAGGAATACTGGTTCGATGATGGGTAGTGAAGACCATTGTTCTGAATAGCACTGATTCCATCCACCCCCAGAGATAGGGAGGTTTTGGGGGGAGTTGGAGCTGAATTCTCTAAAACTTAAAGAAAAAATACCAAACTCCCATCAACACACTTTTTCTTATCTCCATGTTCTTAAAAGACTCTGTTTAACTAGTTAACAGTTAGTTATTTAGTTGTTAGTTTGCTTCACTGAGACTATAACTTGTAACTGTTTTCACCATTGAGTTAGCATTTGATAAGGTTATTTCTGAATAGCCAGGATACAGATAAAATAAACAAAAGACCAAAGTCCTTTACACGTGCTTACTTTTTTTTTTTTAAGGCTTATTTATTTTTTTGAGGCAGGGATGGGGAAAGAGAGAGGGAGAGAGAAAATCCCAAGCAGGCTTCATACTGTCAATGCAGAGCCTGACTCGGGGCTCGAACTCACTAACCATGAGATCATGACCTGAGCTGAAACCAAGAATTGGACACTTAACTGACTGAGCCACCCAGGCGCCCCTTCATTTGCTTACTTCTTAACTGTTTATAAAATCCTTATGCTCACATTAGCTCCTTTGACACTAACAACCGTCTCCTGGGGTAAGAAACAAAGAGAAGATAAGACTAATTTTAAGAGTGCTGAAATGAAGGCTCAGAAATGGTGATTGATGTGCCCAAGTTCATGGGCCAGGTATAAAAGGGCTGGAACAGAATTAAGGTTTCCTAACCCCTTGCCTGGTACTCCTTCTTCCCACCATGTGGAAGAACAAAGGGAGCACAGGGAGTGGGAAGCCATTGATTCTCTCCTGTCCTACCCAGGGAGGCTTCAGAGAAGAGGTGGATGTCAAAAGTTATTGGAAGAAAACTGTCAGGATGGAGCAGGGAAAATGGTTTTATCTCTTCACACAAAACAAGATCCTCCAAATATCTTACAACTATTTCCACTCATCCAGCCACTAACCCACAGGATGCCTTCAGAGCATCCTAGGCTGATGTTCATTTCTCATCTTGCCCCCGGAGGTCTCTTTTCCATGCAACAGCCAGAGAATCTGCTCAAAATCCTCCAACGGCTCCCCATTTTGCTCACAATAAGGCTGTGCTTCTGCTCCTTGCTCCTACTGCCTCTGTCCCAGCTTACCCCTCTCCAGCCACATGTGTGTCTCTGCTATTCCTTGGCACAGCAAGCATCCTTCTCTCTCGGTACACATCCAGTTTGCTATGCCTAGAATGTCATTCCCCCAAATATACCTACAGTTTGCTTTCTCACTTGATTCAGCTCTCTGTCTGACTGTGCCCTCTTAAAAGGTGTCTGAACATCCCATCTAAACCTGTGCACCTCATTAATCTCTATACTTCCACTGTGCTTGGCATTTCTTCATAGCATATACCACTTTGTGATAATATATTGTACATGAAAATGTTTCCTTGCTTATTTTCTGTCTCCTCTTTTAGAATTGGAGCTTACGAGAGCAGCGATCTTGTCTGTTCACTGCAGTTATCTAGCAGCATCCTGAAGCATGAATGAATGGTACACGGCAAACACTCAGTACACATTTGTTGAATGGATAAATCAAACAAGTAAATGAATTGGCCACTTCACTGCCTCACCTATGTTAAGTACCAAACTTTCCCAGAACCATCCATGGACTTATCCCCATTTCAACCCTCTCAGTCACTGTTCTGGCAACCATGTATGATCACCAGTCTGGAAGCTTGAGGGAGCCAAATCAGAAGCTGGAAGGAGCTATAGCCTTGTCCCTGCAGCAGAGGTCTTGGGACAAAGCTCTGGCAACTGGTTTCTGGACCAGCAGCATAATACAAACTGAATTCCTCATAATCTCTAGGACCTCCTTCATGAGGATGGGTTCCTTGAGCTAGTTTCCTGCTAAGGGACCCCATTAACCCTGAGAGTTTCTCTGAGCACATGGCCCATCCTGTTGAGAGCAAATGAATGACCCATCTTGACTACATTAGGCAGTGGAGAGAAGACCTACTCACAGTCAGTTTGGTCCCCTCTCCACTGAGTTCTGTCATCAGTGGAAGACCAATTCCCACCATACAACTTTAAAGTAAAAACGAAACACATGTTAAATAGTCTCTATCCAGCTGAGATTAAGGTGGATATCTCAAAAAACAAGCACAGTCCACCTCACATATATAGAAATACCAGCCACATGATCCTGGCCAACCAGTTAAGTCCTCACTTCTCAAGAACTTCAGCAACTTCATTTACAAAGTGGAATCCATCTCACTAGGCTGCTGGGAAGATGCCCAGAGATCTGAGTTTGAGTTGCCAATCAATTTCTATTTGTGTAACAAGTTAGTTTAGTTCTTTCTACTTTGGTTTCCTCTGTCATAAAAATCAGAGAAGCCTAGTTAATTACTAAGGTTCTTGTCATCTTTAAACATCCATGAAATGTCTTCAGATTGTTCAATGAATTTGATACACTTGCCAAATATTTTATCTCATATAATAAAAGATATAGTATATTGAAACCATCCATTTAATTAGTAGACCATATTGTATAATTTACATCATGTAAATTGCATTTTTTCAAATATATGTGTGCCAATAAAACTCAAAACGATATGACAATGTCTGTCTCACATAATAAAAGTGATGATTCCCTCCAGTATACACATAGATACTTAATTTGATTTGGGGATAACTAAAACATGGAAGTTGCCAATCTCTTGTGGTTACAGTGTTTAAACACCAATTGCCTTATGAAATGGATTTTAGAACAATTACAGCAATTCAGGCTGACCAGAGGGGAGGGAGATGCCATTTCAGTAGTCTTTCCCTTGCCTGACACCTGCATCAATCTAGATGTGAAAACAAGATGTGCCCAGACTCAAAGGGAGTGTTGTGGTGTTCACCACCACAATCCCCACCTAGCTAGACTAAGAACAGCCTTGCTTTGGTGGCAGATCAGGGGCCAACAAAGGAAGAGTTTTCCAGTATTAAATCTCCACTGGAATATAAACCTCATGGGCAGGAGGAGACTGAATCTGTTCACTGCATAAGTAATCAGTGAATGTTTGTGGAAAGGAAAGAGGGAGAAAGAAGGAGCAATATGACATTACAAAGATCCAAGAATGTCCCAAACAGGAGGCAGCATGACCTCTTGCTGAGGATATCGCCAAGAGAAGTCAAGCAATCAGTGTGGACCAGGGATCTTGAAGATCTATATGAACCCTGAGATTTTACCTAAACCTGCAAGGATGAGGGCAAAGTGGGGAGCAGAGTGGAGACAAGATAGTCCCTCTTTTCATTTATGTTCAAAGAGCCATGATACGGTGCTAGCTGATCCATAGGCAACTGGGTGCCTTTCTCCACTGGAAGAGGGATTTGGGGGAGGCAGATTTATATCTGTATGGGCTTCCAGTGAAATGAATCAGAGCTCAGCAGAGAGTGGGAGAAGCATGGGTTAAGGCTATAGTCAGAGTTACAAGAAGAATCAAAGTTTGGACTCTATTAGTGTCCCAGGACTTGCCATAACAAAGCACCACAAACTGAGTGGCTTAAAACAGAAATTTTTTTCTCTCACACCTCTAAAGTCTAGAAGTCCAAAATCAAGGTGTTGACAGGGTCATGGTGCCTCTGAAGGATCTAGGGAAGAATCCTTCCTTGCCTCTTCCTAACTTCTGGTGGTTGCCAGGAATCCTTGACATTGGTTGGTTTATAGCTGCAACACTCCAATCTCTGCCTCTGTCTTCACATGGCCTTCTTCCCTCTGTCTCTATGTTTTCCTCTGTGCGAATTTCCCTCTTCTTAAAAGACACCAGTCATGGGATTAGGTCCCACCCTAATCCAATATGAATTTATCTTAACTAATTACATCTGCAAAAACACCATTTCCAAATAAGGTCACATTCTTAGGATCCAGGTGGACATGAAGTTTTAGAGGACACTAATCAACTCAGCACAGCCTCAAAGGACTCCAATGGGACACTCTCCATAAGGGAGCATGGCTGGACCTCATAGCCTGGGGACCTTCTCTGACCTCTCCTGCAACTAACATGCTGGGCTCAGGGGGGCGCTGTGCCTCCTTTAAAACACGCGCGCGCGCACTCACACACACACACACACACACACACACACACACACACTTACAGATAGCCAGATAATCTGATGGTCCCCTCATGTTCAGAGGGAAGGTCCTGCCTTACTCCTGTCCATCTCCACAGGGCACAGACCCTATAAGATCCCTACTACCCAGACTGACCACAAGGGCGTGGATATGCCTGAAGTCATATGAACTCAAGAGAGGGAGACCACTGAAGCCA
This sequence comes from Lynx canadensis, assembly GCF_007474595.2. Classification (NCBI taxonomy): domain Eukaryota; kingdom Metazoa; phylum Chordata; class Mammalia; order Carnivora; family Felidae; genus Lynx; species Lynx canadensis. The sequence continues at coordinate 28,628,902 of NC_044317.1, read as the reverse complement.
GCATCCTTCTTTCCCACATGTCTGGTTGTTCTAGACACTTCCTGCAAGGAATCCTTGGTCCTTCTGCGGAGGGTCATAACTTTGGCTTTCACTATCTCCCCAAACAACCCAGTAAACTTCAGACAATACGTGTGTGTGTGTGTGTGTGTGTGTGTGTGTGTGTGTGTGCGCGCGCGCGCGCGCAGAGGACAGAGATCATTTTCTTAGAGTCTCCTGTGGAGCTGGGTACCATAGACCAGGTCTCTGGGCTACTTAGGCATGAGTTGGCTGAGCAGTGAAAGAGGAGAGAATACATGGAATTGGAAACAAGAGGACCTCTCCTTCCCTGTGGTAGCCAGTGGAATGTTCTGCTGGTTCCATGTGATGAATTTGAATTGCCTCTCCCCTGAAGAATGAATAGACCTTATAAAGGCAGCTAATGTAAGATACGGCCTACAAAATGCAGCTTATCAAAGGGACCATAAAACAAGGCAGGGTTGGGGCACCTGGATGGCTCAGTTGGTTGAGCGTATGACATCAGCTCAGGTCATGATCTCACGGTTCATGGGTTTGAGCCCCATGTCAGGCTCTGTGGTGACAGCTCAGAGCCTGGAGCCTGCTTTGGATTCTGTGTCTCCCTCTGTTTCTTCCCCTCCCCTGCTTGCACTCTGTCTCTCTTTCTCTCAAAAATAAACATTAAAAAAAAAAAAAAAAAAAAAAGGAGGCAGCGTTAGTGGTTATGTTGCTGAGAATCTAGGGAAGAACTCTCAAGCCAAATACATTGAGTACTAAGAAAACCTACCAGGCACCTACCACATGCTGGTCCCCTTGTCTCTCCAAACAGCCTAATAAACAGGCAAGAATAATTTTCTCCATTTCACAGATGAAGATGTGGATCCTTGGAGATCATAATATGAACTAGCAGAAAATGGCTCCTTCAAGGGCATCCAAACAGCCCCTTCAGTTTACAGATGAGGAAAATGATCTAGAAATCCTGACACATTGGGCCAAGGTGACGTAGCTGGCAAGATGCCCAGTCAGAATTCGAACCTGTTTGTGTGTGATGATATGGTTTGTGGCCTACTCCTGTTCCCACAGTTAGTGGGTATTGGAGTAGACTTCAACCAGGGTCCTCCAACTTCTGATCCAGGCTCCTTCCCACTACCTCCCTTGGGGCCTCAGTGGGACCTTCTGCCTAGTCACCAGCTCAGTCTCCCCCTCTTACTTGACCTCATAGATGCTTACTTCAGGACACTCTCCAAGGGGCTGGGATGTGGCATGTCCACATAGGATGGGAAGTCCCATGACTAAGCACTCACTGGAAGGACAAATTCTGGTCTTTTTATTACAGGACTGGGCTGTGTTCTCAAACTGGGCCAGGGCATTTGTTATTTTGCGTCAACTCTGAACACTGAACAGAAGAGAAAAAGTGGGACACTTAGGAACTGGCTTTCCTTTGTGCCAACAAAGTGCCATTATTCTAACTTCATTTGTGTGGTACAAATGAGAAGGAGATAAATGTCGTGTTCCAGCCAGAGTCTATTAGTGGGTATCAACTGCAACATGGAAAGATTGTGCAATCTGGCTGTGTTAGGAAAGGGGAAGAACTGCACCCAAGGATCTCAGCTCTCAAATTCCTTCTGCCTGGGATTTCTGAACTGTGAGACAAGATTAAAAAGCATGCGGTGGATTATATGCCGTTAGCTAATTGCCTATAATTTTTTAAAATTACATACAAATTCTAGCTGGGTAACCTTGGATATGTCCCTGAACCTCTCTGAGTCTTAATTTTGTCCCCTGTAAAACTGAGATAATTTCTGGCCTTCCTGTTACACTATTTTTTTTTTATTTTTTATTTTTTTAAATTTTTTTTTTTCAACGTTTATTTATTTTTGGGACAGAGAGAGACAGAGCATGAACGGGGGAGGGGCAGAGAGAGAGGGAGACACAGAATCGGAAACAGGCTCCAGGCTCTGAGCCATCAGCCCAGAGCCTGACGCGGGGCTCAAACTCCCGGACCGCGAGATCGTGACCTGGCTGAAGTCAGACGCTTAACCGACTGCGCCACCCAGGCGCCCCCCGTTACACTATTTTTAAATGAGAATTAAATAAGAAAATGAATGGGAAATTGCAACTGTTCCAAGAGTGTTATTAATTATGCATTATACATTGTATACACAAAATAAATATGCACCTAAGTAATCTGGATGTATGTTATAAATGTGTAATTCAAACTAAAATATATCGCCCTTTCATATCCTTGATGCAAGTAATCCTGTGAGATCTGATAGAAGAAATGTTTAAATCTTTTTTCTTCTGTTTCAATAAATATTTTAAATTTTCATTTTTTTAATGTTTATTCAATTTTGAAGGAGAGAAAGACAGAGTGTGAGCAGGGGAGAGGCAGAGAGGGAGACACAGAGTCCAAAGCAGGCTCCAGGCTCTGAGCTGTCAGCACAGAAGCCTGACGCGGGCTCAAACCCACAGGCTGTGAGATCACAGCCTGAGCAGAAGTCAGATGCTTAACTGACTGAGCCACCCAGGCGCCTCCTAAAATTTCATTTTAATAAATTTCCACTAAATTACAGCATGTCATACATAAAGTACTGGAATTTTTCCAAAGTGAACACACGCATACCACCTAGATCAATAATTAGAATATTAATGGCCCCTCAGAAACCTCCATCACACTCCTTCAAGCTCACTACTACCACCCCTTTCCCCAAAAGTAACTATTACTCTGACTTGTAATATCATAGACTAAGTTTGACTGTGTTTGAACTTTGATAAGTAAAATCATACAGTGTGTGCTCTTGGTCTGGCTTCTTTCAACATCATATTGGTGGACTTCATCCACACTGTTCTCTGTTAAGTCACTTACTCATTTTCATTGTTGTATAGTATCCCATTATATGAAAATACCTTGATTTATTTATCCATTTTACTGTTGATGGACATGTGGGTTTTTCTCAGTTTGGGGATAATACAAATAATAGTTTTTATGTACACAGGTATCTGTTGAATATATAACTAGGAGAGGAATGCTGGGTCAGAGAGTGGTGAACATTCAGCATAATCAGATATTGGAACTATTTTCCAAAGTGATGGCTCTAATTTGTAGTTGAACCAGGAGTGTGTGGGAGTCCAGTTCTCTGCATCCTTGCCAGAACTTGATTTTGTAAATCTTTATTTCAGTCATGTTGATGGGTGTGGAAAAGTATCTTGTGGTATTTTTAATTGCCCTTTCCTGATGACTATTGAGGCTGAGCACCTTGTCATGTGTTTATTAGCCATGTGGATATCCTCTTTCATGATGTGCCTGTTCAAGTCTTTTGCACATTTTTGTATTGTTTGTCTATTTTTTAATTTGGTAGGAGTTCTTTATATAATCTGGATATTATATTTTAAACATCTTCTCCCTCTCTGTGTCTTGCTGTTTCACTCACTTAATACTCTTTTTAAGAGATGGGATATCTAAGGCCCAAAATGGGGAGGCAACTTGACCAAGTTTTTTCAAGAAGTTGGTCATATAATATGGGGGGGGCAGAGCTTATATGACTTGGATTCCAAGATATAGCTTTATGTAATAATAAATTACTTTCAAGTTAAACTTGGGAGAATCAGTGGTAATAAAATTACAATATTTTTTCATAAAGTGATAACAAAAATGAGAATTATGTCATACAATGTGAAATGCACATACAAGGAAAAGTGAGCCTCCTATTAAGACAATTATCTAAATCATGTGAGCCAAAGGCTATCACTGCTTTGGTTCTTCATATTTTCATATTTAAATCTATTTCAATTTATTTTTTCCAACTTTCTATTTTGAAAAATGTTAAACCTACAGAAGATGAAAGAATAGTATATTTACATATACATGTTAACACCTGTACACCTTTCACCTATTAACAGATTCACTGACTGTTTAACATTTTGCCACTTTTGCTATATACATGTGTTTGTGAATATATAATACACATATATTGCACATATATATGTATTTATATATATGAGGGGTTTTTTGCTGAACCAGTTAAATGGAAGACATCATGACATTTTAGTCCCTATTAGTCAACTATATTTCTACTATGAATGAGGACATTCTCCTAAATATTGATAATACCATTATCACATAAAAGGAGTTTAACATTGATAATATTATATAACATTAAGTCCATATCCAAACTTCCTCAATTTCCCCAAAAGTGTCTTTATGGCTTCTTTAAAAATCTAGGATCCACTCAAGGATTACACACTGAATTTAGCTGTCACATATATTGTATCTCTTTTATTTAGAATAGTTACTTTTTTTAAAAAAAAATCATTGATGACACTGATATTTCTGTAGAACACAGGTGTGGTGTCCCATACAAAGTCTCACATTCTGAGTTTGTCTGATTGTTTCCTCATGATTAGAGTCAGTTTAAACAGTTGTTCTAAGTGTACCCCATGATGTTTTTACTTAGGTACTCAATGTTTGCCAAACATTGGGGTGTATATCACTGCTGATATATGTGGGGGTGGTTTAGTGGTACCAAGATGATTTTGGATGACACCATGAATAAAGGCTTTTCCTTTTTGGTAACCTAACAGCTTTAATTTCTATATAAAAGTTGTGTTTTATTGAGGTATAATTCACAACAATTTAATTCATGCACTTAAAATATACAACTCAATGGTTTTTAGTATATTCTGACTTGTGCAACCATAACCACAATAAACTTTAGAACATTTTCATCACCCTCAAATGAAAACCCATACGTTTTAGCCATTGCCCTCTAACTCTCCACCATTCTCCAACTTTCCCCCAACTTCCACCTCAGTCCCAGGCAGTCATTCATCTACTTTCTTGCTTTATGCACTTGCCTATTCAGGATATTTCATATAAATGAACCATACCATATGTGGTCTTTTGTGACTAGCTTCTTTCACTTAGCAAATGTTCTCAAGGTTCATCCATGTTGTGGTATCTGTCAATACTTTCTTTCTTTTGATTGTTGAATAACATTGTATTATATGGATATGCCACATTTTATATCCATTCATCAGTTGATGGACGTTTGAGATATTGTCACCTGTGGGCTATTATGAATAATGCTGCTATGAATATTTGCATACAAATTTTTGTGTGCACAAATGTTTTTAATTTTATCAGATATATACATAGGAGTGGAACTGTTGGGTCATAGAGTAACTGAGTTTAATATTTATAGGAACTACCAGACCACTTTTCCAAAGTGGATGAGCCAATTTACCTTCCCATCAGCATTGCATAAGGGTTCCAATTTCTCCATATCCTCACCAACACTTGTTATCCTCTGTCTTTTTTATTATCATCATCTTAATTGCTGTAAAGTGGTATCTCATTGTGGTCTTCATTTGCATTTCCCTGATGGCTAATGATGTTGACATTTTTCATGTGCTTATTAGTCATTTGTATGTCTTCTTTGGATAAATGTCTATTCAGATCCTCTGCCCACATTTTGTCTTTTTATTATTGAGTTGTATGAGGGATAAGGCTTTTAAAAATAACTGAAATCACCACTATATCTTTGTTAAGAATTGCAAATACTTTTTCCCGGTTTGCTGTTTTCATATTTTTTGCCCATGAAGACTTTTGAGTTTTTAATGAAATTTAATTTATCAGTCTTTTATGGCTTCTAGATTTTGAGTCAGAGTTAGAAAGGCCTCTCCCTTTCCAATGTTATAAAGGAATTCTTTCATGTTTTCTTTGTGTACCTTTATGGTTTAATATTTAGGATTTAAACCTTTGCTACCTTTGAAAATTTTCCAAATGACTATTCAATTATCCCAACATCATTTACCGAATTGTTCGTCCTTTCCCCTATAGTTTGAAATATCTTATCATATTCTGAATTGCCATAGTATTTATATCTCTTTTTTAGATTGTCTCTATTGTTTCATGGGCATGCTTCATTTGCCACAACAACCTTGCTTTAATTATTAAACGTTTATCATAAGTTTTTCTATCTGGTAAGGCTAGTCATTTCTCTGTATTTTTCTCATTTTCTAGTTTCCTTTTTCTTTTTTTATTAAATATAATTTATTGTCAAATTGGTTTCCATACAACACCCAGTGCTCATCCCAACAGGTGCTCTCCTCAATACCCATCACCCAATTTCCCCTATCCCCCAGCCCCCATCAACCCTCAGTTTGTTCTCAGTATTTAAGAGTCTCTTATGGTTTGCCTCCCTCCCTCTCTGTAACTTTTTTTTTCCTCTTCCCCTCCCCCATGGTCTTCTGTTAAGTTTCTCAGGATCCACATATGAGTGAAAACATATGGTATCTGTCTTTCTCTGCCTGACTTATTTCACTTAGCACAATACCCTCCAGTTCCATCCATGTTGCTGCAATGGCCAGATTTCATTCTTTATCATTGCCAAGTAGTATTCTGTTGTATATATAAACCACATCTTCTTTATCCATTCATCAGTTGATGGACATTTAGGCTCTTTGCATAATTTGGCTATTGTGGAAAGTGCTGCTATAAACATTGGGGCACAAGTGTCCCTATGCATCAGCACTCCTATATCCCTTGGGTAAATCCCTAGCAGTGCTATTGCTGGGTCATAGGGTAGTTCTATTTTTAATTTTTTGAGGAACCTCCACACTGTTTTCCAGAGCAACTGCACCAGTTTGCAGTCCCAAAGGAAAACCTGACAGACACCACCAAAAGTCAGCTAGAACTGATACATGAATTCAGCAAAGTCACAGGGTACAAAATTAATGTACAGAAATCGGTTGCACTTCTAGTTTATTTTTTCAAGTGAACTTTTAAATAAGCTCATCTGATTAAAAAAATAAACCCCTGTATATCTTATTATGGTAATATTAAATGTATAAATTAAATCAAGGAGAATTGACATTTTATTATGATAAGTTTTCCTATCCCTTTCAGTTTCTCATTCAGTATATTTATATACTGATCCTTCTTTCTTGGTTATCTTATCTAATGTTTTTATCTATTTTATTGGTTCAAAGAACTACATTTAGGATTTATTTATTAGTACTGTTTATCTGTTTTCCAATTCATTAATTTCTACTTTTATCATCACTAATGACTTCTGGTGTCTTTCAGTTTATTTTGGTATAGTTTTCCTGACTTTTTGAGTAAAATGCTTAATTAATTTGTCTTTCTTTTGTTTCTTTATTTTGTAATTTAAGGCTATGATTTTTTTCTCTTACATTGCTCTGCTGTGTTTTAGTTTCCTAGGGCTGCTATAACAAAATACCATTAGTTGGGGTGAGGGGGTGGGGGGGGTTAAATAACAGAAATATATTGTCTCACAGCTCCACAGGGTAGAAGCCCAAGATCAAGGTGGCAGTAGGCAGTAGGACTGGTTGCTTCTGAGGACTGTGAGGAAGAGCATGTTGCTCCTCTTGCCTAGCCTCTGGTGTTTTGCTGGCAATCTATGATGCTCCTTGGCTTACAGAAGATTAACCCCAATCTACACCTTCGTCTTCATAGTAGTTTCCCTGTGTGTGTCTCTGTGTCCAAATTTCCCCTTTTTATGAGGATGTCATATTAGCCTACCCTAATGAATTCATTTTAAGTTGACTACCTCTGTAAAGATCCTATCTCCAAATAAGGTCACATTCTGAGGTACTGGGAGTTAGGACTTCAACACATGAATATTTGTGGGACACAATTCAGTCCATAACAAGCTGCATCGCACAAATTCTGATTTTAAAAAAAGGTAATTTCATTATGGTTCCTAAGACAGTCTTCCATTCCAGTTTTTATTTCCCCTTTGAAAGTTATTTAAGAGTGTTTTCAAAAATTCCCAGATGGAAGGAGCTTTTTGTTTTCTTCTTTATTATCACTCTTTAGTTTAAGGAACTCTAGTTATAAAATGCTATCCATACTACATTTAACTTTTAGAATTCATTGAAGATTTATTTATGGGTTAATATATGATCAATTTCTATAAAGATTCTCAGTTTTTGGAGAGAAAGGCTTTATTCTTTGGTTACATGACTTGATCAGGTCTATCTTATCAATTGGTTATTTAAGTATTCTATACTCTTACTTACTTTTGTCCTTTTAGTCTACTATAAACCTAGAGAAGTGAATTAAATTCCCTTTCTACTAGTGTACATCTGCTTGTTTCTTGAGTCTTTTGTACCTTCTGTTTTACAAATGTTCATGACATATTATTTGGTGTGGAGATATTTATAAATGTTGTTTTTAAAAAAGTAAAAATCGTAGAAACAGAAAGTAGATTGGGAATTGCCAGGAGCTGAGGGGTGGGGGAAATGGGGAGATGATGGTCAAAGGGTACAAACTTTCAGTTATAGATGAGTAAGTTCTGAGTAACTAATGTACAACATGGTGACTACAGTTAACAATTCTGTATTGTATACTTGACATTTGCTAAGACAGTAGATCTTAAATGTTCTATCACACACACACATACTAAGGTAACTATGTGAAGGGATGGATGTAACTAATCTTACTGTAATAATTTCACAAAATACATGTATATGAAATCATCACACTGTATACCTTTATATAATTTTATTATTTGTCAGTGTATCTCAATAAAGCTGGGGAAGAAAGTTGTCTTTACTGAATTATACCCCTTACATTATAATGTACTCTTTGCCTCATGTAATGATCTTTGTCCTGAATTCCACCTTATCTGATATTAGGATAGCAACTCCTGCTTTCTCTGTATTTGTATTTCTCCAGTATATATTTGTCAATCCTTTAATTCTAAAAATCTCTGAATCTCTTTAGAAAGATATGTTTTAAATGTGTCTCTTTAGAGCTGTGTTTGCTTTGGTCCATTCTGAAAATTATTTTATCTTAATAAAGATTTACTTTTGTTAACAATCCAAATATGTTTCATCTTTGTTCTATCATATTATTGGTACCATGATGCTGTTGAATAGTGCTATTTCTTAGTCTTTTAAAAATGTAGTCTATTGTTATTTTTATGCATAGTTATTCTGAGGTTTAGGAAGATTTGTATGTTTATTCTAATAGTTGCTTACAGTATTATTTTAATGCTCTAACACTCTATTTTCTTAGTTCGTTACCTACCATAAACAATAATGGGAAAGTTATATTTTCCCTTCCTTTCCCCTGTCATGTTTCTTAGTTTTCCCACATAGCTCAAAGATGAGGACACTGTTATAATCGATAAATATTGATTAACTGTTACTTTTTTCTAAAACAAAACACAATAAAACACACACACACAATGTCAAGAAAAAATTCATTCTCTTCTCTCTTCCATCTGGATATCCCTAACTTGTTCATCTAGAACCAGACACCACATCTGTTTTAAAACATTTTCCCTGGACCTAAAGACAGGAATCCTAACACCTTGGAGAGAGAGAATGGTTATGTCAATGTAGGAACACATGTTACACCAATACTCTCCTCCTAGGTCCAACTCCTGGTTTCTCTATTTCCCAGGCCCTGGAGGTGGCATAAAACCAGTAATCAGTGGTAAAAACCAAGACTGCATTTCTACTAAGAAGTTGTTCCAGGGGCGCCTGGGTGGCTCAGTCAGTTAAGCTTCTGACTTCGGCTCAGGTCATGATCTCACAATTTGTGGGTTCAAGCCCTGTGTCGGGCTCTGTGCTGACAACTCAGGGCCTGGAGCCTGCTTCAGATTCTGTGTCTCCCTCTCTCTCTCTCTCTGTCCCTCTTCCACTCGTTCTCTGTCTCTGTCTCTCTCTCTCTCCCTCAAAAATAAACAAAACATTTTTAAAAAATTAAAAAAAGAAAAGAAATTGTTCCAGACTCCTGGCTCTCATCAAATGCAAAGGTTACAAGATCCATAGGACTGGAGGTAGAAGTAAACTTTAGAGATACATCTCATTATCAGAAGGAGTCAAAGGTCTATGTGGCTTATTGTACCTGCTTAATCTATATATAAAGTGACATAGGTCTCTGTGAACAGTTTTGCTTTATGGTTGTTGAGCCAAAGTATTTCAGTTTGAATAACAAATTACAGAGTGTCACCCCACCTATAGACCACACATGTTTGATTGACAAAGATGCCAAGTAACCTTGGCCTTCATTATCATCATAACTAGAAAGCACATGCTTGGATCTGCCATTGATTAGCTGCCTTCCTTGCTAAGCCTCAGTTTCCTCCTCTATAAAATGAAGACAAAAAGGACATGAGTTCATTGATTTCAAAAGGCCTCTTTTGTTGGTATATCAGAATTATATTTTTATATAGTTTCATCATTTTTCATTATAATCGAATTATTTGTGTCATGCTTAAGAGTCAGAATAAAAACAGACAGAATAGTGCTTTCTAAGTTGGATAATACTGTGCAAACAACAAGCACCACTTTTATTCCAGGAGACTTCCTGGCACTTACTTTCTTTTGGGGAAAAAAACCACAAAGAAAATTAAACACTCTTTCTTGTTGATTTTTAGAGTTGGGTTTATGAAAAGGTCTTTTTCCACTAACCCAGGGGTGTGTATAAAGTATGTGGTGTCCCCCAGGACAGCAGGACTTGCTTGACCGGAACCAGGATCCAAGAGGAATGGCTCATGTACTCACAGAAATATCTAGCACACAAGAGTTTCAGGTAAAAGCCACTATGTGGGAGGCTCTGAGGGTTAATTAAAAGGTCAATCAATTTTTCCAAGACAATTTTACAGTGTGCATTAAAAAAATTCATGATTTGTTTTCTCCTTTTGGGTGGAGTTCAAACCTACTGAAGCATACCGTTCTGGGTCTAAGGAACAACAAGTAACACAAGACATTCAGCAGACAAAGGTAACTAAACCTGGCAAATATCCCAGTATACTCCCACCCCCAACCTCTTTTATAGAATCTATCTTTAAAAGGGAAAAGTCTTAGAGATAAGTCTTAACACTTTGGAGTCTCCTTTTACTTTGGGAAATTTTTCTAAGTATCTCAAGTATACATCTTTTCTCTCATCTAGAATGAATTGGTCATTTTTCAAATCCCTCTCCAAACTCCACTCCTCTAGAGCAGGGGTCAGCAAATGTAGAGGGCCAGGTAGCAAATATTTTAGGTTTCACAGGCCAAATTCTATCTGTTGCAATGATTCCACTCTGCAGTTTTAGTGCAAGAACTGCCATTGACAATACATAAGAAAATGGACATGGCTGTATTCCAGTATAATTGTATTTATGAACACTGAAACATGAATCTGAATTTCATATAATTACCATAGCTCGCAAAATACTATTTTTCTTTTGATTTTTCTCCAAACCATTTGAAAATATAAAAAAAAAAAAAACATTCTTAGCTTGCAGGTTGCACAAAAACAGGCAGTGGGCCAAATAGGCCCATGGGCCAAAACTTGCCAATACCTCCTCTAAATCATGAACAACTTGCAGTCAGGGACTGAATTATAATCATTTTACTATTTCCTAAGGCTGGCTTCAGTGCCTGACACCTAGGAGATATCCAAAACCATGGAGGAAGAAGCAAGAGAGGGAGACCATTGGAGGGACAGCAGATGTACCCACCACATATAAAATAAGTCCGGCACACTATTCTTTATGGGTGTTTGAAGAAGGAAAAAGTGCAGAAGTCAATAGCATAACTCGAGTCAGAAAGTTCTGAATTTGAATCCCAGCTCCAGTATTTCCAGGTTTGGCCTCAAGTAAGTAACTGAACGTCTGGATACATTTGCCTGCAAGTGACAGAAAAATCAACCAATGGTGGCTTAAATGTGGCAGATATTTACTGTTTGACTTCTCAAGAAACCTGGACATAGTGGTCCCAAGACTGATTCAGTGGCTCAGGGATGTCACTGAGGTCACACACCTTTTCTGTCTCTTGCTCTGATAGACTGAGCCACTGGCTTTTCATCTTCATGTGTGTCATCTGTGGTTACAAGGATCTGTCCCAGCTTTAACCATCACAAGCAGCATGGTCAGGCCAGGAAGGAGGGAACAGAGGAAGTGCCAGCTGTTTCCTCTTATGCTGCTACCTTCTCCCAGCCAGCCAGCGTCTGACCTAGAACTCTCTAAGCAGATGCTATCTACATTCTTGTTGTCTGGACCTGGGTTATGTGGCCACCCCTGCTGCAATAGAGGTCAGTCTTTACCATGGGAAGGAAGGGAAGATCGAGTTGTGACTGGCTTGGGGAGACCCCTACTAGTGCTCATCTCATAGAATGTTGGGAGGACAAGTGAGGTGATGTGTGAAAAACATTGGCACATAAATACTTAGTCAATTAAGCTACTATGATCAGCAGGACTAGCTTAGATATTTTCAAGATCCTAGAATATATCCCCTACATTGTCAGTATGGAAACTAATTTCTCAGATGAAAGTAGAAAGCCTCAGACCTTCATTGCACAACATACATGCTTATATATAATTAAAGTGAATGAAGATTGAAATGCAATACAGTGAGTGTGTGTACGTGTGTATATAAGATATCAGGCTACTGATTTATTTTATACTGTTCAATATGTGCACAGAACTATATATGCAAAAATATATGCATTGAGAATAAATGAGAAAAGCCTGGTGACAATGGATATGCTTCACATCCTGTATGTTAAATTAGGTAACTCGGTCTCTTTCCCCAGGCTTAAAACCTGAGTCATCCTTCTTTCTCTCTTTGCCTTTCCTGGTCAGTTAATAAGTCCTGTGGATTTTGCACTGCAGTATGTTTCATATTTTCCAGGACCCAAGCAAAACCTTTATCAACTCCTATCCAGACAATTGCAATGGACTCCTAAGTATTCTCCTGCCTCTGGTTGTTCTGTCCCCTACCAAAGCAATTCATTTTCACCTTCTTGCCAGAGTTATCTTCCTGAAGCAAAGCTCTGACCATGCTCTTTCCATGTTCAAAAACTTCCAGTGGTTCCCTAGTGCCTACGAAGTTCAAACTCCTCATGTTATTCAAGGTGTTCCTTAACTGCCCCAACCTGCCTTTCTCATTTTCTCTTCTCCCTGATGATTCACTGACCAGCTCACTTAGCAACTTCTCTTCGTTCTCTGAACAACCCCCACCCTATTTTCTGCATCAGTTCAGCTCACACTGACCCATCTCTGCTCTTCTAGATCCTACCTTATAAGGCTGATGGGCAGTTTCCATTTTAAGTTACACTATAACTCAGCTTGTAGAAGACTTCAGGGAACCCAGAATTTTATGGACCATAATTTGTACGAAACCATCTGATTAAATCAATAAAATGGTCAATAATTGCCTCTGATGTTTTCTTAGTCCTGGGACATTTAAATGTGCTGACAACTGACAATTTTAGATTGAAATGTCCCATAAAGTGAGCTGGGAGGGAGACAGCTAATTCAGTCCACACGTTCAGCATCTGGCCTGGAGCTCCAATTGGGAGCTCAGCATGGTTTTCCACCCCCTCTCTATAGAGATGTCAGAAGGGCTTTCATATGGCAAAGGGATGATGTACTCTGTGCTACGCCAAAGTGAGAAGGGAGACCTCACATTTGGTGATAGGTGCTGGGCAGCATGTGCCATTTTGTTGTCCAGTTAACTCTCCTGATAGCTCTGTGAGGACGGCATTCTCATTATCTCTATTGTCTAGTGGAGGTAAGAGACCCAGAGAGGGGTATGTTCTTAAGGTCACAATGCTGGGATTTTGAACCAAGTTTGTTTGACTCCAAAAACCCCACAGTCTTTGCACTTACCCAAGATTATACAGCAAGTAAATTTGGATCAGCTTCTGCCAGGGATGCTACAGAATTCATTTGTTCAGGGAACAAGAGGCTAGGCTAGATGAACTCTGGACATCTCTCCCAGTAGGGAGATTCTAAGAGTCTGTGTATGGAACGGGTAGTCAGAAGAGGATCAATCCTCACTCTAGCTATTGGAGGATTTCATCCAGATATGGAAACAGAATTCAAACAGGGGACTCAGCCATCACCCTTAATGTGACTGAATTTCAATACATTTTTTTATCAACCCCACTCCCATATTTCAGCAGTGCCACCTTTTCAATTTTCCCCATCATGTATTGTTTGCTATTGTGTCATGTTTATATGATTTAGTCTTTAAAGCCAGTCTACAAAAACTAAGTGGTAGCAGTCAGTTCTTTTCCTCAGACTAGAAGCGTGTGTAATTCAGCCTTTGCTATGTAAGAGACCACCACATCACTTAGTTAACTGAAGATGGGGCAGAGCTTGCTTGATCTAGACTGGACTCAAGTAGGCTTGACTCCAGGCCATGGGTTAGAATCAGGCATGCTTTACATAATAATCCTCATTCTTCTGAGACCAGCCTCCAGGACATGACTTCTTTCTGGCAATGGAAGAAGCACAGGAGGGTAAACCCACTCACACAAGACATTTAAAGCCTCTCTAATCACATTTTCTAACATCCCAATGGCCAAAAGTTTATGTGGATAGTTCCAAAGTCAAGAAATGGAGAATATCATGAGGCCACGATAAGGGTATGGCTATCTGCTATAAAGGGATAAAAACTTGGGATCAATCATTCAAATTACTATACCATTCAACCAAATGGGCACTGATTTCCTACTCTCCACTGGGTTGCATTTTCATCAGAAGCAAGGCAACAAAATTGAACCCAGCCATACACTAGACACAGAGCTGAGAACTTGGGTTACAAAGATATTCAAGTCATGTACCTGATCTCCATAAAAGCTCAAGGTCAAGTGGAGAAGAAAAAGAAGAAAAGTTAAAAATAACTGAATACTTACTGTGTTCTAGGCATTGTGCTAAGTAAGCCTTTTGACACACATAACTGCACACAGACCTCCCAACAAACCCTGTGATGGGTCTGAACAGCCACACTTTGGAGATCATAAGACTGTGGCCCAAAGAAGTTAATGTAACTTGTCAATAGTCACGCAGCTAGAAAGCTGAAAAGCTAAGATTCAAATCTAGATTTAACCCCAGTTGCTCAGATAATTACAATATATTAGTAAGTAGCACACTAAAGAAACATCAACAGAGGACTGTGGGAGCATGGGGAGGAAGTAGAGATAAAGCAAACATTCACACAGAAGGTAGCAGATAAGTTGAGTCATGAAGCATAAGTAGAAATCCACCAGGAGTTTAGGTTAGTGGCAAAAGCCTGTGCAATGGTCCAATGAGCAATGAGCGAGCAGGGCCACTTCCTAGAAGAGTCAGAAGGTTAATGTTGTTGGGTTGTAGAGAATGTGGTGGGAAGTGCTGAGAACTGGAAGAGAAGAAGCAGGCTGTGTGGATGAAGGAGAGGCGAATCCTGTATACCAGGCAAGGAGCTCCAGCTTAGTCTTAAGGACTGGGGAGCCCTAAAAGCAAGATGTGGTCTGCTTAAACGGGGTTCTAGAAATAACAGTCTGATGGCAAAATGAGGAAGATGAGCTTGAGCATGGAAGCCAAGGGACTAATCACAAAGCCTTGAGGGCAAGCAGGTACCGCCAATCCGAGAAGCAAGCCAGGCAGGCCCATGCAGACTGTGGAGTGTGGGCTGAGGCTGAAGCCATGTCAGCTATCCCTGCCCAGCTCCACTGGGCATGGCCATGTTGGAAAGCAGGCCCAGAAATACAAAGTTTTAAATCTTTAGATTTTAAAAAATATCTTGGGTTTTTAAATCTGGTATTCCTTTCAATCCCTTGTCCAAACCCAGGAAGCAAATGCAGAATTGCTTGCTCTCTTGCACTCACTCATCTGTATCTGAGCACTTACTACTGGAAATCAGAGATAGGACAGATCTTGACATGCAGGATCCTTGTGTTAGCAACCAATTCAAGCATTTAAAAAATACTGCTCTCTCTCCCTCTCTCCCTCTCTCCCTCTGTCTCCCTCTCCCTCTCCCTGCCCCTCGTGTGCTCTCTCTCTCTCTCATCTATCTATCTATCTATCTATCTATCTATCTATCTATCTATAGATATCTATCTATCTATCTATAGATAGATATCACATACATGTATACATGTATGTATACCCATATCTGTATATACGTACATACACGTACATATACATACATACATACATACATACATACATACATACATATATATAGCAATTTTGACATGCAGCTGCTGCCAGCACTGCAGCCACAGACAACAACCTGTACCTGAGAATCACACAGACACCCAGGAACTATGAGCTTCATCACATTCTCACACATTCTCTTTGGAAACACACAGAGAAGCCATTCACAACCTGTGGTCAAATATCAGCTCTCTTCTCTAGACTTTCTCCCCTTCCTTGGTATCCAAGACCCTGAAATAATCTCCAGAAAGCTGGCCAGGGAATTGAGCTGCGTGACTTCAGTCTTCAACAGCAAGAGACAGACTTGGGAAGTTTGATCCACCAACTGAAAGTACAAGACACGAAAGAGTGGGAACACCCTCCGGATGGCTCAGCAGTAATTTAGTAGCCGAATCCTTCAGCCCTGGCGTTAGCTGTTTTAACTACCACTCATCATCTGCTATATCTTCCTGCCATTTGAAGGAAAGGGCTGGGGTCTTTCTCTCTCTCTCTCTCCCTCTCAACTTTTCTGTGACTAGCTTCCTGCATGCAAAATGCCTACTCCCTCTCATGGCTTCAATTCTTTATCTACTGTTTGATTTTCTATTTCCTCTTATCGCCACTTCTTTGCACTGGAAGCCACAAATACCTGTAGGCAGTTTCTTAATTATTTAACACATTTGCAGTCAATTTCCCAGACCGGACAAGGGAGCCATCTAGGATCCTGAGGGCTCTAAGAGTGCCCTCTCCTGGAAGCTGAGGCCTCTTGCCTTACCCACCAGCCCTGGCCCTCAAGGGGTCTAACATCAAATGGGTCTCTCATCACCCTGTCATTCACCAGTCTGATCTATCATATTTGGCTGAGGACCTAGGACTTAGTTCAGAAAAGATCTCCAATTGTATACTTTGCAACTCAATGGGTTATCTCTAATTTGTGTCACTTGCTAGTAGACTAATCCAACAAATACTAATTGTATACCTACTATATGTAAGACTAGTCTGGATCAGGGGTGGGCAAACTATGGCTCATGGGTTTTTATAAATAAAATTTTACTGGAACACAGCTACACCATTTGTTTATGTATTGTCAATGGCAGCTTTCAAGCCAAGATACCAGAGCTGAACACTTACAACAGAGATCATATGGCTTGCAAGGCCTGAAATATTTACTATCTGCCTTAGTCTAGACAGTAGGCACTTGGCTGAAAGTTGTCTGAAGATTCTTACTGGTTCTCTTGGCCTTCATTGCAAGCATTGGTGACTGTTAAATCTATAGCTCTATCTGGATCTTTCTTTCAAATATGAGAGTCAAACTTTGCAGCACTTTTGGGCATTTTCACCTACCATCCCTATATTCTGCTGGCTTCTCAAACCTGAGAAGCCCTCCCTATATGAACCTCTCTTCCTATTTCACTAATGGCATCACCACCCACAGATCCTGTGTCTCAGTCATATGAGAACCACCCCTGGATCCTCCCATTCCTCAGCTGCATATGTAACTACCATGGCTCCTCCTATATATCTCCAAATCTGTCCTCTCTAGTTATCCTTGCTGCCACTGTTCACTTTGTCTCCTGTCTGTACCATTGTGGAAATTTCCCCTTTCCACCTCCATGTTCATCTCATTGCATAGGGATGAGGAACAGCCAAGCTGAGGCACAAAAGAAGCACATGATTCATGCTTTTCATATAATTTTAGAGAATAGCCCTTATAGCTCAAAAATAATAATAGCCAACACTTATAGAGCACTTACACAGCTCTAGGTAATTTATGCACATTAATACCTTTGATCTTCATTGCAATCTTATGAGGTGGACATGCTTATTATCACATCCCCATTTGACAGATGGGGAAACTGAGACTCAGTGAAATTGAATAATTTTCCCAAGGTCACCAAGCAAGGAAATGGAAGAGCTGGGATGCAAACCCAGGGAACCTGGTTCCAGAGTCCATGCTTTTAACCACTGTGAGACACTGCTTCTGCTGAGCCCAAAAATTTATTTATTTTCCCAGGGTCACCAACATGGAGCCCAGTTTGGGTAACAGCTTCTTCACAGTCTGGAACACTCCTAAAGAGAATGTAGATAATTCTTGCCCAAAAGACATTACTGTGACATGCCAGGAGAGGGGCTGCATAACCACCAGGCCTCTAATTGCAGGAGAGAGGTCCAGGGGGCTCATGACAAAAATGAAACCCAGAAACTCCAGAGCTGCATGGGAAAACAGGATTCTAGAATGGGGCTGGAGTAGTTAGGACAATTACAATCCTGAGCAGTCTTTCTCCTGTATTTGCCTCAGATGAAAACCATTACCAAGTTGTCTTTCTGCTCCAAGCTTTTATCATGAATGGAAACACACTTAAATATTCAGCAAGTGCCCTGCAGAGCATTAAATACCAAAAGTACACATAAAAGGTCATGGTCTCAATCCCCTTCCCATTCCCAGGAATTTACAACTTTAGAGGCAAGAC
Organism: Lynx canadensis; assembly: GCF_007474595.2. Classification (NCBI taxonomy): domain Eukaryota; kingdom Metazoa; phylum Chordata; class Mammalia; order Carnivora; family Felidae; genus Lynx; species Lynx canadensis. The sequence continues at coordinate 28,610,514 of NC_044317.1, read as the reverse complement.
CCCAAAGCTGAACTCTATATAATGTGACCTAAAAATGTAGAAATAATTTCTTGACCTGTGTTTTCAATGTTGACTTTCTCTTGTCTTTATTTGGTATCACCAAGAGGAAAAGGTAGGTAAAATAATAATAATTAATTGTTAATTCATTTGAACAAAATATATTTAGAATCCACTCTGTTCAAAGTTCTCCGAGGAAAAGTGATAAACAGGAGTGTCAAATAAATTCTGCCTTTAACAAGTTTTCTATTTTGCAGTGGGATAAAGTTCTATGTCTGTATACATATAATACTACGTTACTGCTCTAAAAAGGTAAAATAATGGTAAAATGGAAAATAATGGTAATGCCACTCATTGGGTCCCTACTACATGTCAAGCACTGTGTTCAGTGCTGCAAGCCTTCTTCTATCTCATATTATCTTTACAACAGCCCGCAAGATGTATTATTAGTCTCATTTTACAAATGAGAAAATTGAGGCTAAGAGAAGCTGAGTAATTTGACCTAGAAGTAGAAGAACTAGGATTTTAACTCAAGTAATTCAGACTCCAAAGCCCATGTTAGAGGCATAATTTGAACTCCTTTTTGCCCCAAAGAGTGAACAGAATGTTAATAAGGGGTGATGTGGACCAGTGCATCCCAAGCAGAGGGAAGAGAGTGAGGAAACACTTGGAGGCAGAGAACTGTAGGGTGTGTGCCTTGGGTGGAAGGATAAGGGAATGTGTTAGAATTCATATAGATAGGCTGGGCTTCTGACTGGATATTGAGGAGGTCCTATCATTTGGTGGCCACTGGCTAACCAGAATGGTGGCTTCTCCAGAGGACATCACATTTTAAGACATAAAAACCACCTTAGAAAGCTCTGGCTTTTTCTGACTTTAGGCCAAACTGTGTCTATTTCCCTCAACCCTCAGCAGTGTTCCTATAATCCTTTTCTTAAGCATAACCAAATCTTCAGCCATTTTGATCTGAGTAAACACGGACTTCCAGGACTGACTGCTTGTCCTTGCAATGGGCTTTCATGCTCTGGTGATAGAGATAGCAGAGATTCAGCTGCCCTCCAGCTAATCACTTCTCCCTCTTAGAGGAGTAGTTATTGCCTTGCATCTCTGTCTCATCAAAGGAGAATCAAATTGGTTTGTGGGCATTCTATTGGGATTCATATGTGACATGTTGCATTAATAGAGTGTTTGAAGTATGGCCTTCAGAAAGTAGGCTTCTATTTGTTGTACTTTATCATAATCAGAGACTGAGAGCTTCCACCAAAAAAAAGGGGAGGGTCTGAAGTCTACTTATCGGATGAAAAGAAGCAGATAAATAGAGCATAGGGCAAGAGGCAGATTGTGGAAGAGACCCAATCCATGTTTTCAATCGCCATACGCATTTCAGCATTGTCCAGATGATGTCTTATGAGCAGGAAGACTCAGAGTCTTTGGGGAGAATGAGCATGAATTGACCAGGAAAATTTCTGCAGTCTCTAGAGTGTACAAGAGTGACCTCTAGGGTCAAAGCACTCAGATCATAAAATCATAGCTGGAAGGAACAATGAAGATCAACCGCTTGTTTTAAAATTGGAGAAGCTAAGGCCCAAGGAGTGCAAAGACTTCGCCAAGGTCACACAGATGGTTTAGCAATGGGACATGATTTGAAGTATCTTGATTTCCAGTCCAGGGTCTGTTTATGACATCATGCTGCCCTCTAGGAGAATGTCACTATGAGCAAATAGTAAATGCTTTCAGATGTCATATATCTGAGTGTAGGTGCAAAAAGCCAGGGAAGGCTTCAAGGAGGACACAAAATGACGGGAAGTGGTATTTAACCAGGCAGAAAGTAGAGGGCATTGCAGCTGGAGGGGGATGCCCTCCACCTTCCCAGAATGTGCCAAGCCTGGCATCTCAGTATCAGGAAAAGAAGTAAGCAGATTCTTGTGGTGAAAAATTGCTACAGCAGTAAAATTAAATCTCCTTTCCGGAAGAAATGTAAACTCATGTAAGAGATGAGAAACCTAAACCTTTGTGCCCTAGCTTAACTGTTTTAAGAAACCAAAAGCTCCTTGGAAGGTTGAAGAGAGAGGGAAGAAAAAACCTGGCTTGCCTCCCCTCTTAAAGGAAGAGTATTTCCTACTGGCACCTATAAACATTTATGAAGCACCCGGAAGTCTTCATCCCCAGTAGGGCAACCAGGGCAGGGACAGCCCCCCAAGGCATGGAAGAATCCGGTTCAACTTCCCCAGAGCCTTACCCATTCACCAGTGGATGACAGGACCACAAGAGACCTGAGTCGTCCTTGCTAATCACACTCAGTTCTTTGGCCCATGACAAATCTTCCTCAGCCAGAGTTGGATTCAGCCTCTAAAACAAGGCAGGTGAAGACAACAGCTAACATGGAGAAACATTTATAAAATGAGTCTGGATGAAAAGTAGAGAACCCATGCACAAAGCAGGACGATGACAGAGATGTGAAATATACATAGGAGGAATTAAGATTGGAAAGAAAAATGAATATAACTGTAACCAGTGGGTGGGATCATAGGTGATTTTTCCATCTTTAAAAAGAATCATTATAGGGGCACCTGGGTGGTTCAGTTGGTTAAGTGTCCAACTTCAGTTCAGGTCATGATCTCATGGTTTGTGGGTTTGAGCCCCTCATCGGGCTCTGTGCTGACAGCTCAGAGCTTGGAGCCTGCTTCAGATTCTGGGTCTCCTTCTCTCTCTGCCCCACCCCCCCTCATGCTCTGTCTCTCTCTCTCAGAAATAAACATTAAAAATTTTTTAAAAAGAATCATCATAATTATATGTGATTAAAATAATAAATAAATGCATTCTGCAGTACTTTTATCAACTGTACTTACTCTTTTCTCCAACACACTCCTAACATACATTGAGCCAATAAAACAAGGAGGCAATTTTTTTCATTCGCTCTCCCACACCCGCTCCTTAATATCCTCATTTTACACCCTGTATTATCTCTCCCTGGCCTATTTCCTTAACTGTTATCTCAAACTACCAACTTCTTGCTCTCCTTTTTCCTGCCAGCTACTTTCCCAAAATACTTCCTAGTATTAAAGCCTTCCCCAGTGCTCTGCAGTGAAGTAGCTAACCTGATGAAGGAAGGAGCTTACAGAGGTAGGTTGTTCTCCAGGATAATATATTTGCTGGATAGCAAATGGACACCATTAATGCCTTCCTTCTCCATACACATATGCTACTCCCTCTTCTTAAAATTGGGCTGGCCTTAGTGACCTGCTTGACCAACAAAATATTGCAGAAGTAACATTCTGGGGCTTCTGAGGCCAGGTCATAAGAAACCTTGCATCTTCCTCCCAGCAGTCTTGGAATACTCACTCTTGGAATGCTATCTTTGGAAACCCAGCTATAATGCTGTGAGCTATCCAAGCCACACAAAGAAGCTAAGATCATACACACTGTTAGATCACTGGGTTATCCAGCCTAGTCAAGAACTATGGGTCCAATAGCTGGCATCAACTACCAGCCATACAACTGTACTATTGTGGACATCTAGCCCTGTTGAGCCTTCAGATGACTGCAGCCCCCGCCTCCACATGATTCAAACTGTATGGCAGACCTCAAATGAAAAACACCAAGCTAAACTAATTCAGTTCACAGAATCAAAATAAATAATAACGTGGTATTTTAAGATACTAAGTTTTGGAATGTTTTGTAATGTAGCAATAACACTTTTTTTTTTTTTAAGTCAGATCACAAAACTTCAGTTTCTGTGGTCCTTGATTTGCTTCAAGATTCTGGGAAGGACTGTGTTTCTGTTCAATCATTTCTTTAATCATTCATTCATCCAACTTAAACACAATGAAGAATACCTCTGTATAAGGTACTGTGGCAGATGCCAAGGGGCATAGCAAAGTGGATCAGAAAAAACTGTATTTCATCAAAGGCATCACTATATTACATAAACCTGGCACAATTACTTGAATTTAGACAGGCTAGGTGAATAGGACTTGAATATATGCATGTTTGGGAGTAAGGGCATCAAAGAAAATGAGAATAAGATGATCAAAGCAAGGCCACTGAAGCGAGACCACAGGGAGAAGGCAAGGGGAGGAAAAGGAAGGCCTCCAGTTTGAAAGTAGGGAGCCCTAAAGAGAACAGTGGGGAGTAAGTCTGACTGGGAAGGTTGAGATCTGGCCTTTGAGCAGGTACTTCTGAATGGCAGCCTTCTGAGCCACACTGCCAATATGTCTCTGAAGGCCAAGGGTCAGTGTGATCTATGTTCTCTGCCACAGACCAGTGACTGATTTGTTTCAGCCACACAAGCTCATTGCTTTGCTGACTAGAGACTAAAGAATGCAAGGATCAAATCGAAATAAATCTCCAAAGAATTCAAATGGCACATCTTTCTGTGCATAAAGTACAGCCCCCATTACATTTATGAGCTCTGCAAAGTCCATACACTCACCTCCCATTAATATTGATGGACCCATGAAGCTGCTATTAGGTGGGAGAGCATGATCATAGCTCAGAGTTAATGGGTGAAAGAATTGATCCCATTTCAACCTCTAGGGAAAGGCTGAATTTGGAGTTAGACAAGGATTACAGGCATTGCTCCCAAAGTGTTAGCTAACCTGGATTCCTAACCCTGCTGGTAACTTGCAGTGTGAACTTGGGCAAATCACTCTCCCTCACTGAGCCTTACTTTTTCCATCTGGACAATGAAGAGTATCTCTGAGATTGCTTGAAGCTCTGACACTTCGTGATTCTAAAGGGATGAGGTAGGACCCGAATCTTACTCATCTGCCATCAACTTCAAATGCACTCATAGAATTCTAAGTGATAACGTCATCAGTTTTGGCTAGTGCTATGCATGACTTGGTGCTAGGCTGAGAGTAAGATCAAATCTCAGATTCCCAACAATGGACTTTTCTCCGGAGCCTCTGGAAACCGTGACCCCAGTTTCTCCCTGTATATCTCATTCTTGAGGTCAAACTTCATTACTGCATGCTGACATGTATTAATACATTTAGATTTAATATCATGCATACACACTGTTAGAACTCACTAAGAAAGAGGAAATTCTCTTCATCAGAATTTTTCTCTTCCCTCTTAGGAATGTAATATAACTTAATTTTACCACACCGTACATTTATATCAATGATTTTGAAAAACAATATTCAGCTTCACCTTAATTCTTAAGTAGCTTATTAAGGGCTTATAATTTACTATAAGCAAGAAGTCATGATGCTCATGAGAAAGTGAATTGCCCACTCACTGACTTATAAGCTGAGGGTTCTCAGTTCTTTAATTTGAGGAGACAGTAGCAGTTTTATTTAAGAATACATGACACTTCACAACAATGCAGGCCCCCATACCCCCAGATTTGAGTACTGAGATGTGTGTTCCTATATATCAACAAGGGCTCCCCGCCTCAGAGGTTGGGGTGCAGATAGAACAGGACCATTTGCTAACACTAGGATGTGGTCGGCCCATGCTCCCTCAGAAATCATGCTCCTTCTAGGGCACATGCACCCCAATGTTTATAGCAGCACTATCAACAATAGCCAAAGTATGGAAAGAGCCCAAATGTCCATCGACAGATGAATGGATAAAGAAGATGTGGTGTGTGTATATGTATATGTACACACACACACACACACACACACACACACACACACAATAGAGTATTACTCGGCAATCAAAAAGAATGAAATCTTGCCATTTGCAACTATATGGATGGAACTAGAGGGTATTACACTAAGCGAAATTAGTCAGTCAGAGAAAGACAAATATCATATGACTTCACTCATATGAGGACTTTAAGATACAAAACAGATGAACATAAGGGAAGGGAAGCAAAAATAATAGAAAAACAGGAAGGGGGACAAAACATAAGAGACCCTTAAATATGGAGAACAAACAGAGGGTTACTGCAGGGGTTGTGGGAGGGGGGGTGGGATAAATGGGTAAGGGGCATTAAGGAACCTACTCCTGAAATCATTGTTGCACTATATGCTAAGTAACTTGGATGTAAATTTTTAAAAATAAATAAAGAGAAAGGGAAAAAAAGAAATTATGCTCCTTCTATCATCTCAATGGGTTGCTATCCTCATCTGTGTCAGGTGAGTCAGCACCATGAATTACTTTTCTCTCTTGCTGAACAATCGAGTAGGATTCAGAAAAGAAAATAGCCACCATTCCTGACTTGTGGGAAGTAGTGCTAAAATGGACCACCCAAGCAAAGTTTACTTTGGACTCTTTGCTTTGATGTGTTCTCTGATGTATGCCCAAAAGCTTTCCCTTCCTTTCTCCTTTGAGCAAGTGAGAGTTTGGGGTAAGCAAGGACAAGAGTTTGTTTGAGGAAAAGACAACCATGTAGAAAAAGGACAGTATAATGCCTTATTCCAAGAATCAAGAAACAATTCCAAGAATGAAGAAATGGTGGCTAAGAGCCAAGGAATAGTGGCTAAAATACTGGAGCCTAATTGTCTGGGTTTGAAGCCCAGCTCTGCCACTTGCTGGCAGCGTGAAGTCAGGCACATTACTTAACCTCTCTGTTCATAGGTGTCCACATCAATAAAATAGGGAGAGTAACAGTGCTTACTACCATGAGGCTATTGGATGACTAAATGACATCACACATATGAAGCACTAGAGAAGTTGCTGGCACATATTCCACGTTGGCTATTTTGTTGCTCTGGGGCTTCTGAAGCTACCAAGATAACCCTAAAATTAAGCTGGCTCCACACCGGTTTGTCTCCTAGTAGACTGTAGCCAGCCAACGAGAATAACTTTTCCAGGTCCTTCTCACTAGGGAAATACACATGCCATGAACAGCTCCTGGCCTCAGTCCTCCTAAGCCAGGAAAGAGGAGTAAGAAGTAGGATAGTTAGGAGTAGGACCTAAGACATGCAGGGCAGTGACAACAGTAATGACTGGACAGTGAAGACACTTGGTTCCAGCCCCAGTTCTGGCTTAGATGATGCATGTAATCCCTGTGGAGGTTGACCTGGATGGCTTTCATGGTTCCTCCCAGTTCTAAGACTCTAACATCCAGGAGCCCAGCATCCTTGCCCAACACCAGTCTTGGGAAATGAGGTGCTGAGCATCATGGCTGCTGGGCCTTTGAAAATCCTGATCTGCAGCTCTCATGCCTGCTTCATTACACAGGATTGAACTTATTCCAGGTCACAGCTTCCTCCAACTCATAACCGCCTCTGTCCTAACATGATGTGATGGCGCTGAAGGGCTTGTGTCCTTTATAAATCTGCCACATTTGTGGAATCCCCACCTATTTCATAGGTACCCAAAATCTTCTGGACCCCATGGATTACAGCCTACTGATCACATCTTCTTTTGCCTTCAGTAAGATCTTTTCAGGGGAAGCTCTAAGGTGACTAAACTATACTTGTTTTTCTTCCCTGCCCAAAATAACAGCATATGCTTTCTGGGTTATGTCAGCTCACTGAGCTGTCAAAGACACTTGAGAGAAATCAAATATTCTTTGTAAATGGTGTTGCTACACACCTCACACATACGTACACACACACACACACACACACACACACACACACAGCCTTTTAAATCACCATATAGAAAGAGTCAAGAAATGATGGAGGATTGAAGTGCATGAAGAGGAGAATTTTATATGCGCTCACCCATTCTTCCTTCAAGTTGAATCTGTGGGCTTTAAAAATCCAGCTGACTCCTGACTCTTATCTGCATTAAGCTGAGTAAAATATTTGGCAATCAGAGTTCAGTAAGCAACTGTGCTGAGTGGGCAACAAGAAGAGTGGGCCACATTTGGTGTTTCCCCTGCTGTCTTGTGTCGTCAATGTTAGTGAGCCACTTGGTGATAAATGGAGATATAGGGTGACCTCCAGCATTTGTACTAGAATGTGAATGTCTTATGTGGGAAGCTTTATTGAATTTTAGGCGTTCCCACATCATAAGCTCTCATCAAATATTTCCTGACTGATTGATGTTTTCTCTCACTCTATAGGCTCCTCAAGGAATACGTCCAATTGAAAACAACACACAGTTTCTACTTCATTAGATAAGTTTTGTACAAAACTAGAGCTCTTTACTAAAATATACAAGTATAGGCATTAATTTGAACTAGCATAAATATCATACTTAAATGGGTTGCTTATTTCAAACCCAGATATATAAATATGTAGGTATAATTAGAAGTTTTGCTCACTGAGGCTTAACTTTGTGGACTATTTAAACCAATGGCTCTCTACTTTATAGATATTCTTGGACAGTCTGAGAATCTCTTGGAAGTTATCAACACTTCCTGCAAAAAATGCATCCATAAATAATATTTTGTCACATTTTGAAGGTTTGCATAGATCCCATGGAGCCATTTCATAAACCTCCCTTCTTACCCCCACCTTAAGGGTCTATGGACCCAGATTGAGAACCTCTGGCTTGGTTCTCCACCCTAGTCCTATCTTAAATCCTATGCTTCTCCCCTTGAGTCTTTGTAACATTAGAGTTTGAGAAAACTTCTTCCCTAACCCCAAAAATGTGTCAGGACCTGCAATTTAGAAATGTCTGGCATCAAAAGCTCACGTGCATTTTCCTTTATTATGGTTTCAACCGCCCTAGCAAAGATTTCTTCCAATTTAATGAAGGATAGCCTTTGTCTGACTTATACCTTGTCTGCCTCGGCACCTATTATTTTTTCACCCTATAGCCAGGAAAAGAAAAAGGAGAAAAAATTTAAAGAGTAACAAGGTCTTGCTAATCTTCACAAAAAAGCCACGATTCGCTTTCTCCTAATTAGGAGGGGTTGATTTTTATTTCTCTTTTGGCAAGCAGCTTTCAAGATCCTGTACTCCTTTCTAATCAACAGGCTAAAATATGGTTATACAGGCTTAACCCATCTCATTAACTTTAGACTCCCCTGTGACATAATTCTGTCACCTTTGGTGTATATCTCCACTGCCACCATCTTTGAAAGGAACAATATCTCTTTACACAGACCAGAGAAAGGGTATTAAGTAGATATCCTCTCTCCGTTAGGCTGGGAGTCTTCAAATATGATGTCTGAAGAAGTTATTCAGGTTGTTCACACTGAATACGGCAAAAAAGTGACGTTCAGAGTATTAGTTTCCTCATCTGTAGAAACAAGGTAGCTGATTACAATATTAACCTTGCAGAGTTGCCAGGAGGATTAAAGGACACCATGTATGTAAAGAACCTGGCACGGCACCTGTCAGACAGCAGCTAATACAAACTATCCAATGGGCTCAAGCAAGGGTAACTACAGCACCATGGACAGCTCCTATAGTCAGCCATTTCCGAGGTCTTGCTGGATGCCTTACCAGGTAACCCTACTTTATGGAGGACTATCTGGTTCTGAAAAGGACCTTGACCACTTAGACAACCTCTGGCTTTGCGGCAAGGAAACCATCTCCATCTCTGCCTGAAGGTGCGCCCCATTAGATGTGAGGCTTAAGAGAGGGATCTAAGTGCTCAGAGGTCTTGCTGGATTAGATATTTGAGTTTCTTTTCAGTATCCTGTGGCTAAGTCTCCAGCTGACCATTCTTTAGAGATCCTTCTTCCTTCCAGGTGAGTATAAAGGGCTTAGGGCTCTTTACTCTGGCTCCAACCCTAAAGACTGTATTTCTTGACTAACATTCATTTCTCAGGGAAAATAATCTGGCCCTACCCTGTACCTTTCTTGGCCTGGTGTGTGGGTTTCAGGGCAGTTTCCTACTGCATTTAGGACAGCCAGCTCTTACAAGTGAAAATACCAGCCAAGGCACTATCTTTCTAAATAGAACACTGACTAAATGTTAACAGCCTTCTTCGTCAGAATGGGGCAGGAGCTGTGAGGGGGGCTGAACAAACATGTGTACATGCTCTTTGATGACTGTCGTCAGCTTCTTGAGTTCCTGCCACATGCTGTTACATGTGGCTGCCCACATAAGAGAATGTGCATTTATGCCCCATTTCCCTACCCTCTCTCCAAGCCAGGGTTCTCGACTCCTTAGTGCCAGCACCACTTGGTGGCAATACAGGTGAGCTCTGTAGTTTCATTCCTGAAAAATTATGTGTTAAAACAGAATTTTGTGAAGTGTTTGTCACTTTATCATGGATTGACATTAGCTTTAAGTGCCTCCTTTTAATTTCCAATTGTCCCCTGACTGTGAATGGCTCTAAACACTTCAGTTTCCAGCTGCTCTGCCTCCTGCCAAACTAGTTCTGTTAGGTATTAGGCATTTGATCATAATTTATCAGCTTTTCCCTAATGAAGGTCTTGTTACTATTTCTCTGGATAATAGACTCAATGCCCACTTTTACATCTTTTTCCCCCACCCTCAACCCAGTTTATACAAAGCTGTCCAGATCAATTTTCTTAAAATTTACCCATGCATACATAGCCCTGATTAAAACCCTGGTTTTTAATGGCTCTTCAACTGCCTATAGAATTACATACAAACCCTTCACCCTGGAATTCACTGTGGTCTTTGATATAATTTATACCAGCTTTTCCTGCCCTTTTTCCTAATAAATATCCTCTCATATAGCAGCTGGATTGATTAATAATTCCTAAACAAGTTTATCCTTGTTTGTACAAATTTTGCTAAGTAAATATAAGAGCTGACATTTAGTAAGCACTTAGGATATGCCAGGCACTGGGCTAAACACATTATAGGCATTATACATCATTTATTTAGCAAAAACAACCTATTACAGCCCATATTTTGCAGATTAATAAAACAAAGTTTAAGAAGTTGGGTTTCTTGCCCAAGGTATTAGAATTATTCAATAATGAAGCAGGATTTGAACTCAGGAAACCTGAGTCTGGGGCCCTTACCTTTGAACCACTCTCCTGGGTGCTACACCCAACCCCTAATGCTTGACTAACTCATTGTTTACTTTACCTCCATCTTGTATTATAATTACCTTCTATGCATTTGTCTTCCTTTCCTTCACTCAGATTAGTGAATGCATTATCAGCTTTGCTGTATCCATCTATATCTATAACCAGCACAGTTTCTGAAACTTTAGTGGAGGGAACTTCGACAAGTGGGGAGGGAGGCTGTCAATGTGAGTATTCTAGATGAAGGAAGGAACTTGATCTATTCCCAGAGGTCTGTGACCATGAGAGCGAACAGGGTAAATCTCATTCTAAATACATTTCATAGGCTTTGAATCAATGCCTACTTACTTGGTGCAAGGAGTCAGGAAGCTACAGTCACCTCAGCCAGACAGAGCCTAGAGCCCAGCTGCAGAGGGCTGCATTTTCCAGCTCTTTCTTCTATCCTTCTCTAAAGGAACTGTGATGGGATAATAGCAAACCCACTGAGAGAGCAAAAGTCATGATGTGGTTCACCTCAGAGAAAAAAATGTGTGGCCTGAGGGAAGCCAGCCAAACCTCTGGCTTAGGCAGAGTTGTCCGGAAACTGGAGCAAGGATGGTGAGGATGCAAAAAGAGGGGATAGACATATGACCCAAGGATGAGATTCTTTCATACTCTGATTGTATGAAAGTACCAGCACCCACAAATTGAGAGATCTGAGAAAAGTGTAATAAAGAGACCCTTCTCAAGAGTGTGGTAGGGTGTAGGGAAGCTGTAGGGGTGGTGCTATGTCTCAGGGTGCATAACAGTAGAGGCATTACCACCCATTGTGTCTGAGGGCAGGGAAAGAGTGGAAACAGAGAAACTGTCTGGTGAGAGCAATGATCTTCAGACAAGGGGCACAGCTAGACCATGACAACCTTAAAGCAAGGTTGCTCGGGGGCAAATTATTCCACCTTCACTCTCCTTTCACCATCCAATCTACTTCTCAGTTTCTCCATTGGCTGAACCTAACCAGAGCCAGAGAGCAAGGAAGCCCACTGATATCATCCAGTCTCCCCTGACACCATCCAGTCAGTCTCCCCAGGTTCAGGGCACAGTGGAATGAGGTGGAGGGCAGATCTGGAGAAGCAAAGGGAAGAACAGATGTCAGAGTCATGGTCTAGCCTCAGTGACCTTGTTAACAAAGTACCCACTCAAAGAGCATGTTACGGACTGAATCATGTCTTCCCATCCCTAAATTCTTATGTTGAAGCCCTAACCCTCAGTGTAACTATATTTGGAGATATGGCCTGTAGAGATGTAACTAAGATTAAATGAGGTTATACAGGTGGGGCCCTAATCCAAAAGGACTGGTGATGGCCCTACAAGAAGAGGAAGAGATCCCAGTGATGCATGTGCACAAAGGAAAGGCCATGTGAGGGCATAGTTAGAAGGTGCCCAACTTCAAGCAAAGAAGAAAGGCCTCAGGAGAAACCAAACCTGCCAGCACCTTGATCTTGGACTTCTAGCCTCCAGAACTGTGAAAAAAATAAATTTCTGTTGTTTAAGCTACCCAATCTGTAGTTCTTTGTTATGGCAGCCCTGGCTGACTAATGCAGAGCAAGAGGGAACCTTAGAGATTGTCCCACCTGACATTTTTGAATCACAGAGGAGTCTGAGCATCAAGGGTATTGTGCCTTCCCCAAGACCTCATGCCGATTTAGAGGGTTCAGGGTTCAGACTAGGACCCAACAAGGCACACTCCCAGGCCAGGACCTCCCATGACACCCAGAAATTCTGAGATGGTGACCATGGGTTCAATCCACCTTGGTTATATATTTCATTAGGCTTGTACCCAATGTTGGGTTTTAACTGAATTAGTTTCCAACCCTGAAAAATCAGGAGATTCCACATTAACTTCCAGATGTTCAACTTCTCTTTAAACATCAGAAGATCCAGCAATTCTGGGCCCACAGTCTTGCCATAAACAGCCTCAGCTAAGCTCCAGCTGTCTACTTCTAAGGCATCCACACCAACCAGCCCACCATTATGCCTTCTTCGTTCATTCAGTTACTATCTGGCCCCAATAAGCATTTCTATTATCAGCCCCTGAGCACACCGAGCTATTTTTCAATATGCTAATAAATATGTTCTCCCTTGCAGCAAATACATGTAGTCAGTCAGGACTTTGGAAGCAAGGGAAACACAACTCTCCTCTGACAGTTAAATTGTGAAGTCAACCCACAGTTGTGCAGAGCAGAGGCAGGCTAAGTTGTCTTAAAGAGATAAATGTCCCCCAGGTGTGCGATACAAGACAGAAACCTCACTGTATGTGGGACATAACTAAAGAAATAATGTGTCAATAGGTGTGGGGTATTCAACAATAAAAGCTTAGAAAATAGGGTCTGATGCAAAAAAAAATGTGGATAACCACCCAACCACCATTTATGAAAAGAGAACTGTAGTCAGAAACAGAAACAGAACATCCCCAGGACAGATAAGATCTACTTTGTAATGAGTGCATGGCCCCATCAACCATTTGAATCATCTTATGGACACCTGCTTTGGGACCATGCTTACGAAAGCACCTCTTCTGCAGACTCCAGATTCCATGCAGAAAACCATGGTTAGGTGGGTACTTGTTTCCTTGCACTTCCACATGTTAGCTTTCTGACTGGTTGTATCAGTTTTGGGAACTTTATGAAAGGGCTTACAACTCTGAAGATCAATTTGATTGTCCATGCCCTGAAAAATAAGGTTTCTCAGCCTGCAAGGTTGAGAGCCAGATGTTCCCCTACAGGCCTCATGGGAGCCAGCAAGCTGGCCTTCCTTGCAAGTTACCTCTCCTCTCCCCCTCCCTTGTCCCCATGCACATGTCAGAACCTCATTTTTGGCCATATGGCCTCACTTAAAAATAATAATAATAATACACAAACAATTTAACAGGGCTCTTCTGGACACAATGCCTTACTGAAAAGGAGAAACACTACCTGAATATCCATGTGTGGTTATTTAAATTAATTAAAATGAAATAAAATTTAAAATTCAGTTCCTCAGTCATGCTAGCCAGATTTCAAGTATTCTACAGCTACATGTGGCTAGTGGTTGCTGTATCAGACAGGTCAATTAAGAACATTCCCACCGAATGCAAATTGGTGCAGCCGCTCTGGAAAGCAGTGTGGAGGTTCCTCAGAAAATTAAAAATAGACCTACCCTATGACCCAGCAATAGCACTGCTAGGAATTTATCCAAGGGATACAGGAGTACTGATGCATAGGGGCACTTGTACCCCAATGTTCATAGCAGCACTCTCAACAATAGCCAAATTATGGAAAGAGCCTAAATGTCCATCAACTGATGAATGGATAAAGAAATTGTGGTTTATATACACAATGGAATACTATGTGGCAATGAGAAAAAATGAAATATGGCCCTTTGTAGCAACGTGGATGGAACTGGAGAGTGTAATGCTAAGTGAAATAAGCCATACAGAGAAAGACAGATACCATATGGTTTCACTCTTATGTGGATCCTGAGAAACTTAACAGGAACCCATGGGGGAGGGGAAGGAAAAAAAAAAAAAGAGGTTAGAGTGGGAGAGAGCCAAAGCATAAGAGACTGTTAAAAACTGAGAACAAACTGAGGGTTGATGGGGGGTGGGAGGGAGGGGAGGGTGGGTGATGGGTATTGAGGAGGGCACCTTTTGGGATGAGCACTGGGTGTTGTATGGAAACCAATTTGTCAATAAATTTCATAAAAAAAAAAAAAAAAGAACATTCCCACCATCTCAGAAAGTTCTTTAGGACAGTGCTGACATTGATTGTGTAATTCAGATAGGATAGGCAGATAATGTGAACAAAAGTACTTTCTGGAGGCTCTCAAATCACACCTCTTGAGTTTTCACATGCTGCATCTGTAGGTGAGACCTGGCCACTTGCAAAGTCAGAGTAAATGACAGAAGCTAAGTGGCAAGAGGTCAGGTCAGTCTCCCTGGGATACTGACCTCCATACCTCACCAGACCCCCATCAAGAGATGAATGTGAACCTCAACTAAGAGGGAGTTCTTCACAGACGCTTCATCACTCAGGCAGCTGAGTGCCTGCAAAATGCTAAAGCTCAGACCAAGCTCCCAACACCTCTTCATGAGAACCTGACACCCACTGAAACTCCACAAAGTGGGTCCCAGAGACAGATAAAGACCAAGCCCTCTCATTCAGCTAGCCCTGCACAGTTTTCCCTGCCAATTAGCTCATTCATTTTATATCAGAACTTGTCTTTGGTAAATTGCTCTTGGTAAAGGCTGAGAAGTTTCAGGCAAAGCCAGGATTTGAGACTTGATTTCCCAACTCCTAGCTTAGTGCTTCTTCCACCTACACTATGTTGCCTCTTTAGTAAGAGTTCCCAAGGTTGCAGACCAATTGTCCAAGTGGCAGAGTGTTGGGACACATGGTACAGAACCTGGAAAAAGAAAGGATGTCTCTGTACCACTGTGCTTTTTATGATAAGGCAATGGACGAAGAGGCCCAATTTAAATGACCAGGGGCAGGGGTGGGGGAGGAAAGTGGGGAAGAGCCTGGGAAACACCTTGCTTATGATAAGAGCTCTACTTTCCAATCCATAATGTGGGGATGATGCTAATTGCCTCTTTCTAGCCTCAGAGGCAGATAGAACAATAGAGTGAAATTGTGGATGAGAAAATGATTGATTGGGAATATGGTAAGAAGCTCAGAGGATTATAAGCCTCCTGCTTCTCAGAACCCAAACAACAGTAAAGCTAAAATAAACAGACATTTTTTTTAATCAGCCTTTTACTTTCATGAAAGAGATAAATGTCAAAGAAATCAAACCTACATCAGACAGATTATATACAAATTTTCCCCTGGGAGTCCACATGTCAGCAAAGGTTCAGTTCAGCCTCCTCTATTTGCCCAGTTGGAGTCTTAAATAATGAGAATTACTCATAATGATGTAACAAGGCCCTACTAGACCGTGATGGGCCTTCTGAATCACCAGAAGTAGTCCTTAGGGTTTTATACAGCAGATTTTATTGTAGTATAATTATTTGGACATTGGCAATCTGTGTGTAATATACATGACAGTCCTCTTTTAACAGAATATTGCATTTTTAAAAATTATTCTGGATCATGGGAATTTTATTCTATTACTAAAGAATTATTTGGGTTTGTCATGGACTTTTTTAAAGAGAGAGGGTATAGTGGGGAGAAAAATTCAATTTTTCCTGAGTTTTAACTTTTGCTCTAGTTTTGTGTTTTATATTATATGGGTTGCCATGGACAATGTTTTACAAGATGTGGTGTGGCAAGTCTCACCTAATGATAGGCTTTCAGGGATACAAGAGAAGGACAGAAAAGGGGAGAATGAGAGAGATACAGAGACAGAGATATATACAGAGAGAGAGACAGGAAGACAGAGACAGAAAGATGGAGACAGAGGGAGAAGGAAATTGAGCCAACAGTAATACCTCTTCTAGTAAGTCCTACACCATCAAGTTCCCACCTGTAAGTGAAAGGATTTGTAAGCCCCACCCCCAGGCAGTTTATAGGGCTTGATCCAATTCTCATAAAGCAAGAGTCTGCATGCGTCCAACTGCCTTCCTCAGCGATGGCAGTTCCAATATAAGAAAGAGTCTTCCTGAAGTTGAGGCAAGACAAGTAGCTGATAAGACCAAACTTTATTGAGTATAATGCTGTCTAATGCAATTCTACAGGCAATATTTCTTGGCTTTTCAGATGGTTTTCATTTCAGCTCAAGTCTATTGATCTCCTGCCAGATGATCAGGGAAGCTGTGTGTGTGGTGTTTACTGAAGTGTTTTGATCAATGCCCTATATTAACCACCCTTCAGCCAAATAGGAGTATTTTTCTCTCTCACCTGTTTCCCCCTTACCTTATCATTAGAACAGGATATACACATGGAGGTTTGTATTACACTTCCATGGAAGTGACTCTTACCCTAAATTACCTTGCTATGGTCTAAATGTTTGTGTTCCCCCAAAATTAATATGTTGAAACCTAACTTCCAAGGTGATGGTATTAGGAGGTGGGCCCTTTAGGAGGTGATTAGGTCATGAGGATGGAACCTTCATGAATGAGCTTATAAAAGCTGACTGAGAAATCTCCCTTGCCCCTTCTACCATGTGAAGGTGCAGCATTAACTAGGCAGTCTGAAACCCAGAAAAGAGCCCTCACCAGAACCTAACCAGGCTGCCACCCTGATCTTGGACTTCCAGTATGGTATTTTGTTATGACAGCCAGAATGGACTAAGACATACCCCTTCTCCCCAAGTCAAAGTCATCCCAATCACTCATTAAACATTTTAGTAATGACTAAGAGTTCAAACCAAGGCTTGTTCTCTTCAATGCAATTAAATTGCTAGTGTTCATCTAATCCCAATTTTCCACGTAAGTGTGTGTGTGTGTGTGTGTGTGTGTGTGTGTGTGTGTTTAGGGAAAAAGTTGATAAGGTACTATATGAAAGTATAATTTATAGTCTGTAAATAAATAGGAGAAAAGTCCTTTTAACTATCAAGATATTTCTGTATTATAAATGCACACATTAAAATCTATCTGGACTCTAGAAAGGATTCTCTTGTCTTGTGGCCCCTCTTTAGGATTTTTCATCTGAGCTTCATGAGAATGGACCCTACAGAAACCAGGGCCATAGGGAACTGAGGCATTTGCCCCAAGTGGCAGCTAGGGCTTCTGCAGGGATCATGAATTGGGGTAGGCAGATGGAGACAATGAGGAATGTAGATGGCACACAAATGAACCGCAACAACGAGTATCCCATTGTGGATAAAATAAAGCCTGAGAGCCAAAAGGTGTGGGCTCCAGTCCAGGCATGCCACCCACTTACCGTCTGACCTTCCCTGAAGATACCCAGCCCCTCTGAGTCTCAGACTTCAGTCTCAAAAATGAGGATGAGAAATGCCCATGTCCTTCCCACAAAGTAAGGAGGCTATGCCCATGAAAATACTTCATAATATATTGTTTTAGTCAGGCTTCATTAGGATGTGCTGTAGTAAGAAGCAGTCCCCAAAATCTCAGTGAGTGAACACCACAGAAGTCTATTTCACTCATTCCCCATTTTCCATGGCAGTGGGGCTCAACTCTTCCTAGTCCCAGGGACCCAGATGGTGAGGGTTCTGTGTGACAACTGTTTCCACAGTCCTCCTGCCAGTGGAAAATGGATGTGATAAATCATGACAGGTCTTAAATCTTCCACCTGGAAGTAGCACATATCAATTCTTTTCATATTTCATTCTTAACCACATCAAGTCATATAACCAAGTCATATAAAGAAGTGCAATTCTTCCATGAGCCTGGAACAAAGGTGGATGTATCTTGAAACTAATAAAGCTTAGCTCCTGTCCCCTCACTCACACAGGGACCTTTCCAGGTCCCTAAGGGAGGCCAATACAATGTGTTTACATGGTCATGTGCAAGTAAAATATGTTTTAGTGTTTGGTACAAGCTGTAGGCCCCACAAAACCTGAATGTGCCCCGTACAGGAAGGAGTACTGGAATATTTGTGAATAGGTTCAGTGAATAAATAAGATTGCTTAAATAAAATTAGTCTTTTAGTATGTGACTGCTTTTCCAACATGATGTCAAACCTGGGGAAAGATAGTGTTTGGCCCTCAAAATAAGCCTGAGGAATAGGATGATGAAGACTATTGCACCCCCACCACTATTCTTCCCTTGGTCCCAGTCCCACTTCCCACCTCTTGCTTTATATGAATCTGTCTTATCACCCTGTTAGATCACACACTACTTGAGAACATGGATTTTGTATTATGGGCTTCTAGGGTTCTATACTTTGGAAGTGACCTCAAAGATTATTTGGTATTATTTACTTCAAGCCAAGAACTCAAAGAGGAAAAAGACTTGACCAGTTCATACACCTGTGGCAGGAATCAAGTCCGCAAACCTTGAGTCACTACAATCTTCCTTGTAACTTCCACATGAAATAATTCAATAATTATTTCTTCATTCTGGCCTCAGTATTAGTTGGAATCAGAAGTGGTGTCATTGTCCTGATTGGCTCAGCATCATCAAGAAATATCCCAATTGCATCTCAAATATATCCTTTCAACATGGACTTTTCAGCACCATTCTTTACCTCAGTTCCTAGACCTAAGGGCAGAGTCCTTACACACCACACTCCCCAGTTCTCCCTGTCTACATGCTATATTCCTCATCACTACCCATCCATATACCATACGATACCCTCCCCTCTACCTCCTCATAATCACATAGACGATTAGAGCTAGTAGAGAATTTAAGAATCATTTGCCCAGGGATTCTGGGAAGATGGCGGCGTAGGAGGACGCTGGGCTCACCGCGCGTCCTGCTGATCACTTAGATTCCACCTACACCTGCCTAAATAACCCAGAAAACCGCCAGAGGATTAGCAGAACAGAGTCACCGGACCCAAGTGCAGACGAGAGGCCCACGGAAGAGGGTAGGAAGGGCGGCGAGGCGGTGCGCGCTCCACGGACTGGCGGGAGGGAGCCAGGGCGGAGGGGCGGCTCGTCAGCCAAGCAGAGCCCCCGAGTCTGGCAGGCAAAAGCGGAGGGGCCTGATGGACTGTGTTCCGACAGCAAGCGCGACTTAGCGTCTGGGAGGTCATAAATTAACAGCTCTGCTCGGAAAGCGGGAAGGCCGGAGGACAAAGGGAGGGTGAGCTGCGGAGCCCCCGGACGACAGAGCTCAGTTTGGCGGGGAACAAAGGCGCTCGCCAGCGCCATCTCCCCCGCCCATCCCCCAGCCAAAATCCCAAAGGGAACCGGTTCCGGCCAGGGAAATTGCTCGCTCCGCGCAAACACCCAACTCTGTGCTTCTGCGGAGCCAAACCTCCGGCAGCGGATCTGACTCCCTCCGGCTGCCACAGGGCCCCTCCTGAAGCGGATCACCTAAGGAGAAGCGAGCTAAGCCTGCCCCCCCTGCCGCCGTGCACCTTGCCTTCCCACCCCAGCTAATACGCCAGATCCCCAGCATCACAAGCCTGGCAGTGTGCAAGTAGCCCAGACGGGCCACGCCACCCCACAGTGAATCCCGCCCCTAGGAGAGGGGAAGAGAAGGCACACACCAGTCTGACTGTGGCCCCAGCGGTGGGCTGGGGGCAGACATCAGGACTGACTGCGGCCCCGCCCACCAACTCCAGTTATACACCACAGCACAGGGGAAGTGCCCTGCAGGTCCTCACCACTCCAGGGACTATCCAAAATGACCAAGCGGAAGAATTCCCCTCAGAAGAATCTCCAGGAAATAACAACAGCTAATGAGCTGATCAAAAAGGATTTAAATAATATAACAGAAAGTGAATTTAGAATAATAGTCATAAAATTAATCGCTGGGCTGGAAAACAGCATACAGGACAGCAGAGAATCTCTTGCTACAGAGATCAAGGGACTAAGGAACAGTCACGAGGAGCTGAAAAACGCTTTAAAGGAAATGCAAAACAAAATGCAAACCACCACGGCTCGGATGGAAGAGGCAGAGGAGAGAATAGGTGAACTAGAAGATAAAGTTATGGAAAAAGAGGAAGCTGAGAAAAAGAGAGATAAAAAAATCCAGGAGTATGAGGGGAAAATTAGAGAACTAAGTGATACACTAAAAAGAAATAATATACGCATAATTGGTATCCCAGAGGAGGAAGAGAGAGGGAAAGGTGCTGAAGGGGTACTTGAAGAAATAATAGCTGAGAACTTCCCTGAACTGGGGAAGGAAAAAGGCATTGAAATCCAAGAGGCACAGAGAACTCCCTTCAGACGTAACTTGAATCGATCTTCTGCACGACATATCATAGTGAAACTGGCAAAATACAAGGATAAAGAGAAAATTCTGAAAGCAGCAAGGGGTAAACGTGCCCTCACATATAAAGGGAGACCTATAAGACTCGTGACTGATCTCTCTTTTGAAACTTGGCAGGCCAGAAAGAATTGGCACGAGATTTTCAGGGTGCTAGACAGCAAAAATATGCAGCCGAGAATCCTTTATCCAGCAAGTCTGTCATTTAGAATAGAAGGAGAGATAAAGGTCTTCCCAAACAAACAAAAACTGAAGGAATTTGTCACCACTAAACCAGCCCTACAAGAGATCCTAAGGGGGACCCTGTGAGACAAAGTACCAGAGACATCACTACAAGCATAAAACATACAGACATCACAATGACTCTAAACCCGTATCTTTCTATAATAACACTGAATGTAAATGGATTAAATGCGCCAACCAAAAGACATAGGGTATCAGAATGGATAAAAAAACAAGACCCATCTATTTGCTGTCTACAAGAGACTCATTTTAGACCTGAGGACACCTTTAGATTCAGAGTGAGGGGATGGAGAACTATTTATCATGCTACTGGAAGCCAAAAGAAAGCTGGAGTAGCCATACTTATATCAGACAAACTAGACTTTAAATTAAAGGCTGTAACAAGAGATGAAGAAGGACATTATATAATAGTTACAGGGTCTATCCATCAGGAAGAGCTAACAATTATAAATGTCTATGCGCCGAATACCGGAGCCCCCAAATATATAAAACAATTACTCATAAACAGAAGCAACCTTATTGATAAGAATGTGGTAATTGCTGGGGACTTTAACACCCCACTTACAGAAATGGATAGATCATCTAGACACACGGTCAATAAAGAAACAAGGGCCCTGAATGAGACACTAGATCAGATGGACTTGACAGATATATTTAGAACTCTGCATCCCAAAGCAACAGAATATACTTTCTTCTCGAGTGCACATGGAACATTCTCCAAGATAGATCATATACTGGGTCACAAAACAGCCCTTCATAAGTTTACAAGAATTGAAATTATACCATGCATACTTTCAGACCACAATGCTATGAAGCTTGAAATCAACCACAGGAAAAAGTCTGGAAAACCTCCAAAAGCATGGAGGTTAAAGAACACCCTACTAACGAATGAGTGGGTCAACCAGGCAATTAGAGAAGAAATCAAAAAATATATGGAAACAAACGAAAATGAAAATACAACAATCCAAACGCTTTGGGACGCAGCGAAGGCAGTCCTGAGAGGAAAATACATTGCAATCCAGGCCTATCTCAAGAAACAAGAAAAATCCCAAATACAAAATCTAACAGCACACCTAAAGGAAATAGAAGCAGAACAGCAAAGACACCCCAAACCCAGCAGAAGAAGAGAAATAATAAAAGATCAGAGCAGAAATAAACAATATAGAATCTAAAAAAACTGTAGAGCAGATCAACGAAACCAAGAGTTGGTTTTTTGAAAAAATAAACAAAATTGACAAACCTCTAGCCAGGCTTCTCAAAAAGAAAAGGGAGATGACCCAAATAGATAAAATCATGAATGAAAATGGAATTATTACAACCAATCCCTCAGAGATACAAACAATTATCAGGGAATACTATGAAAAATTATATGCCAACAAATTGGACAACCTGGAAGAAATGGACAAATTCCTGAACACCCACACTCTTCCAAAACTCAATCAGGAGGAAATAGAAAGCTTGAACAGACCCATAACCAGCGAAGAAATTGAATCGGTTATCAAAAATCTCCCAACAAATAAGAGTCCAGGACCAGATGGCTTCCCAGGGGAGTTCTACCAGACGTTTAAAGCAGAGATAATACCTATCCTTCTCAAGCTATTCCAAGAAATAGAAAGGGAAGGAAAACTTCCAGACTCATTCTATGAAGCCAGTATTACTTTGATTCCTAAACCAGACAGAGACCCAGTAAAAAAAGAGAACTACAGGCCAATATCCCTGATGAATATGGATGCAAAAATTCTCAATAGGATACTAGCAAATCGAATTCAACAGCATATAAAAAGAATTATTCACCATGATCAAGTGGGATTCATTCCTGGGATGCAGGGCTGGTTCAACATTCGCAAATCAATCAACGTGATACATCACATTAACAAAAAAAAAGAGAAGAACCATATGATCCTGTCAATCGATGCAGAAAAGGCCTTTGACAAAATCCAGCACACTTTCTTAATAAAAACCCTTGAGAAAGTCGGGATAGAAGGAACATACTTAAAGATCATAAAAGCCATTTATGAAAAGCCCACAGCTAACATCATCCTCAACGGGGAAAAACTGAGAGCTTTTTCCCTGAGATCAGGAACACGACAGGGATGCCCACTCTCACCGTTGTTGTTTAACATAGTGCTGGAAGTTCTAGCATCAGCAATCAGACAACAAAAGGAAATCAAAGGCATCAAAATTGGCAAAGATGAAGTCAAGCTTTCGCTTTTTGCAGATGACATGATATTATACATGGAAAATCCGATAGACTCCACCAAAAGTCTGCTAGAACTGATACATGAATTCAGCAAAGTTGCAGGATACAAAATCAATGTACAGAAATCAGTTGCATTCTTATACACTAACAATGAAGCAACAGAAAGACAAATAAAGAAACTGATCCCATTCACAATTGCACCAAGAAGCATAAAATACCTAGGAATAAATCTAACCAAAGATGTAAAGGATCTGTATGCTGAAAACTATAGAAAGCTTATGAAGGTAATTGAAGAAGATTTAAAGAAATGGAAAGACATTCCCTGCTCATGGATTGGAAAAATAAATATTGTCAAAATGTCAATACTACCCAAAGCTATCTACACATTCAATGCAATCCCAATCAAAATTGCACCAGCATTCTTCTCGAAACTAGAACAAGCAATCCTAAAATTCATATGGAACCACAAAAGGCCCCGAATAGCCAAAGGAATTTTGAAGAAGAAGACCAAAGCAGGAGGCATCACAATCCCAGACTTTAGCCTCTACTACAAAGCTGTCATCATCAAGACAGCATGGTATTGGCACAAAAACAGACACACAGACCAATGGAATAGAATAGAAACCCCAGAACTAGACCCACAAACGTATGGCCAACTCATCTTTGACAAAGCAGGAAAGAACATCCAATGGAAAAAAGACAGCCTCTTTAACAAATGGTGCTGGGAGAACTGGACAGCAACATGCAGAAGGTTGAAACTAGACCACTTTCTCACACCATTTACAAAAATAAACTCAAAATGGATAAAGGACCTAAATGTGAGACAGGAAACCATCAAAACCTTAGAGGAGAAAGCAGGAAAAGACCTCTCTGACCTCAGCCGTAGCAATCTCTTCCTCGACACATCCCCAAAGGCAAGGGAATTAAAAGCAAAAGTGAATTACTGGGACCTTATGAAGATAAAAAGCTTCTGCACAGCAAAGGAAACAACCAACAAAACTAAAAGGCAACCAACGGAATGGGAAAAGATATTTGCAAATGACATATCGGACAAAGGGCTAGTATCTAAAATCTATAAAGAGCTCACCAAACTCCACACCCGAAAAACAAATAACCCAGTGAAGTAATGGGCAGAAAACATGAATAGACACTTCTCTAAAGAAGACATCCAGATGGCCAACAGGCACATGAAAAGATGTTCAGCGTCGCTCCTTATCAGGGAAATACAAATCAAAACCACACTCAGGTATCACCTCACGCCAGTCAGAGTGGCCAAAATGAACAAATCAGGAGACTATAGATGCTGGAGAGGATGTGGAGAAACGGGAACCCTCTTGCACTGTTGGTGGGAATGCAAATTGGTGCAGCCGCTCTGGAAAGCAGTGTGGAGGTTCCTCAGAAAATTAAAAATAGACCTACCCTATGACCCAGCAATAGCACTGCTAGGAATTTACCCAAGGGATACAGGAGTACTGATGCATAGGGGCACTTGTACCCCAATGTTCATAGCAGCACTCTCAACAATAGCCAAATTATGGAAAGAGCCTAAATGTCCATCAACTGATGAATGGATAAAGAAATTGTGGTTTATATACACAATGGAATACTACGTGGCAATGAGAAAAAATGAAATATGGCCTTTTGTAGCAACGTGGATGGAACTGGAGAGTGTGATGCTAAGTGAAATAAGCCATACAGAGAAAGACAGATACCATATGGTTTCACTCTTATGTGGATCCTGAGAAACTTAACAGGAACCCATGGGGGAGGGGAAGGAAAAAAAAAAAAAAAGGACGTTAGAGTGGGAGAGAGCCAAAGCATAAGAGACTGTTAAAAACTGAGAACAAACTGAGGGTTGATGGGGGGTGGGAGGGAGGGGAGGGTGGGTGATGGGTATTGAATAGGGCACCTTTTGGGATGAGCACTGGGTGTTGAATGGAAACCAATTTGTCAATAAATTTCATATATAAAAAAAAATAAAAATAAACCACTGTAAAAAAAAAAAAAAAAAAAAAAAAATCATTTGCCCAATATCTCTACTGTACAAATGTGTAGAAGAAGATTCAGAGAAATTAAGCATCCTACTTGCCCAGGACCACATATATCAAGACAGAGCTCAAGGATCCTGATTCTAAAGTAGTTCTACTTCCAGTCTTCCAAATTCCCCTAAATATGGAGGACGTTAGAATCATTCTCCTTACTGATGACTATTGCTAAGTGCTTAAAAGTGATAAAGACAGTTATTGATTTTTGATTTATGATCTGATTACTGTAACTTTGATAATGGAGTCAGATAACAGATAGTTTTTGTTTTAGAACATTATACTCTGCCTTCCTGAAGTGTCTTCTCCAGAAGTTCCCAGCTTCAGAAAGGAAAGAGCATTATATTCATATTTACTTTGTAGTTGGTGAGACCCTTGCTACAATCTCTATCCTTTCTAATACAGTCACTGGGAACTTTCACCTGGCTGAATATGCGTATCAGTCAGAGTAATGGAGGAAAATAGAAGGCACACACACATGTCATGTTAAATTAGAGATAGCTTAATAAGGGAAATATTTACATAGCTGTGACCAAAGTGTAGAAAAACCACAAGAGATAATGTAGTACCCCAGGACCAATAATAACAGGGCAATTACCACCCACGACTTTAGGGGTGGGGGAAAGGAACCAGTCATGGATCCACAAGCAAAAACCATTATGTGGAAAAGACCATCTAACAAAAGGTATGATTTTCAGGAGAAGGCAGCAGCCTTGTATTTGGTGAAACCATAGGGAGACAACAGATACTCTGACTCCGCTTTCTCTCCCTCCCTCAGCATTTTCCAGCAAGGCTTCCCATCAGCCAGAGAACAAGAAAGCTCTTAGATTTTGTCCACACAAATTATTCTCCTGAGTCAGAGAATGATGGATAATGAACCTGGAGAGGAAAATGAAAGGTTTTTAGCACAACTTACCCCAATACTCTATCTCTAAAAACTATCCTGCAAGTGTATCTGAAGTTAAAAATTCTTTCTCCCAAAGACCAACTCTTCTTCCTGCCTTTAAGCAAAATATGGCATACAGTCCTGAAAGCCCAGAACCTTAATCTTAAAGATTTAGAGAAGTTGTCTGGCCAGATTCATTCTCTCACACCTGTCATTTATAGGAAAATCTTCTCATCTAATCTTAAAACCATCTTAATCATGTAAGGCTTGTTTCCATACTCGAGGAGCTGGAACATGGTGACTCCCTTGGTAACGAAAAGCACAGTGGATGAAAAGGTATATTCTAATCTCTCTGCTGTGGTCAGTGGTACCTGAGGCAAATCACTTCATCATTCTATGCTTCTCGTAGTCTTTGGGTATTTCATCAGAAGAAAATTACTGCTTTTTAAGTGGTCTAGGGAAAAAAATCACACTGGTACTAGGGAAAATTTTTTGGTGATTGCATCATAAAATACAAAATTTCTCAAGGTATCCTTGAAGATGATCATTAAATACCTCCTCTCACCCAGTCATTTATGCAACATGGTCTAATCCTACTTTCCTCAGATTTTCCTCATGAACTTTTTCAACATCCTAGAATGTTCCTTTCTCCTCACCAAGATGTGTTTATTTCTCATTAACTTCTTTTCAGTGTCATTTCTAAGGTAATCAATCTTGGCTGCTTAAAACATTCCTAGTGTTCTGCACATCCTCTCCAAGTACTGAGCCATTTGTGATTTCCTCCCCAATTCCCTGGCAACAAATGCTCTTAAATTTCCTTCACTTGAAAATGTCTTGATTTTCCTTCAGTCTTGGAGAATATTTTCAGTGGGTATAGGATTCTGGGTTAACAGTTCTTTTCTTTCCATATCTGGGAGGGAAAAAAATCTACTGTGCTACTTTCTTCTAACCTCCATGATTTAAAATGAGAAATCTGTGTCATTCCATTTGTTTTCCCCCACAAGTAAGGTGTCATTCTCTAGTTCCTTTCAACATTTTTCCATTGTCTTTAGATTTCAGAAGTTCAACTATTATGCATCTTGGCATGGATTTCTTTGGATTTATCCTATTATGGGGTTAGTAAGCTTCTTGAATCTGTGGGTGTATGTCTCTTACTAAAGTTAGGAGGTTTTTCAGCTTTTCTTATTTGAGTGACTCATCAGCCCCTCTCTTTCTCTTCTTCTGGGATTCTGATGATATGAATGTGAGATGCTTTATCATAGTCCCACAGGTCACCAAGCTTCTGCGGTTTGAAGTTTTTCTTTTTCCAGTCTATTTTCTCTGCCATTCAGATTGGTTATTTCTATTACTCTATCTTCTAGTTCACTAATTCTTTCCTCTGTCTTCTCTATTCTGCTATTGAGCCCATACACTAAGCTATTTTTCCTTCCGTTATTTTCTTTTTCATTTTCCATTTGGTTCTTCCTTATATTTTCTATTTATTTGCTGAGACTTCTTGATCTTTCATTTGTTTTGAGTGTGCTGTGCTCATGATTTCTCATTCAGCATTTTTGTCATGGATGTTTAAAAATCTTTGTCAGATAATTCTAAAGATCTCCATCGTTTCAGTGTTGGCATCGATTGACTGTGTTCTAATCATTCAATTTGAGATCTTCCAGTTCTTGGTATGTGATTTTCTATTGACACCTGGACATTTTTGTATTAAGTTATGAGACTCTGGATCTTATGTAAACTTTCCATTTTAACTGCCTTTCTCTGATACCACTCCAGAAGGGGAAGGGGTGGCACCTGCTTGTTACTGCCATTTGGAAGTAAAAGGCCAGGTTTCCCAGTCAGCTTTTGTTGACATCCAAAGTGGCGGTGGTGGTAAGGGAACTCCTTGTTACTGATGGGCAGTGCCAGGAGCTCTGGCTCCTCAGAAGGTCTCCATAGTGGTATGGCCTTATTACCAATGGGTGATGATGAAAGTCCTGACTTTCCACTAAAAGTCCTCAAATACTGTCCCAGGGAGGAGGGAAGGGGAGCCTTATCACTGTCAGGTAGGAGTGGAAGTCCAAGCTCCCAATATCCCCAAGGGTCTCTACTGACATCATGGTTGCAGAGGGAAAGAGGGGCACGAGCTTGTGACCAGATCACAGGGATGAAAGTCCCAGTCCTCTACTTGGCTTTATCTGACACCATGCCAGCAGGGATGTTAGGTGTTTCATTACTGCCTCATGAAGATGTTAGTCAAGGCTCCTCACTTGGCCTGTGTTGGCACATGTTGGGTAGGACCACAGTTTTTTTTTTCTCATGGTGTTTGGCTGAAGTGTAGATTGGTTATTATCTAAAAGTATTCTTACTAGGCTGTCCCTTTCCTAGTACTTAGGCCGGAGAAAGAAGGCTTTTGTTGGGGCTTTGTTTGTGCTCATTGGTGTTTGGGCTGCTGTTTCAATTACAAACCTGGGATATATGACATACAAAGAAAACCCAGGGAACTCACACTGTGCCAGTCCTTTGGTCCCAAGATTCCTAGGCAGTCTGTCTTCTTCTCTCCACTTTTTAGAGTTGTCATATTCTTATGTTATATATAGTGTCCATGTTTTCAGTTGTACTTAGCAGGAGTAATAGAGAAAAGTATGTCTACTTCATCTTCCCACAGGTGGGAGTCATCCACGGTATATCTTTAAAATTTGAATGTATTGCCAAAATTTAAAAATCAAAAAGATTTCAAATAAGAATCTGGAGATGTGCCTTCTCTTTAAAAAGCTGGCATAGCTGGCAATATTGGACCACACTCCAGAATAGAAAGAGGCAGCCAGAGCTGCACTGTCTGATACGATAGCCCAATGGCCATATGTGACTATTTAATTTTAAATTTAAATTAAGTAAAATCAAATAAATTAAAAATTCACTTCCCCAGTTACACTAGCCACATATGACTGGAGGCTACTGATATCGAACATTTCCATCACTGTAAAAAGTTCTGTTGTACAGCACTCAGCTTGTACATGATGGAGGCATGCCTGTCCCAGTTTGCCAACTCCCTACCACCTGATAATATATTAGGCCATGTCATTCTTTTACCTCACCTGCTGATAAATTTGTGTTTAAAATTCTTGGCTTCAGGGTCAGTAGGATTTTTTGACTTGGGGAGACAGGGAGGCAGGCATACCAGGTGGAAAGCACAGCAGGAGCAATGACACAGGGGGAAAAGCTGTGGCCCTGGAAAATCAAGGCAGTCAGGTTTGGAAAGAGAGTAGAAGAATCAGGGGAGAAAAGAAAGGTAGAGATTTATGGCTTGGCAGGAAGAAGACACAATTATAGCCCCCACTTTGCCTCTAACTAGCTATGGGACTCAGCTCAAAGATTAACTTCTGTTTCATAGGCTTTACCTTGAACCACTCTCTCCTTTTCTTTCTGGGTTCTAGCTCATTTGGCTTTCACTCAGGTTCTTGAATACCGCCAAATAACTCCTTATTCAGGAACTTCACACTGCCTGGACTGTTCTGTACCTGAAGTGCCCTGCCACACACACACACACACACACACACACACACACACACACACACACACTGGGCCAATTCCAATTAGCCATCTGACTTCAAGGAAGCTTCCCCTATGCGTCAATTAGGTGAGGTCTCCAGCCATTTGTACTCATAGCACCCTGTTCAACTTCATGGCACTCACTGTATGTATATTTATCGTCTACTGTAGTAGGTACTTATCTATTTGTCTCCCTTCAAATTTGACTGTGAGTTCCATGGGACCCAGGACCATGGCCATCCTGTTCACTATAATCTCTGAACTGCAGAGTGACTGGTACAGAATAAACACCCAAACAAATGTTGATTGAATGAAGGTATGAAAGTTCTTCAGATGTTAGTTTCTGCATCAGCAAAATGGGAGCAAGAGTAGCTACTGCCCCGTTTGCATTACAAACATATTAGGGGGATAAAGCAAGATAGAGAGATTATTTTAAAATTTAAGACCAAAAGCTATAAACATTTTAAATATTGAAAGGAAAGCTGTTAAGCTGTTAGCTCTTAGTCACCAACCATGAAATCCTAGTGACCCTGTTAAAAATGGACACTCTGGAACTCAGGGGCTAAGCTGCAAACTCTCCAGAGTTGTTGGAAAGTGACTAGATAGCACTGCTGTGAATTCTCCCCTCATAATACCTGAGTGATTATTGTGTATTCTGCTTGGCATTACTACCTTGTACCTTGCTTTATTTTAATCTAAGGACTGATAGATTCAATTCCAGCTGGAGGTACATTTTATCTCTTAGCTAAAATTCAAGGCAATCAAAGAATGACAAACGTCTGGACCTCAGTTTCCCCATCTATTAAATGAGAATAATAATTGCTATTCTGTTTAACTCACAAGTTTGTGAAGATCACTGAGACAGCTATGGGAACACAGCTGACAAATTATAGTGCACTGTGCAACTGTGGGGTATACTTATCTGAAAGCAGTACTTACATTTCTTCCCCCAGGGCACTGGGTTTGCAGAATTGAGAGGATTGGCCCAAGGCCAACAGGGGCTTTACCTTTAAAGAGTATCCAATCTGTAGCACTGGAAAAAATCCTGAATGTTGATCCCAATGGGGCCAAGAAGGTAAGAAATGCAATGCAAGCTTTGCCAGAACCATCCCTGTATCTTCAGACCCTTCTGGGAAAACCTTGGGGCAATGACTGCTTCTGCCCCAATCAAGCACCTTCAACCAAAGCACCAGGTACTTCCGCTTCACCACCTGAAGCTAAGAACTTCAAAGGTAGAATGGAAAGACCCCAAGTGGGGTAGATTAGCTGAGCCTCATGATGGGGCACAGCCTTTTATTTCGTCTCCTCCATTTCCCTACCCCGCCTGGGACAAGGTGAGGCAGGCCTATCAGCAATATTCATCTCTCAGTACAGCAGAGGGCAGTGGTGCCCTCACTGCAGTCCACACCCAGGCCAGTCTGGAGGGGTGTGGCAGGCCCTCCTGGGTGTGTGCTCAGAGCAGCTGCTCAGGAGCATGGGCTTGGCCCTCTGATACTGGGGATTGGCCCTGCTGATCCACCTTCCCCCCCAACCGCAATTACACCACCACCACACCCAGGCCAAAATACACACACACACAGGCATAGGGACACACATATATACATACATACACAATCACATACATATATACACAAGCACACACATACAGGGGGGATTTTCCAAATGAATCCCTACAAACTACTGTAGCTTAAGCCTTTTAACATCTATACTGAACACCTTCCCCCCAAAATAAGATTATTGTTTAAAGGTAGGAAGTCTGGAGTTTTTTTTTAAACAAAGGAAAGAGAAGGGCCCATTCCACCAGGCAGCCAGGAGTTCCTGTAGTCAAATGACCTGGCTGCTTCTATGTAGGGGTCAAAACCCCGTTTTAGCCCCATTCCTGACACTTTCTGACGTGACTGAGGCCTGTCATTTCTCTCCCTGTGCTCCAGTTGTCTCTGATGTGAAATGAGAATGTTGGTCTCATTCAGTGCACACTTTAACCTCTGTGGCTCTGGGCTCCCCCTGCTTCCTTCATCTTCCTAAGGACAGAGAGGTGCCCCCTCTATAGTCCCTGAGAAACAGAGGTGCTCAAGTACAGGAAGCCAGCTGGGCTGAGGAGCTCCCTTCCTCCCTTCCAAAGGTACTTAAAATGAGTTTAGGCACCTGTGGGGTGCAGGGCATGGTTTTAAGGTATGTGGGTTTGGGTTTATTTGACTAAATTAGAAATCAGGAAAGAGGTCAAAAGGAAGTCAGATGATACTTTTAAAGGAAACTGAATTCATTCTGTCTTTACCTCTGCTAGGTGGGATCCCATAGGAGCCTGAGTTAATGGAGGGATTTGGAGTGGGGTATTAAACCTGGGGTATTTTTGTTCTAGGAAATAGGCTTTAGAAGGATGGGCTGAGGGAAGCAGGGCCAGATTTCAACAAAATTATGAGGTCGGTGACATTTCTGTTCTATGTTTCTCCCTCCCATCGAGGGCACCTTCATGACCCATTTTCGGGACAGCCATCCAATGGCTTCGTGACAGACACAACTCCCTCCTGACTGCTCTCAGGCACACTCTTCCCGCCCCCACAAAACTGCCCTGGTTAAGTCTAGTTCTCTAGATGTCACCTGATTTCAGTGTAGGGAAATACCTTTGGGTCCCTAAAAGCCACTTCATTTCAACAAATAGGTATCCCTATCTACACGGGAACAGACTTGTGCCAGTGGACAAAATAGGACATGGCCCTTTCCAAAAGAGGCAGCTCCAAAGCCCACACTCAAGAATGTCCCTTCCTGCCTCTGTTAGGGAATAATTCTAAGCCACCAGTTCAGGTGGACTTGAGATCCAAGTTGGCTTTAAGCCTGCCCTTCCAGAGTGCTGCAGTCATCCAGAGGGAGTGAGCGTACTGCCAGTGCCCATTCTCCATCATCTCCTCCACATATTGAATTGAACATCTGAACCCAAGAGCTCACTGTGTCTTCTCCATTTCCGATCACAGGGCCCAAATGTCCTGCTTGCTGGTAATGCATTTGGAAATCTGTTTTCCTCCTTCTCTAAGGGAATTGTGTGAAATGCACATTTCCTCAAATCAAAGCATTTCCAGGAGAATTAGCCAATTTGTTGGCTTATTAAAAATAACAGCATAAGATGGGAAGAGATGGCTTGGACTTTATAGGAGACAATCAAGAAAGTAATTCTACAAAACTTGTAGCTTTCAGAGCACAGTACCCTATCGTGATGGAGCAACAATGTGCTCCCCATTTCAAACAATGTGCTCCCCATTTTACAACAAAAGCAAATGAACATCTGTCACTCAGACCTGGACACTCTCCATCACTTCTGGAGGTTCAAGGATGAAGCCCTCCTAACAGAGTTCATGTCTTTGAGTGTTAGCTTTGTATTGCTCTTAGTATACAGGCTGTGGCCAGGAAGAGTGAGCAGGCACGCCCAGTAGCTCTTTCCCAAGTATGTTAAAAGTGGGAGGTGCCTGGAATGCCAGGCTTTTTATCAAAACCCTGCAGAGGGGATGTGACCAGACATCAGGAGAGTGGGTTCTGGTCCCAGCCGCCCTGCTGCTGCCTTAGTGGGAAACTGAACCAAGTTCCCTCCATTCTCCAGGTCTCAATATCCACATCTGTAAAATTATGACTTTGGCTTGGAAACAGGCTGCTCTTGAACCAACTGTGGTCCATAACCAATTTCTTACTGAAATGAGGAAAGATGGGGAACATACAGTGAGTCCTTTCAGAGCCAAATGTATTCAGTCTAAAGGACTGTTCTTGACTTTGACCTTAGATCTTTCCTATATGTAGCGTTAAAACTTCATTTTTAAAAAATTAAATGACAATGCAAATGAATGGTAGTAGAGTTTTGTTTTGCTTTGTTTTGTTTTTATTGTCTTAACTTGGCAAACAAGATAAAACAAACCTTCAACTCTTTGTCCTGAAAATATTGTCTCAATTATACTGGTCCACCAAATTGAGAGGACTGGGAACAACTAGATTGGATGTTCTCTAAGCCCCTTATGGCTTGGATTCCCTCTGTGTCTGACTGCCACAACTGCTAGTGGCCAAGCTCAGCACCACCCTTACCAAGAAAAGGAGTAGTTGTTTGTCTATTTTTTGAAGATTCTCAACTACTGTTGCACCTAGATTCACAAGGTAGCCTTTAAAAAAAATAATGAATTCTCAGGGCCTTCTCCCCCAACAAATCAGTTGAATCAGAGACTCTGGAAGTGAGCCCCAGGCAACAGGACTTTGTTAAAATGTTAAAAGCTCCCCAGGCAGTGCTGCCAGGAATTCCCCAGCTAGGAACAAGATACATGGACTTAGGCTTTCACAGACCTGATTGTGTGACAGAATTACTTGGGAGAATGGTTCATAAAAATTTAGATTCCTAAACTTCACTCCAGATTTACTAAATCAGAAAGTTTAGGGCCCAAGAAATCTGTTTTCAAAACCTTCCCAAGTAAATCCATTGCAGCCAGGCCCCAGGCTGATAATTAGGAACCACAGGTACCTGTCACATGTTAAAAGCTGAAGAGTCTCAGAAAGGCTCAGCTCCTCTCTGTCTTTCTGGTGTAAGGGTCACATCTGAAACGTCAACATTTAGGGCCCATTCATTGCCCCATAGCATCCTCATTTGGAAGGTTTCTGTCCAAGGGTCCAATGACTTCATCCATCCTTTTCATCCCAGACATCTATGAATTCATGGAATTAGAGGAGAGATGGGCAGGTGATGCAGTCAGTGAGGAGAAAGTGCCAGAAACAGGTTTCTCTGTCCAATCTTCCCTTGCCCTACCTAGTCCTGTGTGTGCTACACATTTTGAGCTGCTTTGCAGGAGTTGTGGCCACACACCCTCTTGCACAGACCCCCAAGCCCCTGAACACAATGCAGCTAGGTTACTGGTCATCATGCGTCAAGGGTACTTCCAAATATCAAGATTTGTGTTAGACCAGTTGCTCTGCATACCCAGAAGTGAAATGTTCAACAAAGCTTTAGCTGCCTACAATTCAATTTTTTATCAGCTTAAGCCTCCCTTTGAGATGCTGAAAACTTTGTTTGCTTTGTTCCTAAGTAAAGCGCAAAGGACTTAGAAACCTTCACAAAATCATGTTAAGTGTCCAAAGGCTTTTGCATGAATGAAGTGCCTGAGATAATATCTACTATATAACAGATTGGTGATAAATGAAAACAAAGAATTGCATCCAGGCCTCAAAGCCTATGCTTCTGCCTCTTAATCCGTATGAAATCCTCATGAAAGTACTCAGAGTTAGACTAACATCCAAGAGAGTAGACCCAAAAGGCTTCCAACCAAAAACATTAGCCCTACAGATCTGCCATCCTCAGCCCAGCCTCCCAGCCCAGGTGTAGGACATGATTGCTTAGAAAAGGGAATAACAGATTAGAAGACACTAAGATGGCCCCTGAAGGGATCAGCAAAGAACCATTCATTCAATTCGTTTGTTCAGTCATTCAATAATAATGGTAAGAACCAACAATTATTGGGCTTTTACTCTGTAAAAGGCACTATTCTAATCTGAGACGCAAATGACTAAGTCAGTTCTACAAGAACACACAGGTATCACAGGTTGGAGCCAAGATTCAAGCCCAGACAGTCTGGCCCCAGAAACACATACCAGGGACTGAGCTAGATACTTGGGAATATAATGGCGGATAACACCAAAGAGTCTCAGGATGGTGATGGGTTAAGCCTGAGGCCAAGGAGGCAGTAGGAAGGGTTATGGGACATAGATCTGTCACTGATCCATTATTGGCTTTGAAAAAGTCTCTTCCCCTCTCCAGCATCAGTTTATCTATCTGCAAAATGTGAGGATGGTCTAAATATTCTCTAAGATCTTAGGTCAAAAAAGGTAAAAAACATGGAAGTAGTGAGTGAGGCAGTGCATCACAGTGGGTAGGAATTTTTATATGCATGGGCAAGGAGTGAAAAGAGGTGAAAAAAAACTCCAAACAAAGATAGAAATAGCCATTTTGTCCTTCTCTGAAATGTGAAGGGACCCACACATAGTGCTCTTAGCTCTAAAATCTGGGAGGGAGTTTGTGTAGCACCCATGCAGGAAGGCAAATAGAAAAAAAAATCCAGGAGTGGCTTTCCCTCTGCTCCCTGGTGAGTTTCCTTTCAATGATGTATCAGCTGTCACTATAAAAAAAAAAAAAATTAGATATGCAGGGAGTTCAAGGCAGGGACTTTGTTGGTCATTTCAGTGTACATGTTCCCAACAGCCAACAGCATCAAATATTCATCCCTATCTGAGAGTAACCCTGCCAAGGCATCAGAAAAGTGCATTTGCTAAATACCTAAACATCTGGACAGCAGCCTTTCCAGAGGAATCAGAGCCAGAGAGAGCAGAGCCAGAGCTCAAAGTGACAGTGTAACTAGCTTAAGCAGATGAAAGGACAAAGGTGGCCAGAAAACATTATCCCAGCCAAGCCTGCCATGGAGTGGGGTGGGCTGGTATGAAGAGAGACTTGGCAATGAGCCCCTTTGTTTACAGCCATCTCCTTGGCTAACAAACAAAATGTCTTGGTCTCCCCATCTCACTCCAAGGTCAAAAATGAACCTTCTGTTCCATCTTTATTCCAATCAAAAGATCTAATTCTAGGCCACTCTTTGGGCTTGGCAAAGCACAACCAACACCCCTCGAGATGTGCTGCACTTCTGTAGATTAACTTGGATCGGTTCCATGACAGCAATCAGCCTGGGACCTGATGCTCTGGGCTGAGCATCCTCTACAGCTCCCAGAGGCTCCACCACCAAGAACGTCCCTATCCTCCTCTCCTCTGGGCCTCTGCTCTCTCTCTTCTCTGTTTCTCTCTCCTAAAGTTTTCATGCAATCCTTTAAAATGAATATACTGGAAAAGGGTTTTTTTTTTTTTTTTCAATGTTTATTTATTTTTGGGACAGAGAGAGACAGAGCATGAACGGGGGAGGGGCAGAGAGAGAGGGAAACACAGAATCGGAAGTGGAAAAGGGTTTTGAAGTCCCTCAAAAAGGTAAACATAGCTGCCATGTGACCCAATAGCAATTCAACCTCCAGATTATCTACCCAGAAGAACTGAAAATGCATGGCTGCACAAACACCTGCATGTGAATGTCCATTGCAGTATTATTCAAATAGCCAAAAAGTGGAAACAACTCAAATAGTCATCAATGGATGAATGAGTAAACACACTGTGGTAAGTCCATGCAATGGAATATTATTTGGCTGTAAAAAAGGAATGAAGAACTTATATGTTACAATATGGATGAAAACATTATGCTAAATGAAAGAAGCCAATTACAAGAGCACATAGTGTATGATTCCATTTATGTTCCAAATTGGGCAACTGTCTCAAATAGGGCAAACTATAGAAGTATTTAGGGCTTGCCTAGGGATGGGGTGAGAAGATAGGGGACTGACTGCTAATGAGTAGTTTCTTTTAAAAGAGATAAGATGTGGGGCACCTGGGTGGTTCAGTCGGTTGAGTGTTCAACTCCAGCTCAGGTCATGATCTCACTGCTCAGGAATTCAAGCCCCACATCAGGCTCTGTGCTGACAGCTCGAAGCCTGGAGCCTGCTCTGGATTCTGTGTCTCCCTCTCTCTCTACCTCTCCCCCACTCACATTCTGTCTCTTTCTCTCAAAAATAAATAAATATTTAAAAAAAGAGAGAGAGAGATAAGATGTTCTAAACGTAGTTTGTGATAGTGGTTGCTCAACTCTGTGAATATACTAAAAAACAAAAACAAAAGATTTCAACCACTTTAAATGGGTGAAATGTATCGTATATGAACCACAACTCAATAAAGCTGTTTTAAAAAAGGAATATATTACTTAAATACACCTTAAAATGCATTACAATAAAGCTTACAGGTAATTTAAAGGGATTACATCCTTGCACAGCCTTAGAGAAAATGGAAGTGAAAGTTTCCTTCATCTTCCTTACTTCCTTCTTTTTCTCACTGCAGAGATATGTTCTCACAAAAGTGGGAAATAATTTCCTAATGGCTTTCACCCCAAATTTCAATCTCGAACAGATGTAAATCAGATATTTTTATGGCTACAGAAGTCCCCCTCAAGGGGCGCCTGGGTGGCACAGTCGGTTAAGCGTCCGACTTCAGCCAGGTCACGATCTCGCGGTCCGTGAGTTTGAGCCCCGCGTCAGGCTCTGGGCTGATGGCTCAGAGCCTGGAGCCTGTTTCCGATTCTGTGTCTCCCTCTCTCTCTGCCCCTCCCCTGTTCATGCTCTGTCTCTCTCTGTCCCAAAAATAAATAAACGTTGAAAAAAAAAATTAAAAAAAAAAAAGAAGTCCCCCTCAAAAGAATATGAGTTTAGTCAAAAACAAGATTAATGGAAATTGGATATATTGAAGGGTTTGATGTGATATAATAAAATGGAAATTTAAACTGACATTTGACTATGACCTTTCACCCCGAAGAACAGTACAAAACAGATGACAATCTTCTATACTGTATTGTTAGACATTTGCATGCCAAGAGGCAGAGTGATTGTCCTAGAATTTCAGGATTCTTCTATTTGTACTTCACTGAGGCAGAGACAAACTGTTCAATTTGCCTTTCAGAGCACCAAGATGGACAGTGCTGGAGACATAGGTTCTCAAGTTCTGTCTTCATTATGGCTCCCTGATTGCTTGGCAGGATTGCTATCAGACTGAAATTGCTATTTGGTGCCATTGATACTATAAAACTGTGGCTGCATGACTTTGGGCAAGATGTTTGACTTTGGTGGAGATCAACTTCTCAGCAGAAAAATAGTTCCTGCCATGCCACCTCAGAGACTTGTTCTGGGAATAAAGTGAGATCATGGATGGGAAATGATTTGAAAGCTATGAAATACTTTTCACATGAGAAGGTTTGTTGTAACAATGTAAACAATGGTATCATTGGCTGTAGGGCATGAACTTTCAGGTCTGGGATTTATGGAGGCCATCACCATTGCAACACAGGGAACACCTACCAGTATTCAAAGAACCATAGTCTCTTGGAATCAAAGTATCTTGAAATCAAGAGGAACTCTGACAGCATCTAGTTAGTAGAAGACCTCACTGATATTTAGGTCTTCTCCATAACTACACTGACAAATAATTCACAGTAAAATCCATCAACTTCATGTTCTGATCAGCTTAAGCACTGTATTTCTACCTAGGAGGCAGATCTACCTATTTGAGAGATTCAAACTAAAGTCAACCCCAAAAATCTTTTGTGCCCAAATTTGGGTTAGAAATTATGGGTGGATGTCCTGACCTCCTGGAGCCTTCAGTTTGATTGGAGAAGCAAAAATCTCCTATTTGAGTTAATCAAAAGAAATGTCAAGGCAATATTGAAGTATGTAGAGTCCTTGTATTAGTTTTCTATGGTTGTTGTAACAAATTGCTACAGATTGGTGGTTTAAAACAACAACAAATTTATTCTTTTACAGTTTTGGATGCCAGATGTCCAAAATATGTTGCACTAGAGCCAAAGTCAAGATGTGAGCAGGGCTGGTTTCTTTTGTAGACTTCAAGAGAAAACCTGTACCTTGCCCTGTTCCAGCATCTGGTGGCTGCCAGCATTCCTTGGCTTGTGGCCACACCACTCCAATCTCTGCTTCCCTGGACACACGTCTGTCTCTTCTGTAGTCAAATCTCCCTCCACCTCTCTCTTATAAGGACATTTGTAATTACATGTAGGGTCCACCTGAATAATCTAGGATAATCTTACTATCTCAAGATATTGAATCACATTTGCAATGTCTCTTTTACCATATAAGGTAACATTCACAAAAACATGGATTTGGGGGAGGCACCATTATTTGGCCTACCACAGTCCTCAATAGCATCAATGCTCTAGAAGGGAATTAATCAACTTTAGCTGGAAGGGATGACCTCGGGAGAAAAGACTTAGGATAAATTTAAACATGAATAAAATTTGATGAAGGAGAGACAAATGAGAGCATTAAACTGATCAATATTGAGAATGTTAAGTTTCTATTAAGCATCTTTCATGAACTCATATTTGTGCTAGGTTCTTCCATCCATAGGGAGACCAAATTCCTTAACATTTGGTCTCTGTCTCAAGAAGCCAATAATGTAGGGGCACCTGGGTGGTTCAGTTAGTTAAACATCCAACTCTTGATTTTGGCTCAGGTCATGATCTCATGGTTCATGAGTTTGAGCCCCACATCAGGCTCTGTGCTGACAGCTTGGGATTCTCTCTCTCCCTCTCTCTCTCTGACACTCCCCTGCTCGTGTTCTCTCTCTCTCAAAATAAATAAACAAAACTTTTTTTACAAAAATGAAGCCTGTAATGTATTAGAAGAAGAAACATATCCATAAGACATATGGTGAATATACTGCTCAGTGTTTTCTGCTGAGAAAGGGGAGCTCACCATGGGCAATGATCATGGCAAACTTACTGGGAGAAGTGGGCCTGGAGTGGGTCACCCATCCAGTATTTCAAACAGTCAAGTGGAAATGGGGGAAAGGTGAAGATTAAGATGAAAAAAAGAGCCAACAGGCTTGGTAACATGGAAGTCACTGGAAACCTTATCAAGAGCCATTACAATAGACCATGGGACTGAAGCCAGGTTTCAGCAAATTGAGAAGAGAATGGATGGGTAAGAATTGGAGCCACAATAAGAGAGAAAGGGAGAAAAATAAAAAGGGATGGCCATCAGGGAGAGTGACCAGTCATAAAAGGAGTGGGGGAGTTGTTGCGTTTTAAGAAAACAGAAACTTGGGGCACTTGCGTGGCTCAGTAGGGTGAGCGTCCAACTTTGGCTCAGGTCATGATCTCACAGTTTGAGCCCCGCATTGGGCTCTGCACTGACAGTTCAGAGCTTGGAACCTGCTTCAGATTCTGTGTGTCTCCCTTTCTCTCTGCCCCTCCCCCACTCATTTTTTTTTCTCTCACTCTATCTCTGTTTTTTTTTTAATTTTTTTTTCAACGTTTATTTTTATTTTTGGGACAGAGAGAGACAGAGCATGAACAGGGGAGGGGCAGAGAGAGAGGGAGACACAGAATCGGAAACAGGCTCCAGGCTCTGAGCCATCAGCCCAGAGCCTGACGTGGGGCTCGAACTCACGGACCGCGAGATCGTGACCTGGCTGAAGTCGGACGTTTAACCGACTGCGCCACCCAGGCGCCCCTCTATCTCTGTTTTAAATTAACATTTAAAAAATTTAGAGGATAAAACTCAGACATAGAACCTGCAAACTTTCAGCTCCCAGTTGTGTGAATATTTCAAATCAATTCAACAAGCATTTATGAGGATTTACTGTGCCTACCATTCTGCTTGGTGTTAAAGATGCAAAAATCATTAGGATTTAGTTCCTAGGCCCTTATGGAAGGTCATGCCTTTTGGAAAAAGCTGAAATGAAAACCACTGCATCCATCAGAATTGCAATCATTCAACAGAACCCTGAAAACATGGACAGGCATTCAGGGCTACGTGGGAACATTGACACCCTGAACAAAATTGGGATTTGTAGCATTAAAGAAGACTGGGGAAACACAGATTTGGGTGGGCAACTAGGTAGTCTGCCACAACAATCTACTTTTCTCTAATACAATATTTGGAAGCAGTGACAAAAATAGGAATCAAGTGATGTGAAAGCATAAAGGAATGAGGGATTAATTATTGTGTGACACCTAATACGGTTGACAGAGAAATACTTTCACAGTGAAAATGACTATTGCACTAGGCTTATGGAATGACCAAGATTTCATCAGGTAGAGAAGAGGATGACCCAGAGATCTGGAGCCAGAATGAGCAGTGAGGTGGGGAAAGCACTTGACAGACTTGGTGAATGGCAAGTATAGGATGGGAAGAATGAGGGCACGTGAAAGCTGGGGCAGGTGAGGATAGAGAGGAATTTGAAGGCTATGCAATGCCATGCTGAGGGTTTTTAACTTTATCCTTTATACATTAAGGAATCCTAAAGGATTGTCTAAGTAAGATGATAAGACAGCAAACTATCTAACTGATAACATAACAAATCTAACTGCTACATAACAAACCACCCCAATATTTCAGTAGCTTAAAGCAAAAGTAATTTGTATATACTTGAATCTGCAAACCAGGTAGGGCTCTGTTATAGGCTACATTTGCTGATCTGATCTTGACTGGGTTCACTCATGATGTATCTGCAGTTTGGCTGGGACTCTTCTAGGCCAGGCTTAGTTAAGGTATCTTAGAAAAGTTCTGCTCCATGTGTCTCTCATCTATTCCTGGACCCAGCGGGCTAGCCAGGGAATGTCCCTCTCATAGTAATGGCAGAAGTACAAGTAAGCAAGAGGAGGTGCCCCAAGGTTCTTTAATCCCCAGGCTGAGAAGTAGCACATCATCACTTTCACCACATTCTATTGGCTGAAACAAGCCACATGGTCAAACCCAGAATCAAGGTGTGGAAAATATTCTCCTCCCCTTTTGTGGGAGGAGCTGCAAAATCTGAGGCAAAGGGTACGGGTGCAAGGAGGAATGAGAAGTTGGGGGACATTAATGCAATCTCCCACACTAAGATGTATTTTAAAAATATAACTCTGTCAACAATGTAAAGAGTGAATGGAAAGAAGCAAGATTGGTTTGTGGTTATAATTCATTCACAAGATGACAAGAGCATGAGCTAAAACAGCAGAAGTTGCAGTGGAGGAGAACAGAGTGAGGATGTGT
Organism: Lynx canadensis; assembly: GCF_007474595.2. Taxonomy (NCBI): domain Eukaryota; kingdom Metazoa; phylum Chordata; class Mammalia; order Carnivora; family Felidae; genus Lynx; species Lynx canadensis. Next base: position 28,568,378 of record NC_044317.1, on the reverse strand, counting down.
TAACCAATTCTCCATTAGGAGAGGTTTGACT